>NW_028262380.1:46603750-46930000 GCF_047370975.1 Nipponia nippon
CCAAGTGAACATCATAAGAAAATATTTTGGAATAAATACATATTTAAACCATAAATCCTGATGAATTACCACAAGGGATTTTTCACAGAAAAGAGCTGCAAGAGGTGGGTTTTTCTTTGCTGTTGGCAAGACAAAGCCAATAGGAGAGCTGCTAAGAAGGCATTTAATAAAGGTCATACTTCAGCCTTAACAAACAAGAATTTTAATTAATACCCTAGCAGTCAGCAATTAAGTTTGCACATCTGATAGCTTTACAATATAGACTAGAGAACTGCATCAAACCACATATGTTTACATGGGAATTGTTGCGGTCAGGAGTTCAGTTTTTTGGTTTGTTTCAGAAAGCCACTGACCTTGTACAGAAACCAGGAACTGTAAAGGTGATCCTGCCCTGGAAAATTCAGCCCTTCCCTCTAGTCATAGCCAGTAGATGGATGCTGGGCCCATACCAGACATTAAACTTAAGAGCATCCCTCAAGAGGGACAGTGAAGACTTAAGATAACATTAGAAAAAGACTCTTCAGTTAAAGCAAACTGAAGCATATGGTAACAGTTTAAACCTAAACCTAAACCTAAATGCATCTCAGCTGCCAAGGTATAAGTCAGCTTCATTTTTTTTGTACAACCAGCACAAGACAGAGCCAGTCTTCTAATAAGGAATGGATGTAGCAGACTCAGGCTCATTGTCCATTTTCAGATTTATCTTAAACCACAACAAATAACAAATGCAGCAAGCAAAACAGAATCTGAACAGAGGCAAGGAGAACCAGGCACCGCCAAGACAAATTTTTCTACTACTTACTAACCTGTCATAACATTTCCAGTACAGCACTAGTAGCCAGCTTGCCCTGTCACTAAAAGTTACAGGCTAAAAAGCTGAAAAACCCAAGACACATTAATTCAGGATACTCACAGCACCAAGCAGAACAGAGCTTCAGGGTACTGGAGTAGTATGCAAGGCCTATGGCTTTTCACTGTAGTGTAGGATAGGAAACAGGTGGCCAAGGTTAGGGATAAACTAAGTCCCACAGTAATTTGGCTTGAGTAATCCTGTTTGTTCGTCCCTTGCACAGCTGAGGCTGCAGATTGCCAAGGAGAGTCGGTGCAGGCCCACCAGCAATTGCACGTCAGCCCCTCTGCATTGACTCTTCAGTGAGTACTGTGGCTTGCCCAGCTGTAGAAGACAACTAGGAAACACCATACTCTGTTTCTGCTCTGCGATAGGCCTAACCTTGTAACCTCTTCACACAGCTTCATCTGCTCCCCTGGTCCTTCTTCCTCCCAGAGCTTTGCTGTGCTAAAAAAGGGTGTCTCTGATTTTCTGATGCTTAGCTCAGTTTTTAATCGTGCCATGCATTCTTGCGTCTCTTGATTCTCTGACCTTTGTTTCTGCTTGCTCCTGTTCTCCCTTGAAGGCTCTCTAGGGATCTCTGGGGCCTGAGAGACCTGTTGTGCAATATGGGTCTTTCTTACACACTCCTTAAAAGCTAGTTCTACCCGGTAGCGTGGACAGCTAGTTCACTGTCCAAGCCCATGCAGACATGGTTCTCCTCCCTGAGAGTTCCGGTTGAACATTTTCCAACTGTTTTTCCAGACTGAGGCATTAGTAATTCACTTAACATAAACTAGTTAAGGGTATACCTCATTGAATAGTGTAGACTGTACTTGCAGACTTTAACCAAATGTGGAAGGTGACCTACAGGTAGCAGTAAACTAAACGTATGATACTTCCTAAGCAATTGCATTGGTACATCAAAGTGGACTGCTGCTGTAATCACACTATCTTCATAAATATTGAATTGCATTGTAATTATTTTAGCAAAATATTGAGTTACAAGACTAGCATTTTGGTCAGTAACTGTGTGGAAAAAAGAGATAATCTGCCACTATTCAGCAGTGACATTATAAACTGAAGCGCACAGCACCCTTGTTCCTTCAGTCTTACTTAAACAGATTACATTCAGCGTTAACAAAGCTGTGAACACTGACATAGGAATAAGAACGGATACTGACTGGGAAAGAACTGACATATTAAAGCATATCTGTAAAGTAGAGGAGCCATATTTTGGTTTTGCCAATTCTTTGTTTATCAGCAATTTTCTGGCATAGGGTATATTCCAGGAACACAGAGGTTCTTGTGATCTTTAAGAAGGGAAACACGCAGGGAAATTATAAATGTCCAATTTAATTCAAGTTATTTCAAAAACATGTGAACAAATTACTCTCTGAGTCTCTTGTCTGAGTCAATAGAATAATGGCTAGGTAAGTAACAGTCAAGGATTTGTCAAGAATAAATTGTGTCTGATCTGGGTATCGGAAAGAAAACTGACCTGTTTTCTTTCCAATATCGGGTATTAGGGTGGCACACATCATGCAGCTTGACTTGGACAAGTGTATCAGATGTTACATAAAAGCTGGGAGAACACAGTCTAAACAAGACCACTCTAAGACGGAGGGAAATTGTACTCAAAAGAGTAATCAGTTGTTCCCTGTCAGAGTGAAAAATATTGCAATAGATTCCAAGAAGTAAAGGCCAGTATCACATGGCATTTTCATAAATGATTTACAATAATTAGAGAGTATGTTTATTAAATTTGCAGATGACATCTGGCTGGAAAATGCTGCCAACTTGTTGGAGGACAGGGTTAACATACAGAGCAAAATTAGAGAAATGCCTTATGAGGGAAAAAACCTGTTAGACACCAAGTTCTGACACTTGGGTAGGAATAAACAATACAGGACAGGGAAAAAGCAGGCTAAGTAACAGTTCTAAGATCAAATCTGATAAATAGTAGACAAAGAAGGGTGGAAGGGAGAAAGGAGACATTATGATTGCAATCTGAACACGTTAACAATATCAAGCCATGATGGCAAAAAGTGTCATACCATGATGTGTAACGATGAACAGAGCTTGCAAACTGGATGAAAAAAAAAATCCTACTACCGCTTCTCTTGTGTTTTGTAAGACTGTAGTCTGACTGCCACATCTAGTTTTTCTAGACAGATCTAGTCCACTTAGTGAGAGTTCAGAAAAGAACAAGAAAAATGATGAGCACATTATAAACAAGGAAAGACTGCAGGAGCCGGTGTTTTCCAATATGCTGAAGAAAAGCCTAAGGGGAGGTTCAGACAACATGCTTTGCACATATAAAGGTTAGCTGCCCTGAGTAAGAAAATACAGTTCTCCACATTAGTGGTGGTCATGGAACAGTGGACATAATATTCCTCATAGCCTTAATATCCAAAGGAAATTCCCTTTCTAGCAGGACAGGTAGTTAAAAGCTGGTTAGTTTGCCTATTTACATTAGAGATGACGTTGCTTTGGGTAGAACAATGACTGGGTAATGTTAGCATGATGCTTTAATGTAATAAATATTGCCATACATAATTTTTAAGATTTGAATATGCTACATAGAAAAGTAAGTATTCAGAAAATGCCCAAAGTTATTTGGAAATGAACTTTGAACCACATACTTAGCTCATATTGCAACACCACAAGTTACAGAAATGTAATGTTTACTTGCGAAGTTCCATACAACTGAAATAAAAAAAACCCCAAACTTCCCCAACTATTTGTATCTGGGTCATGATTTCTACATAACGTTCTTGCAATTAAACAAACACTTTAGCAGCAAACACAAGTAATTTATTTTGCAGCACTTTTTTTTCTGTATTTTCTTCAAAATTCTGAACTGGTTAGAAGATAGTTTTTATGTAAACTGATGAATTTAAAGAACAGTTCTTCTAAATAAAAAATGCTTCACATCTTCATGTGTATCGGTTCTATAAAGAATATTCCAAGACATATTTTACATTCAAGTCAGTAAAACAGAATGTTATAAAACAAATCAGCTTGCAAATACATACAGTATTACAGACTAAGAACTAAAATCCATTTATCTGCCGTCACAAGAGTGAACTGCAGTTTATGATGACATGAAGTTTAGTACCTGAACTAGAAAAAAAATAATTAGTAACTACAAAATCATTTAGCTTTATTTAATAAAATCCTTTGATATTCTTACTGTTCCAAGAAAGGCAGAAACAAACATTTCCAGATTTTCTTTCATGCCAAATCGGAACATTTAGCAAAGGTTTTCTTTTTCACTTGCTTTAAGCAGGTTAGCGTAAACATTGGACATACATTTTGAAAATTATTATGTATTGCAGTATACCAATATTGTCTTTCTGATTCTATTAAACAGTAGCACCATCTACTGGTCCAGAAGATCCTTTCAAACTTTAGAAAAAGCTGTGGAGAGTGATCCAGCCAAAATGATGCAAAACGCTACTGAGAGTAACACGTAGTTTTTCAGTCCCTGGATAGCCAAAGGGAGAGAAAAACATCATGTTGTCATAACAGGTACCACTTCACACACCTCCCCTGCCCTCCCCCACCCCCCAAAGTAAAGAACTAGGGTTTCATTTTATGACAAAATTAATAAACCCATTACATGAAATGGTAAATTCTATTTCATATAATGGTTGTAACATATTTGCAGTTTAATAGAAGTAATCTACAATGCCATACACTTCGTAAAATATTCACAAAATTAATTCAGCAATTTTTAAAAGCATTTTTGAAGGCCTTTGTCTATTTTCAGATTATTTTTAAGCAGTAAGCACTTATGCAGAGACTATTCTAAAATGTATGAAAAGGATAATGAACATGATGGTCTCCTAGTGTGGTGCAACATTAATCTGCAGTGGGGAAGAGAGACAACCTCTAGTTCCTGATCCAAGGATGCCTAACGCACTTTGCACAGTCACCAAAAATATTGGGAAAGATGATCTCTAACGGCAAATTAGGTACCTATGGATCCTGGACAGATTAGCTAAGGGAACCCGAGGATTACACTGCTAGCATTCAATGCTTTGAATTCCACCAGAAAAGTAATTTCTGCCATATATGTTAACATCCAGTGGAGTAAATTAGCCTGTTCTACGCAATCACTGCCATAACAGTTTAGGAATCTCTACACAATACTGTAATTAGCAAGGCCAACTAACCTCTGTCTCATTTTTTGGTCCTTTGGTGAATCTGACCCTAAAAGTCTAATTTACTTGTCTATGTGATTATTAGGACAACCGCTCATTCCCCTGCCCCCACTGAAAGAACTGGCTGAAATAAAGACTGTTTTCAGGCTGTGCTTGGCATCCTGCCTCCTGGCCCTGCTACAGTCTTCATTTACTCCCACTGCTGCTCTCATACAGTTACGAAATTCAGATCTTCATTGCTGTAAAAATTGTTCACAGTTCTTCATCTTTCTTGGAAAACTTAGTATGGCATGATGTGACTTACAGCTTCATAATGCAATACTTGTAAGGAAGAGAAATCTAAGAAAACAGCTGTATACCAAGTCATGCTGTTCCTAGAGCTAGAGACAAGTGAGAGAGATTAGGTAAGAGACCTAATAAGATTACCTTGATTTCTTTAAATACAAGGACTCCCCACATTGCAGCAACAAGGCCAGGACCCTAGAGAATAAGATTCATTTGTACATTACAGCATTTCATTAAAATGTGCCGCCTTCTCATTATCGTTCTCAGGATGGTTGAGTTTTGTCTGGATAACAAGTTTAGGCTTTTCCATTCCATATAATTACAGCACTCATGGCAAAAGCATAAACATCACTGAAATCTTTATGAAGACACAATAAAATCTTCAAGAAGGGTTAAAGAGGCAAGAGACTTTTTTTTCAGAGAAGGCACAATTTACTGCTAAATTACACTGTGGAGTCTGCACTGGCTGTTATACGTTTTTTTTATTAGGCTCCAAACAATAGGCCTCAATTTAGTCCAAACTACAGTCCACAATGTTACCACATTTCAGAGGACTATTCAGGTTTATTGGCAGCTACCATGGATATTCCTAACATTTCCTTTATTAGCATGACTTAACTAGTTGGACAAAGTTTGATTTTATCTCTCAGTGTGATATCAAGAGACAGGAACATTAATGTCTTTCCTATACAGCAGGACAAAGCACAAAACCAGCCAGATCGACAGGTCAGGAAAACTACTGATTATCTGTGATGTTGTCATACAGATTTCATAGCTAATGGCAAACAGTGATACACAACAATAATTTCCAGGCACTCCTGGTAATATAGTTTTTCCCCTGTGGGAGCAATGATCTGAATTTTCATGACTGATGAGAAAATATTATCTGAATATGAAGCGAAAACTGGCTCTGCTAATGCTTCCCATTAGAGCTGTTCTCAGAAACACTTGACAGATTTTTGGACAGTGATCTTCCTCTCGCCATCTTCAGTACCGCTGATAGGACACAGATTTAGGCCAGCGGGAAACAGTGTCTCATGCTGAATGTATTTGTGGGTGCTGTTTGCTAGTGAAATTGCCAACTATTATTTGAATAATAGCTAAGGTGTTACTTCACTTTCTAGATAACGTATGCTGCGAGAGGAATGCATTTTAAAAATGAAACAAATTGTTAAAGGGATGTGATGAATAGCTATCTGAAATTCTCTCTAGGATGAAGTAAAACAGCAGTTGCAAACCTGTGGTCCAGATAAGCAGTTTCTCATCAGTACCATCCTTAAATTTTTCGTCACTTTATATCCTTGCCCTTTAGGCATACTGATAACTGAGTTACTAAAGCTGCTTTCCATTAATCCTTCAATTTCTAATTAGAATGATCCCAAGTCTTTTTTTTCATTGCATACTGCAGAGTTTATTCTGATTTACTGTGTCTTGAGGCAAAGCTTAATCCCTATTAACGTTGTTTCATTAGTTTGCTTCCAGAATACAACTGTTCAGCAAAACTTTGGTTTTGATATTTATGAACTCTCATTTGCCAGAAGTTATCCACCTTTGCAGCACCATCTAGTAGATTGGCAAGAGAGTAAAGGCAAAGTTTATTTTTGCCTAGTGATGGAATTTATACAGCTTCCGGAAATTAACAGTACTTTATAGGTACAGTATCATAAATAGGAATAAAACAGACAAAATGGGCCAACCTATTTTCCCCCTCATTTGCATAAGAACATTATTTTCAGCAATACATAATCTGTTCTGTGTGTTCAAGAACTGTAAAAATAAAAAATACCCGACTTAACTAAGCAAAATAACTGCTAGAGGATAAAAATCACAAATGAACACATCCAGAACAAAATGTACTTGCTGGGATGAAAGCATAAAAAGTTTCTTCTTTTAATCACTTCAGTTTACTATTTCATATTGATATAGTTCTAGTTACAGAGCTTTGGCTTTTACATAACTTAAAGACTCACACTTCCAATTCCTCTGTTTTTTTATACTCAGCATTCACCAAGATGGTGCTTGTTACAGTCATGTATGTTCCTAAAAAACCAAAGGCTAGCACAGACAAGCAGAAGAAAAGGCAATGTATACTCTTGATTAAAATGCTTCAGACACATCATAATTTCAACTTAATTCCACAAATGGGGGGGGAAACCCTTTCACTTTTAATTCTAGTCACAGATTTTATTTTTTATATACTTACTGCAGTAATTATTGGAAAGCTGACCACAGCACTGAGATAGTGATTGGCTATAAACCAGCAGCAATTGGCTATTGCCCAAAGCACACCAGAAACAAAACCTAGAAAAATAAATCCCAATGAAAAACACGGACAGCAAGGTATAGACAACAATTTGTGGAACATTTATATTTATCACATAATACAGAAACTGTATATGTATATTTTAGTATGTTAACTACTTCAACAAGCTGGCTCTGATAATCTAAACGAAAGCTCAAGCAATAAAAATCAGCTACTCCAACGGAAGTAGCAAATTAATTAAAGTTCACAGTTTTCTGGGCAACGTGCTCTCCACTCTGGCAGAGTCAGTTTTTGAAAATTCGCCGTATGCAATACCATTTTGTTCTAATTTCAGATCAGAACAACATTTATCAGTTTCCTAACCTTAATTAATCAACCTAATAGGAACGATCTTTCAAAAGAGACAAAAAGTGAAACGAAGAGACTGGAAACGTGAACTACAATTGCAACACATAGCTTGAACTAATCACTGCAAAACGGTCAGAAGAAGTAATTGAAATTAATCGCTAATTTAAAAAATAGTCATACCTGGCAATATGGCTTGGGGATAAACATTAGGTTTATTTTTCCTGACTACACAGTAGATCAAAAAGTAGATGGTACTTGTAAGAAATATGCCACTGAAGTGTGCAAAAACATAATCTAAATCTGAAAGAGAAATTACAAAATTATATTAGTTTAAAACACCAGTTATTAATTTTAACTAAATTTATTTCACTGATAGCATTCACATAGACAAAAACACATAAGGTGATACTGCTAACAACTCAAATTCAATTGCGATTGTGATGAATATAGCTGCCAGTCTAACTGTGGATGGATTTGGTCAATCACATATATATTAAACATGAATTAACTACTGCATTGGTCCTAGGATTTGTCACAAGCTTTTATGCATTTCTGCGAGTTGTTATTTTTGGAACTCTGCTAGCCAAACTACTGAATTAATTTATTAAAAACTTAAGAAAATCCTCAGGTGAGGCTACAAAACTGGGGTGAGAATTTTACATAATTATACTCTCTCCTGACCATCTACATTTGTATTCCTGTATGTAGCCTTGTTTCTTTTCTGTACATTTAAGGGAAAGAAAACTGCACGTACTGTGTAAACTACACACGGCACAGTTTTACCCTTTTTTTTATCTTTAAAAATGTATCACAATTTTGATCACTATAATCATTAACAATAATAAATCCTTTATGGACTTGGTATGTGCTAAAGAGAATATTTCCAATATGGTAAAGCAGAAGCATGTAGCAAGGTGATCTCTATCTCCTTGGAGTTGTAAATCCTCAGCAGGAAAGGCGGCTACAGTAATGATAACATCTGTTTTGTCTAGCTGGGGAATATATAAGTTGCAGTATTCAAGAGAAATTGTATGTGACACAACAAACAATTTCTTAATGGCAACATTATGAGGTGTCAGCAATATGTTGCTCTTAAGCTGCTTCTGGTATTACCTGATAGACTATATACTAAATCTTAAGGAAAATGTTTCTGGGGAAATGTTTGAAACTGGCAATTAGGCTTATGTTAAAAGGTTTCTATTTCAAAAACTACAAGGTTTTAATTACTTATGTTGTTATATATCTCTTCTGCTCATCAATTATCATCAAGCGTCTCCTCTTCCTTTACTGGTGTACTAATTAGGCAATTGGTACAGCTTGTGACCTTGTTTACCTCATGTTCCAGGCATATGAGCTTTGTGTTTTGAGAATGCTAGCTATGTTTCAAAAGGCATTAAATACTATGAGTTAAGTACAGTATCCTCTGGGCTGTTTCTCACTGTTCTTTTAATGATGTAATTAATCTCTGGGAAAAAGGGAGTACCAGTACTATGATTACAACAACATATAACATAATGCAGAACTGATAAGTTGTTGTGGTATATTTCCAGGTGTATCAAGAATTACACTCTATGCCTTTACGAAAGCAGGAAACCACAATATACTGATGAACTAAAGTAGAAGTGGTCTATTAGCCTTTACCAAATTGACTTGCTCCTGTGTATATAGTTTCATTTCTTCTTCCATGGTCCTTGATGTAAAGTACTGGCACAAAACTGGAACCGTAGAGTATTCCAGCTACTACAGCCAGGCTACATCCTCTTTAAAAAGAGCAAAAATCAGAGAAAATAGCCTAGCGTTAATTAGGGAAGTAGACAATACACTTCAGTCCAGTATTGCAGTTAAAGACTGTGTATCGTACGAAAATTGCTAGCAACACTATAAAAATAATACATTTTAACACATTTTCATTTTCTAGTGTAGAAATGGTTCAACGTAGTAACTTAGTCTTCCTATACTTTGTGGCCAAGGAACACAGATAATTCCTGCCCCAAGTGCCTGCAGTCTCGATTAACGACAAGAGAAATCAACTAATTAGGATTACCTAAAAGCAGAGGTAGGAGAAAACCAGCAAAAATATAGTTAAAATGCTCCCACCATCAGCTTCATTGTTACAGTCTATACATTCTTTATAACTATTCCCAGGTTCATTGCCTCCACGGTCCCCTTCTCTGCCTCCAGATCGTTGTGTTCTTGGCTGTCTCCACTCCCCACACTAGCCCCTTGCTAGCTGCTGCTTCCACCTTGGAGCACTTCTGCTGCCTCCTTACCATACTGCTATGCCTTCTCCAGATGTATTCACTTGGAAACCACACCTGGAAGCATGTTATTAGCATAGGCTCCTTCTATGCTGGAGTGCTGATCAACCAGGTGATAAAAAACAGCTCTGTAATTATTTAGTTGCCATTTACTTTGCAAATGTTGCACTTTTGTAGTAGTAACAAATACTTACTTGACAAGTTAAAGCACACTCAACAGTGCAAAGGAAAAAATCTAATAAATTGAGCAGCTATACATATTGGGTTTTCATTGTATTCATGGGTATTCATGCGTTTATGAAAGGCAGGTCCTGCTTAACTAACCTGATCTCCTTCTATGACAAGGTGACATGCTTAGTGGATGAGGGAAAGGCTGTAGATGTTGTCTACCTAGGCTTTAGCAAAGCCTTTGATACAGAATTCTCCTGGAGAAACTGGCTGCTCATGGCTTGGACAGGCGTACTCTTTGCTGGGTAAAAAACTGGATGGACAGCCGGGCCCAAAGAGTTGTGGCGAATGGAGTTAAATCCAGTTGGCGGCCGGTCACAAGTGGTGTTCCCCAGGGCTCGGTATTGGGGCCAGTTCTGTTTAATATCTTTTATCAATGATCTGGATGAGGGGATTGAGTGCACCCTCAGTAAGTTTGCAGATGACACCAAGTTGGGCATGAATGTTGACCTGCTGGAGGGTAGGAAGGCTCTACAGAGGGATGTGGACAGACTGGATTGATGAGCCAAGGCCAACTGTATGAGGTTCAACAAGGCCAAGTGCCGCATCCTGCACTTGGGTCACAACAACCCCATGCAATGCTACAGGCTTGGGGAGGAGTGGCTGGAGAGCTGCCCAGCAGAAAAGAACCTAGGGGTGTTGGTCGACAGCCAGCTGAACATGAGCCAGCAGTGTGCTCAGGTGGCCAAGAAGGCCAATAGCATCCTTCCTGGCTTGTACCAGGAATAGTGTGGCCAGCAGGACTAGAGAAGCGATTGTCCCCCTGTACTTGGCACTGGTGAGGCCGCACCTTGAACACTGTGTTCAGTTTTGGGCCCCTCACTACAAGAAGGACATTGAGGTGCTGGAGCATGTCCAAAGAAGGGTAAGGAAGCTGGTGAAGGGTCTAGAGCTCAAGTCTTATGAGGAGCGGCTGAGGGAGCTGGGGTTGTTAAACCTGGGGAAAAGGAGGCTGAGGGGAGACCTTATTGCTCTCTACAACTACCTGAAAGGAGGTTGTAGCAAGGTGGGGGTTGGTCTCTTCTCCCAAGTAGCAAGTGATAGGATGAGAGGATAATGGCCTCAAGCTATGCCAGGGGAAGTTTAGGTTGGATATTAGGAAAAACTTCTGCACTGAAAGGGTAGTCAGGCATTGGACCAGGCTGCCCAGGGAAGTGGTTGAGTCTCCATCCCTGGAGGTATTTAAAAGAAGGGTAGATGTGGTGCTTGGGGACCTGGTTTAGTGGTGGAATTGGCAGTGCTAGGTTAACAGTTGGACTTGATCATCTTAAAGGTCTTTTCCAATCTAAACGATTCTATGATTCTATATATAGATATGCACACTAGAGTATTACTTTAAAAACTGTTAGTGCATGAATGTGCTAGGAGAACCACAGGATAAAATTCTGCTTTTCCTCTGTGTTCACCTGCTTTCTCTGGCTACTTGGCCTGCACCAGTAAAAGAACTGTTAATAACTTACATGAGTCTTTTTTTTGCTGGAGAAAGTCTATTCACCCATGAGTCATCAGAGGTATCTTCAGAAACATTAATAGACTGCAAAACACCAAGAGTTTTCACTCACGCTTGTTTTGGTTTTTTTTGTTTTTTTTTTTTTTTTTTTTTAAATCTCAAATATTGTATTAAACAGAACAGTTTTGGTCTAAGAAAATAAAATGAAAATGGAAGGAGAAACAATAGGAATTTACAGAAATACTCTGAAGAAAGGAGAAATATGTACTTTTTAAAATAACAAAATAATACTTGAATCTACCTACCTCAAAGTTTACAATTATGAGTTTGGATATGGATTCTGGGTTTACTACATAACAGAGCACTCAGTAGCATTTTTCTTAAATCTGCATGCAGGTAGATATGACTTTCAAAACTTGTCCTTCCTTAAATTTGATGAATGATTTAATCCATAGATTTTATTTATGATGTGTTTTTGCCTTCTGTTGACAGTTCTCATGTTACTATGAGAATATTAGGACTATTTGCAACCAGGGAAATTAACACCCCTGTCTGCAACATAAAGAAATTGCAATATTCCTTTATTCTAATCCTGCAACCAGATTGTCTTCTCTGATTTGCTCTGCTAGACTGGAACCTCTAGTGAGCATTGAGCACAGCTAGAAAACTCTGAGAGGCTCTCTGTTCAGGTAGCAATTGAGTTTTGATGCCTCACTGACCTACATGAGTAAGGTAGAATGGTAGTAGGAGCCTACTGTTCTCCAGCTTTTGTTGCACACTTTGGGCTCCTGAAGGAGCGACAGCCAATCTCGCACCCCTCTGTGGCCTCCAACAGCTGATGCTGAGAATCAGAGACTCTTGACAGTCTTCTGGCTCAGTAATGTGGCAAAAATCTAGTGGATAAGAGTTATACATCCTGTTGCCTTTCATCTAAGTACCTTCCTATTTTTATAGTTAAGTTTTAATTAAAATTGGTTCCTCTTTTCGGATAAGAAAGTAATACACTCTGTCTTTTATAAAACCTCTGTCATAATGAAAAAGGACTTCTAAGCCATTAAAGCTAACAACAGAGAAAGAACACTTGGGAAAGCCTTTTCTGTTGCTCACATTTGACTGGATCCACAAGAGCCACAAACTGAATACAATCAATGCATATTTATGTAGTTTTATGTAGTCTACCACAAATCCTAGTAAACCTGGTTAACATTAAGCAATTTTTTTGTTTTTAAGTGGATATGTACTTTCACTGCTGTAAAATAACAACTGTAGAGTACTTACACTTTCTCTCAGTAAAGGCGTACTTTCTAATGAAGCTGAAGAACTCTGGACTTCAGTTTTTATAAAAAGAAATATGACAGCACTCAGAAGAGAAAAATACACCAATAAATACCATGACAGCTCACAAGGACATAACATTTAGTGTTCAGAGACGGAAGTTATATTTGGAGGCATATTACTTTATTTTCATTATTGCTCTAGAGTCACTTCAATATATTTTAAAAATGCTATTGTTTTTAACAGTCTTAACAAACAACTTAAGTGAAAGTAAGTAAATAAATTAGTCTTTGTATCACTTTGTAGCTCTCTCTTCTATGTAACAGATTGAAATGTCTCCTTTTTACAGTGTGTAGTTACAACCACATGCTAACAGCAGTTGTTTTAGTTAACAGTGCCCTTTTGTACTAAACCACACATACAATGGAACACCTGCATGAAAATTCCGTATGAAACAACTTAAACCTGGACAAAATTGGCTCTGTGCTCAAGGAAAAATGTTAGGTTTTAGTCTTCTATCATATGCGAGTGAGGGAATACTGCTCCTACAGGGCCTCATGCGTCTGTGGAACGAGAAGGGGTATTGCTCAGTGTTGCTCCAGTGCACCAAGTGAATAAAATGAAGAAGAAAGGGTAACATTACTACTTGTACCCCCAGCTTCAGTAAATGAGGTAAATATGTGTAATCAGAACTGTCAGGATCTGGTTTTTATTTTTATGCAAGATATTTTAATGATTTAGGAATTCCTACTCATAGCTGTAAACAGAATGTCTCCATTTGAAGTGTAATTAATCTCCTGCTGATGGAATAAGGATGTCAGCTTCCTGCAGAGGGACTAGGCAAGCATGCACAGGTTCCACACAGGAGGCTAAAATGAAATACATGCATCTGAACTCTGCAGAGCAACATACACAGGCTTTGTGCAGCTTGCCAGGAAAACATGTTTGGTCAGGATCTTTCTCCCTGTTGATCACTTCTCCATGATATCTCAGAAACAGGCAGGAAGCAGGTAGTGAGCTGAACGAATTAATCAGGCAGGAATAGCAGTACTGCTACTATTTTCTGAGTAGCTCACAAAATCACGTGCTACATGTAACGGCAACAGGTAAAATGCTGTGGAATCTTAGGAAAGAGGAAGGGTGGAAGCAAAATTCATGAATCTAAGGCAGCAGCTCTCTCCTACCAATCAAGAACGGCTCCATCATCTCCAGGTTCTTAACACCCTTCTTTCCTAAAGGCATTATGTGCATCTGCTGTTCAGCATGCTTATGGCAAACCTACTGCCCCTGGGATTTAGGGCCACTGTTATGTTCCTAGAAAGACCTTCCTGGCCACCCAGGTGGAAAGCAAGACCACTGCTATGTAGCAAAGACTTCTGTGTTTGGACCAAAACGTGCACTCATACAAATAATAAACAAATAAACAAAAAATAAGAGTAGAAGTCCTTCTGAAGATCCCAAAGGAAGTCACTGTTTGGGAGTTGTTGTAAGTGCGGCTTAAGAGTTATGAGACAGGGAGCTATTAAGGGCAAGAGATAATGCAAAGCCTCTGGCTTTTCATGGATGCTAAAGGATCTGGGAAGTGGTCCTGTGGCATATTCTACAGTTAAGAGGAAGGATTTGTACCCCTGACTGAGTGAAGTCAGATCAGAAATCTCACAGGTTTTTCTCACCAAGATTCTTCTAGTCAACTTTTCCTCTCTCACAAAATTTGGGGAAAGTGAACCATTTGAATAACCTAGCTAGGGAGACAATCAGTGCATCACTGCTTTGCCTTGAACATGCCTACCAGCATAAAAATATATTTCTGTGTTTATGAGTAACTATTTCACCACTGCACTGGGTATCATGTATGTTTCTATTCTGAAATACAACACTGGCCAGCTAGGTATGGACAGCTCATGAATTCTGTGGTAAATTCATATGCAAAAAATACTTCAATACATTTGCCCTCTAGTTAAATTATCCCTGTGGTTATTAAATATGTATTTTACATTACAGAAATTTATTATAAAAATAGATTTTTACCTTAACAGGGAAAGTCCAGCTCCAATATAATTTAAGATTGGTCTTGATACCTCTTCTGGGTCAATTCCAAACCAACCGAACCTGGAATATTTAACCAGTTTCACTTAGTTGCATTGACTGCATACAAATAGTTAAATTATAACCCAATCTCAGAAATCTTTACTCATGTAAATAATTCTGCTTAAGTTTATACTTGCAATATTGGATTGGTGCTTCAGTTGGCTTGCAAAAAGCTATGTCTCCTTTACAAAAATAATCTTTAAAATAATTTAATTTACATTGATTTTTTTTTTAACCTGGGTATTTAAAAATTGAAGTTAATTTAAATTATTTTATCAGCCCGTGCTGTAGAAGAAAAAAATACAAACGATGTACTAATTTTACATTAACAAATACATTATTTATTCAGTCACATTAGTTTAATGAACATCACTGGGCATTCTTCTTCCTATTAAGATGAAAGAAACAAAGAGATAAAATAATTAACCTGAGTACTTTCCACTGAGAGGGAAAAAGATCTTATATATATGATAAATCCTCTTTATTGGTGATAGTGTTTTCAATGCAGTAATTAATGAAGAATTGGCAACATTAATTATGTATGACTTAAACATACTCACCTTGAACTTGCCCAACCAGTCAGCAAATTAAAAGAAGCCCATATCAAAAGACCAAGAGCTAAGCCAATAGTTTTAACAATAGGGACAACTGTAACATTGCCTGAAATACAAAAAACAAAATTAAAATCAGTTAAACACTAGCCTGTGAACTCGTATATTTTTGCTTTAGATTCTGTGACTGCTCAGAAGGCAAAAACATTTAGGCAATTACAAGGTGGTAGAAAACAGTGTTTTTTAAAAATAAATACATTAATTAATACATGGACTTTTCATCAATATAATTTTTAAAGTTATTTTTGGTGTGAATTTGCTGCTTATAAAACAAGCATAATAAAATAATAATTGTTATAAGGGTACAGCTCCATTAATACCGAGACTTTAAAAAGCCAAATAACTACTAAATATTACTACCTTATATATGGAAAAGTTTTTATCACTGTTTTATTCATAAAGAGTTGGGATTACTTTGTGTTTCAAGAAATAGAATCTCTTTATCCTTACCTGTAGCCCACACGAAACCCCCAACCATAGCCAGAGGCCAAAACCGGGGGCAGTTCTGGATTAAATTGACCACCAAAGAAACTATCCATATTGAGGCACAGAGAATCCATTGGAAGAACATGCCTATGGAAAAATCAAATGCACACAATAGAGAGCTTGTAGAGTACTGCATGTGTGAATCTCTTAGCATACTATGTTTTAGATAAAATAGTACAGAAAAACTGAAAGGTGGCCACTTCCTTTGTGAATTTCAGGGAACCATGTTACAATATATTCAAAAGATGTATTTTAGGGTGGGGTGTTATAATTCTGTCAACCTTTTCCTTACCATGCATTCTTTATACACAGCTGCAAAAGACACTTTGCTGGACAAAGTTTACACAAGCCCTGATTCTCAAACACATGAAAATTTTGACAGGCTTCTGACAAAGAGGATATTCAGTTACTGCAAACTTCTCCCACCACCCTAGTAGCAGCTAACACAGATGACTGCACAGGACACAACTCCTTCAAAGCTCAGAGCTCGGGCTTTTCCACTAATCCAGGACACTGAGGATGATAAAAGCTTTGGACAGATCTCTTCTACCTTTGTAGATTCTCTAAGGGTCAACTAGGCAGACCTTTATGCCAGCTGAGCTAAGACTTTTGCTTTAAAGTCTAGCCTTGTCTTGTTAGGACCATATTTGGCACAAAAAAAGAGAGAGAGGTTATACCCAGCCTGTAATGCAGATACTATTATTGCAGTAATGGCAGATTTATTCATCTAGGGATCTGGTAACTGACTATGCTTCATATAAACGTGCAAATACCACACGAACCTAATATAGTAAAGTGATAAAATTCCAAGTAGGAAACAGAAGCGATTGTTTCCCCTTACTGAGTCACCAGATAAAAGTATTAAAATGTCAGTTTTTGATTGTTTTTATGTTAGGTCCACAACTGAAAGGCAATACTCCAAAGTCCAAGAACTTTTACAGTACAAATAACACTGCTTGTATTTGAGAATCTCCACAAGAATAGAAGAAAGGACACTTCACTCTCCATTGTGAAATGCTCATGAAATGCACACCATCACTGTTAAAGTGCACGACAACACATAAAAAGGCTCTTCTAAAGATTTGCCATATCCTGAACCAATACATTATTGCTTTATACCCTAACAATATCAAAGAAAATTAAAACATGCTCTATGGATTAAGGCTGTGATTATAATTGTAACTCTAGCTATAGAAACTCTCATATTTGCTGGTAGAATATTATTCCTATTAGCAAAAATACCAAAAGCAACAAAAGAATATATATAAGTTTACCATCGCCGGTATCAAACTTCTTAACAGGCACAAAGTTTGTTCCAAATAGCAGGACAGCTACGGTGGAAGAGGTAAAGCCAATAGCTAGATCTGTTCCATTGGTGATGTTAAAGGTACTGTAAGCTTTCCCAATGTTCATCTTTATTCTGAAGGTGCGTCTTTTTGTGGAGTTGTTTTGCCACAGGTCCTGACAGATTCTGAAATCAGAGAGTGGAATTAAACATGTGGAATATTAAATAATACCAACGTAGTTCAGAAATCTGAAACTTAAGGGACCCTACTTACCAATCTCTCAAAACCTGGAAAGAACTGCAAAGTATACTGTAGAATCCCATGAAAAGCTGCTATAAAACATGGATGAAGTAACTTAAGAACAGACACACAAAAAAATCACTATTGTGTGTTTCATAATCAGCTTATCACAGAAAATCATGTCTGAAAACATATAACAGCGTGAATGTAGAGATGCACTCAGAGGTTATGAGGACTTGAAACTGTGAGGCCTATGGGAAGCCCTGATGCTTCACAGAGATGCTCTATCAGAATATTCCTTATTCCTGTAGCCACAGTGAAGTCACACTGGGGTGTGTAAAAAAGCAGGGGTTAGACAAAAACTTAATTGGCAGAAGAAGCTATAGCAATTTGCAGCCTAGAAGTCAGGAACAGGCGCAGAGATTCTATAGATGCCACAGTGGGATCAATATAGGATCATAAGGTAACCACGGGGATTGCTCTAGCTGATACAAAATGCGAATAAAGGCTCATTTTTAATGTGGGGAACAAAGGGAGAAGCTGCCTCTGAGGTTTCTTCGTTCATTCCACATAACGATAATAACAAAGGCAAAGACTTTTTTTTAATCCCATAATACCTCTTTTTTTTTTTCTTTTTTTTTAGTGGGAGATTCATCTGGAGGTTACACTCAACAGAAGTACCACATGTACTTTTGATATGGATTATGACTTTGACAGAAAAGGTAGCTCTGAGGACAACTATAACAACATGATCTTTGCATACGTAATCTTATCATCACACTTAAAAGACTACATATAAGAAAAGTGTTTGGAACTTTAACTTCAAATGGCAACAGGATACTTAATATGCTGTGAGTATAAAGGGGCATATTTATAGAGATACGTATGCAATCCTGTTGCTGAAGTAATGCTATTTATACTGAATCAAATGACATCCTAATGCAGTTTGACATTCCCCAGTGTAGGTGGACTAGCTACTGCCTGGAGGAAAAAAGCTAAAATAGGATGGCAGAAATTTTGCCAAGTCTTATAAGGAGTGCTGTGACTACACTCTCCACACAAAAGGAAGAGCTGAGCTGCTGCGTGTTCTTTCATCTTATTTTACCCTCCAGTCTTACCCTCTCTGGAGTCCTTAGGACACTGAGAACTGTATCTGCTGAGGTTGTGCTTTTATCTACAGCTTCAGCAGGGCCATCAGTGTCAGCTGAAATTAATTATTTGCATTAGCAGGTAAAAAGTTCAATTCCACAACAAATATAAACATTTAGTTTCTATAATTTTTCCCTGGAAAGATGTCAGTATATTTTTAACTTGAGTAATTAGGAAAAACATAGATGACATTTAGAAGACACATCATGAAGGTACAATGGCACAGGTATTTCCATTTATCTTATTATCTTTTTCACTCTTCATCTTTCTTGCCTACTCAGAGGATAAGTTTTCACTGTATTTAAGACTCTTCCATAAAGTACGTTTTACCTGGGATCTCTAGACACTGAGCAGTGCAAATAATAAGGGTGGGATTTCTTCAAAGAGTGACTTCACAGGGTAAGAAACACTGTGACATGAGTTAAGATACATAAAGGCTTATATCAGCTATCTTCATTCCATCAAACATGACTCAGTAAGTGAATAAATTTAATTCATTTAGTGGACAAGTAAGGCACAATAACTTGCTTTTGCACAGGAAGAACTTCATGCTGTTAAGGACATAGAAATAAAGCTGATTACACTGCACCTCTACAAATGCAGGACTCGGTACTTTAGCCTTTAAAGAAATAAGTCATTATGCAGGTGAAATACTAAGAACCTTTCAAATTTAAAGTGGTTTATCAGCCTTTTTGATTTTATTAATGTACAGAGAAATGTTACTTTAAAAATACTTCAGTTTTTTATCTGCTAAGAGAAAATCTGTGTGCTGCAGCGCAATATACTTTTCTGCTTGCTTTTTATCTTCCAAAAATCTCTATATTGTGCATACTGAAGATTGTTGCACAACTGGAGAACCAGAATCATGACAGCAAAAATGGAATGAAAACACAACTTCCAATTAACCAAGGAAGAGTATGCTTCATTCAGACTGTTTTTTTAAAACTCTGAAACTTTCCAAGGTTTGGGGTACTTAGTCCCCAAATTTGGCTAAATTTCAGACCCAACTTTCAACTCCATTTTAATGCCTTCAAGAGAAAGCTCAACCAGACAAGGCCTGGAGCTATCTGCTCTAACTTCGATGATGCACTGCTTTAAGCAGGGAGTTGAACTAGATGACCTCCAGAGGTCTCTTCCAAGCTAAATTATTCTACAATTGTATGATCCAATGTTAAAAGCAAGCAATTTTTGCACATGTTTGCACATACTTTGTACTTCAGAAAGTTTCAGAGAGTTTACTACAAGCCTATTCTCTACAATCCTAGGTATTGCCAGATTGACTTGCAGCATACATGCCTCCAAGGGTTTATAGCTACCAAATGCCAAACCAGAAGCACTTGCTGAAGCTACTGAGATGTTAGAATGCAGCAGTTGTATCTGAAACTGAAGCAGAGACAACTTGTTGCTGTTATTGAAGGGTTTTTGTCACTAACTAGCCCTTACTGAAGGGCACGCTGGGGTTCCTAAGATGCAGAGGAATTATAATGGAATTTTGCTGGCACACATTGCCCTTATCCTACCAACTTCGTTGGTTTATCTCACTGGAAGGTTACGCTCTGTGTTTTCACCATTTGCTCAGAATTATGCCACAATTTTCTTCCTTCGCACAGAGACAAAACAAATTATGATGCTCACTTAATGCAACAGCAACACATCGCTACAGTCTCCACAGACAAGCATGAAATCAAGAAGCCTGCCCTTGAAAGTTTCTATCTCAAGGTAGATCCATGCTGTTGTCAAGATCAGAAAGAAAATGTCTGTGCTAATTGAACGGGTATTTTTAGAGGCTGCATGTCACACTGACTGTTTATTTGCATGTTTCTTCTATCATCTATTTGCCATCAAGGCTGGATACTTCCATTCTTATTTAGGAGACTCCTGTCAGTCCCCAGGTGGCTCAGAGTGACACCCTCCGGTGACACCGCGACCCTGATTAGCTGCCAGAGGAACGTTTCTTGGCTTGCCTAGGATGAACACTTTTGAAAGACGTTCTTCGGGCAATATTCTCAGTAAGCAGCATCCCGCAACAAGGGAAAACGCGCAGCTGAGCTCTCGACATAGGCGGATGTTGCTTCTCCTATTGACGCCAACGCGCCCGGCCTTCCGCGGGGCAGGCCCACGCTGCGAGTGGGACACGGCCCGTAAACAGGGCAGGCCCAGCCCTCGGCCAAGGCCGCCGCCGCCGGCAGCGCCACCCGGCCGAGCCGGCCAGCTGCTCGGCAACGCACCCCGAGAGGAAAGCGAAGAACCCGCGCCCCAGCCGGGCACCTTCCTTTCCCCCGCGCCCTGTCCCCGGCTGGCCGCCGCGGCGTGTTTTGCGGCGCTCCCCTCCGGCAGCCGGCGGGGCGGGAGGCGGCCGGGGATGGGCCCGCACCGGCCGATCCCTCTCCTGGGCCCTCCGTGCGGCCTCGGCCCTCGCCGCCCCGCCGCTGCCCGGGCCCCGCCGCGCCAGCCCCCGCCGCGCTCACCCACAGGCCGCCCCCGCCGCTCCGGCCTCCCTCCAGGGCCCGCGCCGCCCCTCGCCTCGGCCCGCCTCCTTCCCATCCGCTGCCCCGGCCGGGAGGCGGGGTGGAGGCGAGCAGGCGCAGGGCGAGGCAGACCTCCGCGCCCCTCTCGCCCGCCTTTTCCCCGCGCAGGCCCCGCGGCCGGCAGTCGCCGCGGAGGCGCCCCGAGGTTGCGGAGCCGAGCCGAGCCGAGCCGTCCCGTCGTGGCGGCGGCGGCTCAGCGGGGCGGAGGGGCTAAGAGAAGCCTTAGATTTTAGGCACTGACGGAGGGATAAAGGCACCGTTGCCCCTCCCCGGTCTTAAACGGCAGCTGATGGGACTCGGTTGTTTTTTAGTGGCAGTGCACCTGTGTATTTCATAGGCTGTTGCTGGTACCGTGCTACCCGTGGAATAAAAGGCGCCCGGGTGTTGGCAGCGCGAGCCTAGGGCCGCACACAGAGTTTGAAGACCGGACTGCTGCTAGAGAGGAGCTCCTTGGGGCGGCCTCCCTGGGGCTCCTCTGAGGGTCCTGAGGCCTCCCTGCTGCTGGGCGCTGCCGTGGGGCTGGGAGGCCTCAGACATCTGCTGAGGCCGGCGGCCATCTCGGGGAAGGCAGCGACATGTCGAGGCTGCGCAGCAGCTGCTGACCCTGTGGTGCACAGCATGGCAGGGAAAGCTCCCTGACGGGTCAGGGCATCCAGGCTGGGCAGCTGGCACACAGCGGTTTTTTTTTTCCTAAGCACAAAAATTATCAGCTTGGGGTCTGGTAAGCCCCTGTGTTATTCGACAACCAAAACCGAGTGGGGAAAAAACCCCTTTTGCGCAATGTCGAGAAGAGATTTTTGCAGATTTCCCTGTATGGATGTGACCCAGACCAGTTAAAGCGCAGACTGTTAGTCAGCATGTTTAGTCACGAAGCAAACATTTCTCTCTCTCTCTCCTCATGGAGTACAGTTTCCAGATGGCAGCCCAAATCGATCACCTTACAAACACAGCACAAGCCTTCTAAAGTAATGCTTCATATTTTGCAAATCAAATCTGCATTATCCATAATAAGAACATACGGTTTTTCTCCAGAGAATAAGTTCTCGGTCCCATGGACTTGGTAAAGCTAGGAGTGGGCCATTTATCAATCACTTTAACATAAATGTCTTTCCATGTGACATTTAGAGAGATGAACTGCAGAATATCTCTATGGAAACAGTTTAGCTGTAGTGCATCCAAGAGGAACAACATCCCATACAATAATCACAAATGTAGCCTGGAAAAAAAGTGCTTTTTATTCTAAAGGCAATGAGAATCTATGATATGTTACATTATTTTATTCAGAAAAAAAGAAAATGTTAAGAAAAATGTTAATCATCTTTTACATTGAACTGCCTGCACATATAAAGCAAGAGCATGCACAGTAAGGAGCCTAGCCTGAAACCACATCCTTTCAAGTGTCCAGATAAAGAGGAGTGTTGAGTTTGGCTTCAGAAGAATTCTGATATTGAAAAAAATGTTTTCCAAAAATCCTGCCCCTGGTTTCATTTGGAAAAATGGATCTCAGAGGAATCATCAGCAATCACTTCTAATTACTGTCTCTATCCCATTTGAATGGATACTCACCTATTCCTCACTGTTTCACCTATTCCTCACTATTTCTTCGAATCATGCTGGCTTTGGAGCATTGTTTCTCTCATTAACACAACAGTTGAAATGACACTGATGGTATGAATGACAGTCCTCAAATATGGACAGACTCTGATTCATTCATTTGTGCTCTTTGGTTTTATTGAAATCATAGGTTGCTGAAAAGTGTATGGGAAAGGAAGTCCATAAATGCACAGTGCTTACTAAAATGGAAAATGGCAACATTCATATTTTAAATTTCAGAGCCTTCAATGAATATAACGAGTATCCACTTAAAGAGCATCTTTTGTTGCTCTACAAACCAGCACATACAATATTTTGTTCTTTGCTGAATCACAGCAACTTCGGCAGTCATAACTACAGTGGGAAGAACCAAACTGAGACATCACGGAAAACTAAAAAAATAGACATCTTTAAATCCCACATCGCTTAAAAATGAAATGACTGCGTGGAGCAAGAAGGAAGGGTTAGAAGAAGAAATAGGAGATGTATTGCTTTAAAATACAAAACTGATACTTGTAAAAATTGCCACCCAAGCTGGCATTTTGGAGAGAAACATACTAGCTGCTAGGTGGCTTTTTGTATTAATAATAGTATTGTATCACTATGTTGTTACATATGGTTTTCTCTGTTTTTCTTTAGTTCTCTGGGTGTAGTATTCACTATCCGAAAAGGCTGTACTTAGTCTAGATTATAGAAGGAAGAAGGTCACCTACAAAAGAAGTTGTAAAAAAGGAGTATGAATAATTATTCAGATGAGAAAGAAGAAGCTGTACTTGGTAGGATTAAGAAGGATGCAAAGGTGAAAGGCTATAGGAGATTGCATAGGGGAGGATGACTGATGTGTAAACCCTGTGAACAGGAGGTTTTGAGAACTTTCTGGTGAATTAGTGAATTTTTGTTATTTCCTAAAAAATGAGCTACTATCATCTTCCCACCTTCAGAGATTTGCAAATGGAACAGAGCATTTAAGTAACTGGATGGTGCTCTTTGAGGTTGCCAGCACATGAGTCAAGATGCAGGAGGTTGTGACTGGTGGCCATTGGCTCAGTCCACCCGTCTCCTGCAGGTTGGGCCAGAGACTGTCTGCTAGGAAGGCTGGCGGCAGTGCTGGCCACCAGCTGCTTCAGAGTCTGTAGCTTGCCCAGCACCATCAGCAGCACCACAGGTGGCAGACCTTCCCACAAATACAAGTTGGGCTGGTTTCTTCTACAAATGCAGGTACAGGCAGAAATGAATTTCAGAAGTTAAACAAAAACAAAAAAAAAAAAGAAGAAAATAATTGCAAATCTGCAATTCATTTGTTTGTTTACCTTTTCAAACTATGCCTAAGAATGTCAAGGACTAGAAAGTACTTCTTAAATTCCCCTCTTCCACTCATTGCTATTCTCCAATATTAGTTTTGATATTCCTGTGTTCCTAAACTTAGGAATAGATAACACTGGCCATGAAATACGAGTATATAAAGAAATGACATGAGAAGTTGAGTTTAATGGATGCAGATAGCAATACCACAGATATAGTTCAGAGCAAGGAATGAATACAGAATCTAACTGACATCACAGGCTAAGTATAGGTAGGCAAAGTGCAATACCCTAGGCCAGAATTTGGTCAGACAACTAGCATTATTCAGTCTATTCTTTCAAAACATTGGTCTTGAATATTTTATGACCACAGAAGAAGTAGCCTTTCAGCTCAGTAATGCCCTTTAGTGCCCTGCTGCAGATTTGGGTTAGTAATGATTCCAGAAAGAAGAATACTACCCACCTGAACAACCAACATTTTCTTTTTCTTTCCTGAAACACAAACAAATGTTTGTTTTCCAAACAAGTCCATAACCATTCCAGCCTTGATTATTTTGTGAAATCTAGTAGGGCGCTGGAGCTGTACACTGCAAGAGCTGAAAAAAAGAATGTCTCTTGATATGTTATCTTTTAAAGATCCAAAATTAGAGGCCAATATCTGCTAAATTAACAAGATACTTGTCGTGGTTTAAGCCCAGCCAGCAACTAAGCACCCCACAGCCACTCGCTCACTCCCCGCTGACTGATGCCCAGCACGTCTCCGAACACAGGGTGGCCTGTCATATTGAATCCTATTTAGTTGAATTCCTACCACCATCATTTCCAAAGAATGTAACAGTGCAACATTTAAAGGATGAGTTCTCCTTTCTGAATGTGAATAATAAAGGAAATATTATTGCTATCATCCTATTTAGAAAGCCTCAAAAACGCGTCAGCAGTCAACATTGTACACCAGTGTGTACACCTCATTTCAATTTCTAGGCTACATAGGAAATGAGTGAAGAACAATTCTCCCTATCCTTTTATAATTTCCTCCAAATAACCTTTAAAGAATTGCAGTAGGAAGATTATAGAGGCTCCAAAATTTTAATTTAAGAGCAACGTCGTAGCAATGGAAAGGTGTTAGTAACTGGAATGGACTGTCTTTTGGCACTGCTTGATTGTAATGGACAGATCATGGTGCTGTCTACATGCAAGAACTGGGCATTTGGAAACAACTGTTGCAGTGTGATATGTTTCCAACTCAAGCAACTCTGTACCATTAGCACTATAAAGTAAAACCCAAAATAACAATTCAAAGACACTTGGGAGAAATATAACAGAGTAAAAGCTTCATGCTGAATTATTTGCTGTCAAAATAAGTGGTAAGTCAAAACAGAATCCAGGAGGTGTAATTTCTTTTTTTTTTTTTTTTTTTTTTTTTTTTTTTGCATTATTTATCCTTAAAGGGGGGAGCCTATCTTAGACATTCAAAAAAGTTTCTTCATGTGTATGTGTAAATACGTGCTATGGGTGAAACTGCTTTCAGGCTGCAATACCCAGTTACTCTTATTTATCCTGGTTTTAGCCATATAACTTTGCTGATATTTTGCACTCACTTTGCACTGGTATTAAATAAGATATAGGAGGCCGTTCTCACTGTGAGCCATGTACTGTGTCTGTTGGTCAAATGGGCTGCAAAGCTGGTACCTCTCGCTAATGACCGTTCATCTTTTAGAGGGACCCTCAAGCATCTAAGGCTGATTTAATAATGTCCATATCTGGCAACATCTTTAAAGTATAAAAAGTGTTAAGCCCCAGTAGCCACACCTTTACTGACTCTATTGATATACTTGTCTGGAGCTTTTCAATTACTCTGTGTTTGGGATATGTCCCTTCAGTCAAATTTGAACTAAAAAAAGAGAAAGTGGCCAGAGAGATTTCTTACAATCCCTGTTCCTCCAAGAACTCAGGTTTGGAAAAAAACAGGTGATACGAAGGCTCCTTTCCTGGTAATGGGCACAGATGCTGAAATCTTAACTCAATAGTACACATTTAGACAAAAAGTAAAGTGATAGCCAGTGAAAAAATCCACTCCAAAGTTTTATAATTTCAGATTGGACCCATCTGAAACATAAACCAATTCCTTAACTGTCTATTCCCCTTAGTATTAATTATGGAGGAGAGAATATCTCCATTCGCTTGAATTATTACAGTGAACATATATGTTTTATTATTTTGTACTTAGACTAGACAAGGAGTCTGAAGTCAAAGCTTTGCTAGTGTCTCACTGCTTAACTCTGCACAAGCCCTTAACTTCTCTCTGCCTCAACTTTTCCATCTGTATAGTGACTATGCTATGCCTTGTTTCGGAAAGCACAAACAAGAAACACTCCTGAGCTGTTTAATAGCATGTTAATAGCATTTTAAAAGCCACTATCTGTTTTTCATTTCTCATCACAAGAACATATGATTCCCAGAAGTTCTAAAATTCAGAGGATGCAGGGTGTGGGGTATGTGTGTTATTTTAAATAAATAAAAAAACCCAACAAATGTAGAAAAATGGGAATTTATTCAGTACATTTGCATGCAGTGCACTAGAGGGCCCTCAGGAGTTAGAAATGGATGGAATGCACTTTTGGAAGGCGCATACTTCACAGGACTTTTCATTACAGAATTTAAAATAGAAGTTGTTGGGGTTTGTTTGGAGATTTGTTTTTTTTTTTTAATACCTTGAGGTTCATGTAAGTTTATAGCAGTGCATACGCAAACCACTTCTCAGTACAGTCAGCTTCCAAACAGTATTTAGCTTGCAATGAAATACCTAAATGTGAACCACACTTAAAACTGAAATGTGCTAGAATACTTTGAGAACGTCAGCTTTTACTAAGTTACTTTTATTAACCTAAGGAGTTTACCAGAACACAGGATGTGTCACGCTG
The DNA here is from genome assembly GCF_047370975.1 of Nipponia nippon. Classification (NCBI taxonomy): domain Eukaryota; kingdom Metazoa; phylum Chordata; class Aves; order Pelecaniformes; family Threskiornithidae; genus Nipponia; species Nipponia nippon. The sequence goes on from NW_028262380.1 coordinate 46,631,059, forward strand.
AATAGGTAAGAGATTTTATATTTTTTATAGCAATATATATACACAACATGCACTTATTCTATCTTTGTTGCTTTGGAAGGCTATATAAGCCACTGTCATTTTATTTGAAAAACTATAGCTAGATCCTATTTATGGCTTCACAAGAGTGAAGAGAATTAACCGTCTTTCATCTTTAAAGTGTGTTTACGAATGTGAACTGTATTCATATTCAACTAGGGAAATTTGGCACGCTAATATATTTTTCTGTCAGTGAATATGTGCATATTTAACTGCTATAGTTACTGATGCTTAATACTGTGTAATGTACAGCACTTCCATAACATGAGGTTAGTGAAGACTTCGTCTCATAAGATTATAATGATCTGGGTTTGACAAGCTTTTCTTCTACTGCTGGAATATGGCTAGCTGAGATTGCAAATTGAGCCTGTATTTCATGATTTTGGTGTTTAATTTATACTGTAATGAGAAAGCAAAAGATGTATCCTGACAAATTTCTAGATGCATACTGTCTCATCTAGAACTTGTGTCTTAAAAATATAGAACCACAGATGCCATATATAAGTAATGAAATGAAACACTACTGCTCTTTTCTTTCTGCAGTTTGCAAAGGAGATACTTCAGATATTTTAGACTACAAGTCAGTAAACTTTGCTTACGTAGCTGGCTCCATTCATTCTCTGAAGCCAATCACTTTCCCTGTGGTGGCTGATAAGAATTTAACAGCTTGAGAAGGTGGAGTGTCAGCATCCTTAGTGCTAAACACGTTCCCAGGCATATCAGTAGCTTCTGTCCATCACCCATGCTGAAAGCTATTTGGAAAAGGAGAAATAGAAACTGGGGAAGGGAAATCATGCATCATCATCCTGGCTGGAATGTACGGAAGACTTTGTGCTGTTTTCATCATGTGGATTCACTAGCAAAATGACCACCTTTGATCAGCCAAGTAAAATCAAGAACTTGTTTATTTGCTGCCTGTGCCCCCCACGGGTGCTGAGGCTCTGGACTTGCAGGCGTCCAAGGACAAGGAGGAATCTGCTAGTGGGCACTGCGTGTGTGATCTACCTGGGATTCCTCGTCAGTCAAGTGGGTCATGTTTTACCCCAGCACAAAGGAGGACACCAAAAGATCAGTTCCAGAAGTCTCCAAGATGCAGCCCAAACTCCTTTTCTGGGTATCCCACTGGATGGCACCCTGTCACCACCTAATTTCAAGGAACCCCAGCTTGGTAGCAATGGGACCTTGCTGCCACCCAATGTAGTTTACATCACCCTGCGGTCCAAGCGCAGCAAGCCTGCCAATATCAGAGGCACGGTGAAGCCAAAGCGCAGGAAGAAACATGCAACCCCTTTGTCCTACGGGCAGCACTTTCCAAAAGCCGCTTTTATAGGCCGGGAAGAGGCCTTTGCCCAACAGCTGGGGAGGACCACGCATGCCGCGGGCACAAGGGGAGCAGCAATAGCTCTGGAGGCAAGAAAGCACCAACTGGATGAACGCAAGCATAAAGGAATGGCAATCAGGGAGAGGGGTCACCGGAGACCTGGGGGGATTTCTGGAGTTATAAAGGCACAGCCCCAGCCTGAGGAAAGCAATATCCGAATTTACAGCGAGAGCTCTCCCTCTTGGCTGAGCAAAGATGACATCCTAAACATGCGCATGCTGGCAGATTCTCGGATAGAGAACATACAAGAAGTACCTTCTCACAAAGCAGTCCTGGTAGTATTTGCGAGGGGTCCCAGCACCACAGGAACTGCTTGTAACCAGGGGCACTGTGGCATCATCAAAAGACCCCTCGACATGAGCGAGGTGTTTGCTTTTCATTTGGATAGGATCTTGGGGCTGAACAGGAGCTTACCTTCTGTAAGCAGGAGATCAGAGTTCTTCCAAGGTAACATATTCCTATGGCTTTCAGCTTGCAGGTGGGGTGCTGAGGTTTCCGTCCCCCTCCCCTGTTAACCACAGGGCAGCAGCCATCTTTAACTCCCACGAGCCTGAGAACTAAGCCCATCATTACAGGGAAGTAAAGCTGGTATCTGTGTGTAATTTCTGCAGTCCCATTATCCTGTTCAAAGGATGCAGTACCCCGAAGTTTAGATGAAATACCATTGAGCTGCTGAGGGCAGTAACAATTTCTCTTCCACAAGAGTCTGGACTGAGGGGAAAAAAAAAAAAGAGCAGGAGTCATCTGTAGATCGCATGACGTTGTGCAGACTGCCTGAAGTCAAACTGATGAAAGAAATTCCAGAATACCCTGTGATTCAATGGGTATTTCTGATTTTTTTAAAAGTCTTCTTATCTTTTAGATTTGACTTTAATAAAATGTTGATGAATGATTGGTATAAAGTTTTCAATTAAAAATTTGTTTTTTATTCTTTAGTGAAATTAAAGATCAATTTCAGACATGTAATGTGAGTTAGAAGTAAGTCTACTTCTAACATTGCTATCTTGTTAAATATGTCTTCAGCCTAACTGCTATTTTTGTACAGTCACAAATCACAATCCAAAAGGACTACGTTGCATTTTAATGAATCATTGCTAAAGTGGCTAGCTATGTTTCTGCTGTTCCTTTCTTGCTGCTGAAATTAGCTTATACAAAATATTTTTATATCAGTCTGTGTTTTAAAAAAAGTAATGCAAGAATGACTTTCTAAAGTCTGACAGCAGGAAGAGGACCCAGTGATCTCTGATTTCATCCTGCTTTGTAAACCTTCCTTTTGGCAGCCTGTACAACAATGTGAATGAATCTCTAGGAAAAACAGTTTGGAGGCTTCTGAATATTATTCATACTTGCAGAGCATGGAAGATACATTATGTCTGGTTTATTTTTAGGAATAAGATTTATTGCTATAGAGCTGTCATAAGGCATTAAGGTAGTTCAGTTAGAGGAACTCTGCACAGCGTGGCTGCAGAGATGACAGACTGCAAGCCTCTGAAAACCGCTATTAGGCTAATTGTACATTATGTTGCTCAGTGTCTGTCACCTTACAGTACGTTTCAGACTGTCTAGGACAGAGAGAGTCATTCTGCCCTCTTTAATTTTCTTTTCCTCATAACTGGCTATGTTCCTATAGCAAGAAGAGTGTTGCTAGGTGATGAGAAGAGAAATAATGTTATTTTGGTCCCACTTCATTTTTTCCAGCTAAAGGGTGAACAGAGCATTTGGAACAGTTACTATACCTTGTCTCTCTCCATTTCTATAGCCTGGAAATATGCTGGAGCTCAGCTGCCTAATATCGACTTGAGGTCATTACTATTTACATGCTTGTGTTTGGCATAATCTGGAAAACATCTGTGTTGAGAAGATAAGCAAAAATATATTCTTAAAAATAATATGAACAATTAGTGAGCTCATTTCCATAACCCATATGCATTTAAGTTAAGATTAGGTAGGCACTGTACAGTTTATTACAGGGCAGCTTGTATGAATCATGGTTATTCATATGGGAAAGAAAGCAATGCAGGATTAGAGACTGTGCATGTATGTATGAATGTACAAGGTTTCTGGGCTGACATACCTCTCTCTCCATGACACATCCCTTTAGCTTGCCTCAGTTGTGATCTGATCTAACAAGACATGTTTGATGTAGCATTAAAATCTTAAAAAATGGGCTTTTCAAAACTGTCATTCAATGTTGTCAAAAGCAGTTTCAAAGAACTGCTTAGTAAATCCCTGTACAGGTTCTGTTTCCCCTATTCCCACAAATCCTTCACTGATTTTTTTTTTTTTTAAAGTCTAGAAAAATACTGTATGCAAGTCCTCTGTCTGCTGCCCTTACCTTCCCTAGTTAATTGTAAACCCCTTTAAGTGTTATTTTTTAATTGTTTACCTTATTTTTCCATCATGGCTGGAAAAATCAGGTATGATAACTGTCCCTCACATTTTTGCAATGAATTGGCCAAATGTAAAAAGCCTGGGGAGTACAGGTGTGCAAAGCCCTTTTGAGTTCAGTGTTAGAGACTAAAAGATCATGATTCTGGACATATGCAAGCACTCACTCCCATTGCTACCTATAAGACATGAAAAATGCCGAGAGTTCCGAAACACCGATAAATAAAGAAGGATAAGCCTATAAAACAAGAAATAGTCATAAAACTGTGTCTATTGTAGAGAAAATTGAGGCTGACCCTTGTGTGTCTGAGTTTTGGGATGGTCACATTAATACCACAGGACTGAGAATCTTCATTGTTTGATCACACTGAGGAACAGAAGAGATCTTGCTTGGTGTCACAGCCCTACCTTAATTTGCACAGAAGTAAAATGACTGCACATATTGCCTCTAGCTTAGCAACAGCATTTGCAGGGTAGGACGATGCCAGTGTTTGTCAGGGCTTGAGCTGCCACTGGAGTAACATGGGCTGGAGCAGGCTTGCTCCTGTGTTGTAGCTGACAGCTGTAGGAATAGGACTCTGCTTCCTTGGATCATAGCAATAAGGCTGAGCTCTTTACTCAGCTTTGAGTACAAAATATGCAGCTATTGCTATGCAGTTTTTTTTGCGCCACTGGCTGAAGGCCTGAACTACTGCATGCTAACAACCACCCCTCTTCCCCCCTGGTTTTCTGATATCATAAGTTTGGCTAAAGATGCTTTATCCTGTGCCAAGAAGAATAAGCACAGGTGTACTCAATTCAGTTGGGCTTTTTTTAGCTAAAGATTGAACCTACTACTTGCACAGAACCACTTATTTTTCCCAAAACATGCAAGAAACTCTTCCTTTGAATAACACCTTTCACGGTTGGTTTAGTGCAAATAGATGAATGCCATGTGATAGATAGCTCCACTGGTTGTACTTGTCATTTTGCTTTACTGGCCTCTACATCATAAGTGGAGCCATAGGTTTTTCCGTGTTACCCTGCACTATCAGCCTGCCCTTGCTGTCTCACCAAAAGTTATGCAAAAGTAGGCAAAGCTATTATGAATCACTAATGTCAGGGTAAAGAATAAGAAAAACTTAACGCTGCCTTATGCATTCAGAATGCTCTAAAAGGCTTCAATTTATCTGTCCTGTTTTCTGTCTATCAAGCCAAACAACTTACATCGCAGTGTTATACCTCTCAGAGGGGTACCAGAATGCATATTTCCAATATTTTGTTGGGTAGAGAAGTTCTGTAGAAGAAAATGCAGTCCGTAGTCTAGAGAGCTATAGATGCACATTTCATTCATTCCTTAATTCTGACATGCATGAGCGCAGGACAAATATTGCAAATAAGGTGCAGAGGGAAGAAAGAAAAATGGCCTAACTTCTCTCTGCTTTCTGCTTCTCTCCCTTATGTTTTTCCTCAGAACTTAATCTTAAACTCTCAATTTCAAGTCATACTCTATATGTCAGTCCTACCTCATCTTTCCCCACTAAATTACCCTCTCCTGCTAATATGTAGGCAACTAAACTGTTTTTTTTCAAACGTGGCAGTGTTAAGCTATACTGCTTTACAGCAAACAACGAGGAATTTGAGGAAGGGCTATGAGTACCTCGTGAAAGATTTGCTCTTTTTAGTGATGCTCTCATGGGCACATTTGAAAATATTTTCTTTCAAGGAAGTTAGAAAAATTGCTGTAGATACAAGTTAGAGCACAAGATGGAAGAGTAACATTTGCAAGAGCATCTTTGTGGTTAAGAAGCATACAGATTATTTTCAAAGTGACGTGGTGGGTGGATATTTAAGATGATGCCTATGTTGAAGAAGCCATGCAGTGATATATTATCTAACTGCACATGAAGCAGTTTGAGTACCTTGAGGTAGCTTAGTCTCAGCAGCCTGAGGTTTCACCTGTGTTAGTTTATCCAGCTTAGGATATCTTGAGCCATTAGCTCCTAAGGGCCTAGGAAATTTTTAGAAATGTTTTGATGTTTAAAAATCTGTATGAATTACTGGGAATGTGGTTCCAGCACAAGTTTTGAAAAAAATCTTTCCCATACAATGTTGCAGATCATCTTTAGATAGTCAAGTAGATATACCAATCTAAAATGACAGATGAAAAAAAATTAAGTCAATCAGGTTTGGGGAAGATTCAGTGCAATGCAGCTGTAGCAACAGAAAAGCAGTAGCCCTTTGTGTTAATATACAAAGCTGATTAGGAAAGAAGTGCACGCAGAACACACTGAACTTATTCTGAAATGTGCGCAGTCTCCTCAGTTTTGGCTGTATCAAACTGGAAGCTCTGATTCTTAGCCAGGCCTTACTTTTCACCGTTCAGTTAACTTCAGCCCCATCCTCATGAGGTTTGAATCAGAAGAGCTCCACTGATTGCAGTGGAATCATGCCAATTCATGCAGCTATGAAACAGACCCTTTATCTGCTTTAATTCAGCATCTTCATGTTTTTCCTGCAAGTGTCAAAAATTTGAGTCACTGCTCCTTACTGAAGCTGCTGTTTCATATTCCTGTAATTCAATTTATATTAGAGTTGAAAGATTTTATTTTGGCTCATCTTTTCTGCTCCCATTTCCTCTGAAATGCAAACATTTCCTGTATTTAGCCTTGGTCTTTTAAAAATGTTTTTGTATCTTAATGGAAACTGGCAAGATATTATTCATATTTTTAAAGTATTTATATTACTATTGTTTATCATGTCCCTTTTGGGCAGACAGGAGATGTTCGTTTTGTTAGAAGACCATTTATGTATTTGGTTTGTGGAAGAATTCATGAATAGTTACATAAGCTGTTATTGGAGATATAAAAATAATAGATCAGACTTGGTCCTGAAGAAAGTTGTCCTTTTATTGTGACGATTCCCGGTGCTTATATAGACTTTCTCCAACTGGCTTGGAGAAGAAGCTTAGCCAATAGTTGACCTGACTTGGCTAAAGTCATCTACAGTGTATGTGATGGAGCCAGAGCAAGAGAGATAGGGGAATGGCTAAGATTTCCCAAATTAAATTCCTAAGAACTTATTTAGGCACCTCAGAAGAGAAGCCTGATTTTCAGGAGTGCTCTGTACTTTTTTTTCAGCAGAGGAAAGTGTGGAGCATGGTGCTGATAAAGGTAGTACTGATCCTAGTGAGAGATTGATGTTCCTAATGGAAAGAAGCTTTCTGTGTTCCTAAGGAAACACTGGGCAACTGGGAGAGAAGTTAGAGGTGGTGGAGCCGCACATTAGGTTGGCTTGAGAAGGACTATCTTGTATATGCAAGCCATGGCAGGGAGATGATCAAGTACATTCTGGTTTTGGAGAGGAGTTTGTTTTTCTTTGGGGCTTGGTTGCATGTGGAGCCTGTCACGCTCTGTTGGCGAATACAAGATGGATCTTTACATATGATTCACTGCTAAGTATGGGTGGGCAAAGATAACTTCTTACCTGTTGTTTTAGATCAGTCAGCATCCTTTGAACAAGTTGCTTTTTGATTCAGCTGTATGGAGATCTGTTTTTAGCAGTTTTTGCTGCTTACAGATGGAGCATTCACATCATTAGCAGCTTTTACCTTGCCATTTGGCACTGATACCCATTTTCTATGTGCTATTCTCTCTCTGGGTTGCCTCTGGAGAAGGTGCTGTGGATTTCATTGCCTTCATGCGAGTTTCTAAAAGCTGCTTTTCAGATGCATCTCTGGCTCCATGGGCACGTGGAATACAAAGAGACCGTTTAGGCTGCATTTAACTATGTGATAAATTGTGCAATAGTTTCGACTTCAGGTTCACTGACCTTCAAGATGAATAAAAATAAATGTTAAAGCTTTATACATGTTCCAACACTTGCTATTTAGCAAATAGCAGCTTTGCAGTTAAATGGTTCCTCCTGTCTGTACCAAGACATCACGTTTTGGTCTTCTGTCTATACCCAAAAATATAAAGGATTTCTTTGTTTTAATGTGTGCAAGCCACAGTCAGTCCTGGGTCCTTGACAGTTTGAGGCAGCAGCAGCATTACATCAGCAATGAAAAGGAAAGTTCCACTTTCCTAAGATAGATATGCCTGATACTTGATATTGGGTGAAATATATTTATCAGTTCTTATACTGGGGAAGCTCATTTTAAATTCTTTGCTGAGATTTCTTCCCACTAAGAACTCTGAACACTTGAACTCCCCAAAGCTAGGGCTTGACTTAGTTTCAGGGAAGAGCATAAGAATTACACAGAAGAATTAAAGAATTTGGCCAAAATAGCTGCTGTACAAAACAGATCTCATGTAATATCTGGGTAAAAAAAAAAAAAAAAACAAAAAAAACAAAAAAGAAAACAAAACCCAACCTTGTCAAAGTGTTTATTCATGCTAAGCTCACGCTCTCTAGTATTCTCATATAGCATTTCAGAGCTGTGAAATCATACATTATAGGCCCAAAATACTAAAGACAACAAAATAAATCTACTTTGAGTATAGGATTTGTAGTGTTTCTATGCCTATTATGCAGAAAAAATACTTTGACGTAAATTTTCAAATCTTTTAAATCATCTTCCGTTGACTGGAATCAGAGGGAAATTATATCACTGGGTGACAGTGGCATTGTAGGCTCTTAATATACCTATAAACTTTTTAATAGTCTGGTTTAGGATATGATTTTGTACATTAATCTCTTGCTTCAAATGGAGAAAGCCTTCTGTACACCAAAGGCATTTATAATGTCTATGCCTCTTCCATTCCTGCAGTGGCTGATTTTAGATGTGGAATATGACCACATTAACCAAAGGATGTCAAGTGATTAGTCCCTGGCCATTTTTCCTGCCACATCTACAAAATGGTATAATTATTGATGCTTAGGCAATGTCTAAAGAATGATCAAGTAAGTCTGACAGTATTGCACTATACCAATGATCTGTTCTTCCTTTTTCAGATGGTCAAGCCTGTCCTGTTATTCTCTGGGATTCCTCACTGAGCCCAACAGATAATAGTACCCATTCTTCAGTGAAACTAACCTGGGGGCAATATCAACAGTTATTGAAGCAGAAATGCTGGCAGAATGGTAAAGTTCCCAAAGCTGAGTGGGGCTGTACTGAAATCCATCATCATGAGTGGTCCAAGATGGCACTCTTTGATTTTCTTCTGCAGGTAAAACATTTACTGAATGCAACTTTCTGCCTCAAAAATCACGTAAACACACATGGGACTCCTAGAAAAGTAATTTTAGTTTATTTCCTTTTCTAAATGGGGAAAAGATGTATTTGCACAATTTGAACTTGTTTCTGATTGTTTCTTATGACTAAGATATCCAAAATGCAACTTATAATCAGGGAAAGAGATCAGGCACTTAACTGACTCATTTTCTAAAAGAGGAAACAAAGCCTTTTGTCTTGAGACATCTAGATTTACTTCACCTTGAGGCAGGCATACTGTTTCTCCTTGACTCCTTGTTTCTCCAAACGTAGTTCTTGACTATGTTCACAACTGTAAATCACTGGTTTTTACTGTGTGGTCCTTCCTGCACCTCCCCAGACCCCAGGGGTGATTTAAGTGGTTTTGATCAGCTGAAATCTGGATCAAGATAACAGTTGTAGTGGCCAGTTTTCCTTCTTTTTAAAACCATAGCCAGTGTCTTAGTAAGGAAAGAGTAGAGCAGCAACTGACGAATGATATAGCTGCTGTTCTTCAATTAGGTATTGCACATAATCATTAGCTCTCCAAATAACACCAAACTAGGACTCTGCCCAGTGGTATCATAATGTGTGGCTACAGTTACAGCAATTATGTAGTAGACTATTAATACACTCCCTGTATTAGTAAGGACTGAACTGAACCACCTGGCTGGAAGCTAATTTTATGGCTTCCTGAGATATGGCACTACTTCCAATTGTCTGTGCCTACCAGACAGGTCTGGGTGACTGCGTCTCCTGCGGCACTTACTGGTTTATGTGACAATATTTGTATTTAAAACTGCAGCAAGCACTACTTTTATGCACTGTGTTTTGTTATTCATATAATTGAGCTTTTTATAGAGTTACATTTCTTGAAATATAAAAATCATGATTTGGTTTATGCATAGCCTATCCCTGTCCTTCTCAGTCCTGTTCTAGGATGAATGGATATTTCCAGTTATTGGGGGTTACCTTTTTGCAAGCTTGTTATGTTAAACAGAGCATTTAATTCTTCTCTAAAAATAGATGGTCACTCCTGTAATGACTCCATCTTTAGTCCCACTATAAGCAAGCAATTCTTAGAATCTGGTGTAAAGCCATATGTGGATTATTCTGATGGTAAACATAGTAATGCCCCTATAGGAATGGTACAGAATATGTTCTCATGCCATTGTCTTCTTATTGAACAGTTTAAAAATTCTCATGAGCTCTGTGTTGATTTCTAATTTTAAGGTCTTCTAAGACAAGTTTTTAAACTTCATAATACAACTCCTAATATCCAGAAGGAGAGGTCAGTTAAAATAAGATACAACAGGATAGAACTATACGTGAAATAAAGAAACAAACAGTAGCTGGTGTCAGAGTGATTTATACCTCCAGTTGCCTACCAGACAAGAACATACCAGAAAGTGAGTGAAAGTGGGTCTTATGGTTCTTAAAGATTAAAATTTTATCTGGGTGCTCTCAGACTTAACTTTAAAGTTTATTGGCAGTAGAACATGAAGACTGTAAAACAAAAAATGCCAAGAAGGGGTTCTGAGTTTAAACAAACAAACAAACAACTGTGCTTCATGAGTCATTCAGAAATAAATAATAATGGTGAAAAGTATTCTCTATTAAATATACTTCCCTCAGAAGAATGGGTTTGGTGACTGTAATAGATGTTCCTAATCTCTGATTTCAAATGCTATAAAACATAGGAGAAGGCTGAAAAATACTTACAGCTAACCTTCACTTGCCTTCTGCAAGAACTCATGTAAGATAAGGACATTAAATGTAAAATGGCTTCTTTAATTTTGGGAGTTTAGACCTCTCATGTACATAAATATATGACAAAAACCAATGCTAAACTATTAAGGTTGCAGCATCAATTCCAGAGTGTCCCATCATTCTGTCTTGCCCCTAGAATGATGCAAGGTATTATGAAGAGGCTGTCTGTAAGAACATGATCTCCTTGTCTACTTAATGCATGTAATGAAGTGCAGTGCAGATGAATTAGCACTATACATCAAAGCAGTCTGTCTGGAAGGCCTCTACTTCATTTTTTGGCAAAGCCTTTGGATGAGTTGAATGACAGATCCCATGAGCTAGAACACTGCAAGCAAGAGGGGCTCTAGTGCCTGCAGATGCTGAATGCTGCTCATGAAAGGAGAAAGGAGAAGTCTATTCCTTTCCTCAGGATTTTCACAGTTGAAAACAAACAGACACCACCACCAAGACTAGTGGCAACAGTACTATGTACTCAAGAAAAAACAAAACAACTCTCAGACTTTCATTTGATGAACAAAATTAGGAGGCATTTTCAACACATAACATAGTTCTACATCAGGAGAAGAGTCCTAACAGCTCATTTCACTGGGGTGTCACAAAAATAAAATTGTAATTTTAGAAGGCTTGTGTGAACATTAATGCTTTTATGCTTAGAACAGTTTGAAGAGTTAGAAGCATACAACAAACAAGGACAGAAAAAAATGATTTACCTTTGATAAGCTGCTCATTAAGCCTTCAATGCACCAGACCAGACTTCCACTCTGTAAGCACCTGTCAGAAGGAGCAGGGCTGCTCCCTGGGGAGATGAGCTGGAGCCAAGGGCAGCCCCACAGCAGGCAGGACCAGCAGCAGAAGAGGCAGCCTAGCAGGAAGGGTGGTGAAAGCCATGGGTCCCATTGATAGCCCAGTGAGCATCAGGCACAGACAGGGCAGCAAGCCAACTCCAAGGCGAACAAGCAGGAACCCCAAGCCGCAATCCAGGAGCATCAGGTAGCAGGACAAGCAGCAGATACACCCACCCCAGAAGGGCTAAGAGAAGGGCTGAGGTGCCAGGCCTGAGCTTAAATGGGGCTCCTGGGCCCATGGGCAGAGGGGGTGTGTGTGGAGGTCCCAGGTGAGGGTGCTTAGGTCAATTAAGGCCTACCTGTGCACTCAGGGCCCTGGCAATGTTGTATATTTACTCTCGTCTAGTCAACAGGGGTAGAAGCACTTTCAAGGAGTGATTTATCCTTCCTGTACTAGATGGTTATCCTAAAATGGCATCCTTTGCTCTGGGGGTGCCTCATTCTTGTCATTGTTTATGAAAGGGAAAATAAACGACTAAGTCAGAAGACATGCTTAACATTAACACCACTAAAGTTAGACCAGATGTATTCGTTCCAGCTAAGTGCTGTGTGATGAATAAGCGAGGGTTTGCATGGGAAAAAATAACCTAGACCATCATGTCATTAAAGTATATACCACAGTGCAACTCAGGGAGGCTGCCCTGTGATTATAATTGCACTCTTCTTGCGTTTTGTAGCTTCTGATGGTTTGCTGTGGCCCTTACTAATCTTTTCAATTATTTTGTGTACTATTAGTCTAATAGGTCCCGCAGAATGGAGACCCTTTGTGTGTATCAGGCTGTGCTATTTCTATTGTTATCCAGCAGAGAAAATGTAAAAAAAATACAGCTTTCTGAAAAAAATAGAATTGTATTCACCGTCTTGTTATTCCAGTTACACAGTGGTATTGTTCCATTATTTTCCAAGAATTTTTACTGACATAACAAATCATGGCTATAAAACAGATAAAATACACAGTCTGGGAAATTGCGTCTAACAGTACGTGAAGTATGGGGACCAGGTCTTCAACGCCACTTCACTGCTGACTTTATACTTGTCCTGAGCTTGCTTTCCTGTCGGCTGTGTTAGTGAGCTATGTCTTACAGTGACACTGTGCACCAAACGCTTTGATATTGTTTTCACTTGGCACTCTGCTGTGCTTTGTTTTAGATCTATAATCGACTAGACAGAAACTGCTGTGGATTCAAACCTCTCAAGGAGGATTCCTGCGTGCAGCAAGGACTGAAGCGGCAATGTAGTGATCAGGATGCTGTTGACCTGACACACATAGTTCAGAGAAGGCATGACCGAAGGCATTTGGCCTTTATAGACAATAAGGGTTTCTTTGACAGAAATGAGGACAATCTTGACTTCAAAATACTACAAGGAATCAATGAGTAAGTTTGAAGCTATTAATTTTTTTTTAAAAGATTGATAATTTCTTCCCAGTTTGAGCATGTGACACTAAGTTACTGGAATAGATATCATTGGCCCAAGACATTTACAGGATGTGTCTAAAAACTTATAAGTCATCTCACTGCTGTAAAAGATACAGTTAACATGCATATGATTAGCCATGGATGAACTTCCTTTGCTGAGTCGCAGTCTATATTCATAGAATTGATTGCTAAACCACAACATAAATATTGCAATTCAGAGTGATGGCAAAGCTGATGAACAACTTTGTGCTTTTCCAGATTCCCTGAATCTGCAGTTTCAGTGCTGAGGAGCCAGCGTTTACGTGAGAAGTTGCTACAGTCTTTGTTCCTTGACAAAATATACTGGGAGAGCCAAGGAGGCAGAAAAGGAATTGAAAAGCTTATTGATGTAATAGAAAGGAGGTCCAAAATTCTTCTTACGTATATAAATGCACATGGAGCCAAAGTATTGCCCATGAATGAATGAAGCAGTCTTGTTCTTATCTTGTTTCTATCTGTCTTTAAAAAAATTCGGGTGAGGCAAAAGCTGACAGTAAAATTGATTTAATTCATAGGCTTATTTAATTTTTATTTTTTCCAAACTTGCAAGTTCATTTTTAAATAAGAAATCTTACATGGTTTAAAAGCAACATTTAAATGTCATCTGCAGCTCAACACAGTGCAGTCTCTTCTATGTCACCAGTGAAAGGAAAATAACCAAATGGTACAATAAATAATGTAGTAATATGTAGGTACCATGAACACTTCTTCTGTTAAACTGTCTGAAAATTAGCAACAGGATTTTCAGTACGTTACGCTGGATTACTCTTACTTCCCTCATTCAAGTCAGTAAAAGTTTTATTGCAAGTTTAAATGGGAACAGAGATTTGTAAGCACTTAATACATTGATGAAAACTGTCATCACATCTACCTGCTGAAACACATCTAGTACAGGAATTTGTCTTTTTGATTATGAATGCTAAAATGCCAGCATTTCCAAAGGCTTATTTTGTTTTATTTTGTTTTGATCTTTTGAAATCTGAGGACTAAATCCAGCTCTTTTAAATGCAGGTGTGTTTGCTCTGGACATGAGGGAAATTTAAAAGAGTGAGGAAAACATGGCTTTAACAATAATAATTAATTTGCCAAATACGGTTTTTACCTGTCCAGTATGGAGTACGATTCATCATGAGTCATTTGTTACAATGTACTATTTTCAGTACAGGTTGTTTTGATGTGTGGGTGGATGATCTGATATTTTCTGTCTATTGATTAACTCAGTTAGTTAATCAACAGAAATCCAAGAAACTGTGTTTTAGTAATCTTCACTGGGCTGTCTTCCATTTAGGGGCATATGGGATCAGGCAAAGACTCATGTTGCACATTACTAGGAAGGGTGTAACCAAGAGCAACAGTTCAAAACCTGTGGGTGGGAAAAGACGATTATGTCATTCTTGAAACTGCCTGAAAGTCAGAACCACATGAAATGGAATTACTAAGAAAGTCAAGAAAGTTTGCTGATTTCATAACATTGGAAGACAGAGCTTAAAATAAGTAGCACAGGCACAGATGCCTTAAAATTCCCCGGGGGCCTGCCAGCAAGTTAATAATCTTAAATGTTTCAGAAGCTGAGGACATGAAAACTTTTGTGGAGCACTGTGAGAGCAGTTTCCTTCTTTTTTTGTGTGTGTATTCTATAATGAACTACATTAAGGAAAGATAAATTCCACGGTTTCAGGCGAACAAATACAGCTTTAGGGTACATTAAGGGACAAGCTTCCAGTAGCAATTCTGGGAACACTTCCCTTCTGTATGCGAACACTTCCCTTCTGTATGCGAACACAGATACATGTATATGTATATATACCTTGGCTCGTTTCTATAAAATGGTGAGTTTGGCTAATGAAGAGTGGGTTGTTTATACAATTTGCTGTTTACATGTAGAATTGTATTTGTGAGTTTAAGTCCAATTTTGGGTATACACTATTTGAAGTTTAAACAAAACATTATTATGGATGACTTTTGTTCTGAAAGAATTAACTCTCCCCTTGCTAATGAAACGATATAATCTTAAAAGTTTTCTATTCACAATTGTAGAGAAAAATAGCAACATGTTTGTATCTGAGCTGACCTTCCAGACAACAGGGTGATATCTAATCATATGTTTTTATTGAGCTTTATGTAAGATATTGAATTTCCATTTTCTTTTGGAATCTGTGCATTTTAAAAGTCAATTTATTTGCCGTTTTATTAGTAACAGTAAAAGCATTATCACAAATAATGAATTGTTTGAATCTCTGCTGCTATTTTCATATAATGTCCAGGAATATACAAAATAAAATAATGTCTTAATCAGATTTTCAGTTCGGAACTCTAAGTTGCAATAACAAAACCATAATGCATATTAATGTAATATGTGGCTCATTAGAATGGTTTAGAAAGAGCTATGACCTTCAAACTGATTCTTCAGAGAAACAATCCAAACCAGATTATTAAGTCCTTCCTGTGGAAATATTTTCTAGCTGTTTACTCACGAGATTTGTAACTCTTTCTTACTAAACTGATTCACTGTAGCTGTGGAGCTTCTGGTTACTGCAGCGTTAGTATGTACTGCCTTCGTTCCCCATTCTGACAATGCCTACTTACACAAACATTGAGCAGAAAAGCCCATGCCCATTTGTGATGCCAGAACAGAAGTATTGGTCAATGACTGGTAAACTTTCTAATAGACCATGAGCAAGTACAGGAATAGGAGAAAGATGCTGAACTTTACACGGAATAGAGACTCACACAGAGTTAAAGTAGCCTAAGAACCTTTGGTCTCTGAAGTTTACATTTTTCCATGATCCAAGAGAGACTAATGGGAAACAGAAAGATGTTGAAACATTTTTAAACATTCTTTTTCCCACACAAAGTAATTTGATTTGTTTTATTAAAAACATTATTTATTTTTGCACGTTACTGAATACTTCAGGCTAAATTCTCTCAGATACATTTGTGTAAATTCATGACAAGTCCACTGAATTATCCCATTTCCAGATGAAACAGTTAAAGTCAGTTAGGTTAATCCATATTCTGAGAGGCTGGAGAACTGAACCTTAAGGTCAAAAGGAGACCTTAGGAGAGTGGCAAACAAATAAGAAGGAGAGTTGCCTGAGATATAGCACGGGTATAGAACTTGGCATACAAGTTCTCTAAACAAATATCCGTGAGCTCTGAGCAGGACCTACAAGTTTTTCTTGCAGACTGTCAGCCTGTTTCACCTGTATTTCTGTGGGAAGCCCTTGCCTAGCCAAATACAAATGTTTGAAATAAAAAATAAAACAAGCAGTGCAGCAGTATCTTCTTTTAGTCTGTCATGAAATATATGAACTGTATTTCAAAATGGCATTATTAAAAATAGTTTTCCATGGTATATGAAGAATGCTTTAAATGTGGATTGAAATCTGATTAAAAGATGGCAAACAAAAGGTAGAGCTCAGAATGGAAGCCAGTCAAGCAATGGGTTCCTCCAATGATCAGTGCTGGGACTGATTTTAGTTACCATTTTCACCACTGACATAGAGAAGGCAGTGAACAGTGAAATTTCCAAGGTTGCAAATGCAACTAAGATTTTTTGCACATTCATATGACAGACTAATAGTGAAAAACTCTAGAAGAAACTGAGTAGGCCAAACCTGGCAGATGAGCTTCAGTATGGATTAATGTAAAGGCTTTACTTTGTCGCTATTTAAAACCTTGGAGAGCTTTTAAATCTTGGACTGTGTGTGCAGCCTGGTCTCCACATGTCAAGAAGTACGAGCTGAAGTTAGAGTCAATAGAAGAGCAACTGAAGTGATCAAGGTGCTGAAACAGCTGCCTTGTAAGGAGAGATTTCTTCAGTTTGAAGATGAGAAAGCTGGAGGGGCTGGTAATTTAGGTTTACAAAATCATGAAGATGATGGATGAGGTGAATGCAGAAAGTGTTATTCAGCAAATCCTGAAAGACCAGAGATGTGGAGCACCCAGTGAAACTACTATCTCTTTTAAGCAGATAAAAGAAAGTTCTTCACACAGCAGGTATTGAACTTCTGGAACTTGCTGCCATGAGGGACTGTGGAAACTATGAGGAGATTCAAAGGGGATTAGACAAACTCAAGGACAACAAGTTTATATATGGACTTTATAAGAATTAGGCAAACTTTCCTCCTCTAACATTCCTAATACAACAGTTCTGGAGGCTGCGGAACATAGGGGAGAGGGGACGCAGATACTGCTCCAGGCTCATGTGCTCACCTCACATTGCCACAGTCTAAGAGGTACTACTGGGCTAGGTGGCCCACTGGTGTGACCAGAAGGAAATTCCATGTATTCTTATATTTGAAAGCTATTCAACCAGCTGCCATGTTGTAAGCTGTTCAGGCCTTTTCCCTATTCATAAGAATATATAAAATTATCTTTATTTGCAAGGATGGAGATGCTTGGGTGTTGTGAGCCTGCTTTGGCTTCGATGAGAGAAAAGAAAGCAAGCAGATGGCAACCTTCTAATGCCTGAGGATAGTTTTCCAAAAGCAGTTCCATAGATTTTGTTCTTTTGGAAAGGATGAAATGCACACAAAATGCAGAAACATTTTTTCCCCACTGTGATGCATTGTTCTATCTGTATTGGGCACTGGATATATCAATGCCATTATTTAACTGAATCAGATCTTGAAATAGGTGGCTGACTTTCTCTAAAAATTAGTTCAGTTCGAGTAGTTATTTCCTTTTTAGTCTTCTGCAGTATATTTACTTCTTATTTAATCATGTGTGTTCAGCATTCACTGTTCAGGAACATTATCTCAATTTCCTTCAACAGAAAAGCTGGCATGGCATTCCATGGAGTCTGTTAAGCTGCTCAAGCACGCCTTATCAGAGGTATTCTTCAGCTAGCTCTGTGAAACACTTTGAGATTTGGATGGAATTTATTAACTGCTAAGGAAAATAACACCAGTGTGAAAGCCGATCTTATGAAGTGTGAGAACTATGTCTGACAGATGGTAAAAGCTGGCAGTCCAGCTGAGCTGCTCTGCTCTGGGAATTCTGAAACAACAGCAGGTTGTACATCTTAATTTTCAGATAGTCGTAGATATATCACATACCTAAGGCAGGGTCTTTTCTGGTCACCTCATTTTTTCCTACCTCAGGTCTCCTGAAAAAGAAATAACGCAGTCAAAATTTTTAAATGAGAAGAGACTGAAGCATATTCTGAAGGCAGCTGCGGCATAGTTGCAGTAAACATGAGGAACTGGTGATACCCAAACAGAAGCTAGAGCTGCCTTATACCCAAACAGAAGCTAGAGCTTAGAGATGCCTTCAGCATCATGCTGAAGGAAGATAAAAGGGTTTCTACCATTAAATGTGACAAGATCTAGCTCTATCTATTTAGGATACTCCTAAATCTTGCTGATTCTTTCCATGTAATAGGCTCAACATTTCCTCCCTCTGGGGCTGAACCACTTAAATGAAAAGCTCCCAACACTACACCTGCAGCTCCTATTTTTCACCTGATCCCTACAAGATGCAAGCCTCCTTTGCAGCCAATAAAGACCCATTTGTTTTTCTCTTGGTGATCTCCAATGATGTGAAGCATCAGTAGCAATTGTCTCTCAGATTTCAAATACAAAAATAACGTCTTTTTTTCTTAGCGGGTCTTTTTCTTCCATATAATATTCCTGTTACAGCAGATATCACTGCTACTATCCAGAATTGCAGTTGCAGCTTGGATATAAATGCCTTGAGAGAATCTCCTAATTTATTTAATGTGTATCATTATTAGAGTCGATCTGTCTAAATTTTTGAGAGGAGGGCACAGGTGAGAGACAGATTGTGATGAAAAATCCAAGAAGCCTGGTTTGTTTTGGTTTTTTTTTTGAAGAGTCTGGTGTGAGAGAATGTGAGACCTGTTATCACATAGGTAATCCACAAATTACTGCTGGCTCCATCTTGACTGATCACCGTTGTGGAAGGCCTCAGCTGGCTCATTCCTTCTGCTGCGGGTTGCTTTTGTAGTCATTCAGTTCCTGTTGCACTTTTAATTAGGAGACTTCCATTATTGGGCTCTTAGCTGAGCAGGCTTTGTAACATAAAAGGGAAAGGGAAATAAAAAATACCTATTATATACACTGAAAATGCAGTGTGTTGTTTTTTTAATAATCAGAGATGTTAATAATCCTAATAATCTTAATAATGAGATGTTATAGTTCTGTTCAAGTGCTGCTCTGCCTTTTTCTGGCCTTCTGCAGAGAAGGTGCTCAGCAGACTTGGCGGTTCCCCCAGACTCAGTGCACTGCCAGCTACCTGAGCAGCTGCTTTCTAAAGCTGCTTTCTAACTGAGCTATGAGGCTCTTTCTGTCCAGCTGCAGGAGTCACTGTGCTTGGAATTGCAGCTGGGGCCTGGGCTGATTCACGGGATTTATACCCCAATGGGTAGAGCTTATAGTACTTGCTGCTAGAAAGAGTGCAAAATACCATCAAAACCTACACTTCTAGTCACACTTGAATGCTTGCTTGGCTGTATCAGCATGAACTAAGCCAATAAGGCAACTCATGCAACAGAAGTGTTGATGTATTCTGAGAGCCACAAAAGGTCAAAGAACAAAAGAGATTAAATCCCCATTAAAATCACAGCTTCCCACTTCATTTTGCTTTGTGTGCTCATATGTCTAAACTTGAACTTGAAATGCTAGTTTGCAAGTAGCTATAATGTGCAAACACAGCTTTTGTCAACTTGTTAGTGTTTGTGTTCTGAAGCAAGAGATACGAAAGGCGAAGAACAACAGATTAAAGCTTATGCAGTGTCAACACCATACTGGGAAAGAATTCTTACCCTCTATCACAGTCTTATCTGAGTGATAATCTGCATGGCCATGGAGAGCTGACGCGTATTTTTTGTTACACTGTTGCCTTAGTGCTAAGATTTCTTTGAATTTCTGCTGTCGGCTTTACCACCCAGTGTAGGTATCCTTGGGCTTTCACAATTGCTGCCTTTCCTGCTAAGAAAACAGAACTTACATGTGTTGCAGTACTTCTTGGCACCCTGCCTCCCACATATAGTTTACGGTCAAATTTTCAGCCTATTCGCTTTCCCTGATTTTAAGTATAAGTAATAGTGTCATTAGCAAGGAAAAATAAATCATTTTTCCTCTTTGGCAGGGGAGAAGTCCTGCCAAAACCTGTGTAAATATGCCTTGTAAGGAGGGATTGCAAATCATCAGAGAAAAGCATACTTCATAAGTGTAGATCTGAAAACGTGATCTGATATTCATTCAGTTTTGCAAATAGAACTTGTGGAGCTCAATATCATGGCTATTCTACTGTCTAAGGACTGGATGAATGTTTAAGAAAACAAAGAGAATTTCCTTGAACAAAACTTTTTATAAGCTGCCACCCTCCCTGCCACTATAAGATGACAAAAGCCTGGAAGAGTCCTGCACTTTGGATGACTTTCACTATGGGATCTGGATAAAGGGAGGCCACACTTTCTCACATAGCTGGCTCTAATCTCCTTTCCCTTAGACTCCATCCCTGGGGGCCACTCTAGGAACCTCAAGTCTCGGAGCCACAATAGTATTATGTTGCAATACCGTTTATGGTTAGTTTTGCTAAATTTTGTCCCACTCTTGCATATGTTTTGACTCCATAACAAAGTCCTTGTTGGCATTAATGGGAGCAAAGTTTGTGTCCTGTAAGGCTAAAACCTGAACCTCCAGTTCCAGGGGAACTTCTGCTATTACACATCATATTCCCAAGCTTTGTTTCCCATTTCTTGACATAGAAATATCACCAAGATCCGTTCAAGCATTCTGGACTGAAGTGAAGCATGTATTACGCTTACAGCAATTTCCGTAAACCTAAGCCTTTGGTCTTCATATTGAGATGTGCCTAAAGCCCAGTGGAACTAGTACGTCTTTTTTTCTTAGGGATGATGAACATAGTAGAGACCAGAGCTTGATTCCTCTGCATTTCAGAGACCTGCTCTGACCTGCAATGTTTTCTAGTGAATTTTCTGAGTGCCAGTTGGAACGTGTTCAACACAAGGAATTCAGAAATATCCATTTCAGAGAACTATTGTAATGGTTCCTTCACAATTGTAATGGTTCCTTCCCCTGTAGAGAGGTGGGATACCTACGTTCAAATGCTATTTAACTGAGGAGGACTTCACTCCAGGTGCTTTTCAGCCCACAAGTGTGCTCTAACCATTTAGCACGTTTGGAAAAGGACCACTTTGGCCAAGTTCACAGCTGTTATTTCCTAATAGAAATAGGCAATTTCCTCCAGCCTGTGTGCAGACATCCAGCTTTCAGCATTTCCTTCTGGCTAAGTCAGGGGATTGCCCAGTCAGCGTGCTGTGTTTTGTGGCACGTCTCTCACATCATGAATCATGGGCAAAGAAGGGGCTAGCAATATAATTTGGAGAGAAGATAGCTAATGGAAGATTAGGTAATGTGAGGTTGTATCTAGATTGACTCTCAGTTTACCCAGCTCCTCCCTAAATACTAACAATGTTTAAATACTCCCCTGGGCATGATTTCACAAAAATGGAAACTTTGAATTATCCACATTAGCTCTTTATGTGTTCCTAATGGGGTTCTGATTCTCATTTATACTGAAGTTTTTATAAGAGAGAATTCTTTACAGTAACTTTAGCGTAAGGCTCTTCAGTATGTTTAATGATACCAAAATATATTCTATACTTGCTAAAATAAGCAATAACTTTTCAGAAGCACAGTAGATAACAGTGAATTTCTAGGTTGGGCATGGTGTGACACATCTTTCCATTAATTCCAGATACAAAAGCTACCCCTCAGAGACATCCTGCGAATGCTCTCCAAGGGTCTTGCAAGAACACGAGCAAATGAACACTTTATGCTCTTCTCCACACATGAAGTTTCCACCTGTGGTTCATGTTATATTAACAATACTTTTCATTTAACAAACAATCCAAGTATTATTCCGCACATTTTGCAAATACAATTCAGAGTTGATTTTGATTTAAACCAATTTAACAGACTCCTGTGTAGAAGGATACGATAGATTAGAAATTGCTAATATGGTTCATGAGGAAGGACATTAGTGCTTTCTGGCAAATTATTCACCTTTGAATTAAGACAAATATGTAATATCATGAATTTTTGTCTGAGGAAAGCTCTCTACTTGCTCAGGTTTCATAATCAGTTTGAAAGCTGCTAAACTGTACATGCTACATTTTACATAGTGCTGCAGTTTTGAGGTGCAAAGTAATATGGATCAAGTATAGCAGAATGTTTATGTCAGGAAAAAAAAAAAGATCCTAAAATAATTTCAGCTCGGAATACATTTCCAGCTAAAACAGGATGTCTAAACTGTTTGAATGCTGCCATTTTATCTAAAGGTCATTCCTCATTTGAAATCTGGTAGAACATTCCCTGAAGACTTAATGACTGCAGTCCCAGGGAATATGGTAAGCGTTGGCTCAGGCATGTGATAATGATGATACATGGTTACTCGAGAGTCAGGGTAATCTGTGCTTCCCAGCATGGTGAGTTAGATCTCTGATTTCCAAAGTAGAGTAAGATCATTAAGAAATTTGCTCCAAATAGATAATCAAGGCCAAAACCCAAAGTTTAAAATAATGCAGCAAACTGAGTCTATAATAATGATAAAGATGAATGAATGAAACAGGTTTAGAAATTAGGCGGTAATCTTGGATAAAGCTCCTTTTTCTGTGGGTGAGTTTTCTTACAACACACAGATGTTGGGAAACTTTGAACATTTAACATTTTTCAGTGCGGTCAAAATGGATCTGAAAAGTAAAAGTAATCTTGCTGTTTGTTGTGAAATCCACACTGACAATATGTGTGCAAGCATCGCAATGAACCCTGAGAACAGAACCTCTTTTAATCGTGAAATGGGAGTTATTTCTGCCTGGCACAACAGAGGAAAAATGTAGCAAAGGGCAGAAGTGAGCATTGACTCTGACTCTGCCTCCTCATAATACCTTTCTCTGGGCTCATTTGTATAGTTCACTTGATTTCTCTTTCATTGAAGACACAGTTGTGGATGCCACATCAAATTAATTAATTAGTTACAAAATGATGCAATCAAACAGTTCTTATAACGGGCATTCATTCCTTACCATTTTAGATATATTTTAGTAAAAGTATGGCACACTGAAACAGTTGAATTCCCTTTGACTTCTCACTTTGTGAAGGTGATATATTTTTTTAAACTCTAATTAGAAAATTTCAGACAAGCCTAATGTTACTATTGAAAAATGTTTCCTGAAATTGTATGAGTTACGGCTGATTTAGGATCTGATAACAGCTTTGAAAGCCAGTCAGCTGGGTGATGCCAATAGCCCCGTGTATGACAACACAGCTTCAAATCAGCTTTAAAACAATCGCCACAGGATGTCCAGGTGAACACCTGCAATTCCTGAAGCTGCAAGCTAATTAGACAGCTTTCATTTACTTGTAAAGATATGAAAAGATTTCACTTCATTCTCTGAGAGATGTGAAACAGTTATTAATTTTTGGCAAAGAGCATTAATCTTTAATTAGGCCATTCTGATTCAGAGCCAAGTTCTGGAATGGGTGATGCTTACCAGCTCCTTTTCTCAGATGGAGGGTGTTGGGTCGTGAAGCAAAGTCCCCAAGGGCCCAGAAGGTTGTTAGTGAAGCCCTGTGTGCTTCCACTGGCTCTTGCTAACACACATTTCCCTTTCATCTACTTTTCTGTGGTTTTCTTCTCCTGTATCTCTATGGGCAGCTGCTTTCTTGTAGTAATTATTTTTTATTGTAGCTCTGAGAGCAGACAAAAGTGTGTTTCAGGAATTAGCAGTACCAGTGTTAAGGCTCAACATCAGAGTTGTAGGCATTTTGTCTGTCAGATGGTTTATCTACAGCTACACAGAAGTATCTCCTTTTAAATGGGCCTGTTTCCTGGAGCTTTGATATAGTTCAGAACTTTAGATGTATAAAATTTCTCACACATCCAAAACATTTCAGTTACATAAAAGAACATTTATGAAATATGTTGGACTGAAAAAGCAGAGCACTCCAAAAATTACATGTAATCAGATGGGTTTTATTTGAGTTTTGGAAATACTCCTTAACTTGGAAGCATTCAAATTAGGATTCAGTTTGCATGTAGAGCTTGTCTGAGGTCTACCTTCAGTTTTTACACAATTATTGTTCAAAGGCATTTTCTTTCTGCCCAAAAGTAGGATGCAAGTAGTTGAAAAGATAATCGCATGTTTATACAAAATATTGGCAGAAAGACCTGATTATATTGTGGGATTGTGGGAAGGGGTGTTCAGTTTGTGTTCAGGTGCTCAGGTCTGTCTTCCACTTCAGCTGTCCTGTATGTCTCTATGCAAATAGCTAGAGCACAGATTTGTAAGTGTGGTTAAGCGTCTAATTCTTATGACGATCATTTGGATAGGAATACCTTTACTTATTTGCCTATATACTTTGATTCACAGCTGGTAAAATGGTGACTCTTGCCTGATGTACTGACCTGTGACAAAAGTAACTACATTAAAAATTGCAACAGAGGCACCATTGAATTATGATTCTGAGCCTGAAAACTTGCCAATTTTTTCCAAGTGTGTCAAATAATTTCTTAAAAGCAATTGTCTATTTCTGTAAATTGCTTTGCTCAAAAGTCAAGATGCTGAGTACATTAAAGGGAGCCATACATCGCATATGTAGACTTCTTCCTACACTCTGATTGAATGTTTCCTTAGCCTCTTCTCAATTCTTTAATACTGATTTGATCACATTTTCAACAAATGAGGAGAGAGCTGGTAGGGGTTTGAAATAGATATAATTTTGAGGATAAAATTAGTGATGTCCTTAAAATCAAATGTTTGATAGACATAATTCAAAATCAATTACTCAAAAGAGAGAGGTAAAATCCAAAATAGAGCAATATTTTAAAGACAGGCTTTAAAAAAAGAAAAGAAAAAATAACCAACAAAAACCACCAGAAAACCAAAAATCCAAAATGACAGAGAGATAACTATAGTAGTAGGGTTAATTTTGTTTATTCTTCTGTAATTCAGCCATGCAGAACTCACTGTTTGAGCTTTCCAAGCTAGCTTTATGAACACTTTCAAGTTGACGTCAGCGAAAACAAAAACCAGGATGAAAACACTAAATGAAAATTAAATAAATCCTTAAATGTCTTTTGACTACTCAACACAGGATGACTGTTTCTAAAAATAATCCTTGGTGTAGAATAAAACTGTCATGCTGGATGAACATCTCTGTTTAGGGCACACAGCAGCCTTACTTCTGTTTCAGCATTTGCAAAAGCAATGTGATGATGCTGTGAACCTAGCCTTGCATCCCAGAAAACCATGCAAATATTTGGTTTTAGTAGTTCTCCAGCATGAAAATGGAGACTATTAGGAAATCCTGTGTCTGTTTTGCATACTATTGTGCAATTGTTGCACATAGAAAACTTCCAGAGTACTCCCTGGGAATCAGAATGGGTGACAGCCACTCAATGGATGGTAAGTAATAGTATTTTTGAGGCCTCCTTTGCTTTCCCAAATACTTTTCAACAAAGTTTTTGTGATGAACTTTGAGAGCATAAATTAATTAGGTTTTCTAACAAAATGAGCTTTTTTATGTTTCCTCCAGATCAGATCAGGGAAAGCTCAATTGCTTCTATTTTCAGGATAATACAGGCAATTTTCATAGACAGGGACAAAACTTCACCAGAATCTATTAAAGAAAAAAAGGCTGCTTTGTGCAAGCCCAGCTGCTTGGAACTGTACCAGCACATACCCTATAGGAATTAATCTTGTTTTTTGGGGGGTGGTGGTGTCTAAATTACCGTAAGACACAATTTTCCATTTCTAAGGCTTGCTTAGTACATAAGGCTGTCTTAATGGAGCATGGCGAGTCAAGTCAGCCACTAGAATATGAACACCATAAAGCATCTCCTTGAAAACTTTTGCTCACTTTGGCACAAGTGATAAGTAAAGCTTCTCCTGAGCCTCTTGCTCAGCTGGCAAGTGAAGGAGACACTGAAAGCAAGACTTTGTAAACGCACTGAACAACTTAATGTAAACGAAGGAGACATCGTGGGACAGCAAGCGTTCAGTTGTGAGACAAACAATGCCAGAGCCAAAATCTTCACGCAGAAGGATGTTCACACCATCTGTGTAACCATCCAGCCATACAGGAACTTGGAAACAATTGTCTGTTTTAGGATGAGGATGATGTATGGGATTGTTTATCTAGGCTGGGCTGCTTGTCGTAGAGTTAGCTCAAAAATAGAACCAAGCAGAAAAGATAAGAGCAAGATTAAGAATATGTCACACAACTCAGCTGAATGCATCACATTGAGAGGCAGGTCCTCAGTACTAGCCATACAGAAAGAATTGCTTTCCGAAGAATGTGGAAAGCGATGAGGAGGAACACAGGAAGATTAGATTGTCCCCGGTCATTTATCTTAGGGGCCTGTGGGAATGGAGGCAAGCTGGCAGCTGAGGCTGGCCCCAGGGGCAAGAGTGCTGCCTTCCCATCCCTAGCCGGGAGGGACAGAGCAGGTCTAGTGAAACCAAGTTCAGCCAACAGCGTGGTGACCACCAGGCAAGTCCACGTAGTCGCAAGGCAGGTGCAAGGCCAGGCACAGCATGTATGCAGCATGGCATATGTACAATACAGCACAGGCAAGGTCAAATTTTCTCCAGTGGAAGGTAGTTTAGGGAGGGAGAACATGAAAATACATACGTTTCTGCTGAGAGATGATAGTGAAATGGAGGGGTGCTAAGGTTTGCTGCGGAGGAATGGAAGGGAGGCCCAAGGGTGTGTGCATCGGGGCAAGAGGGGGTACAGCAGCTTGTGTTTGGCAGTAATGGTTGCCTATGGACTTGGAGGTGCAATTCCTTTAAGGCAAATTGGAGGTGCAATTATTTTTTAAGGCAAAAGAATTTAGGAGAAAAAGCTTTGTTTTCCCTCCTAGCCTTTCAGTTGAGCCTTATTGTCTCCATCTCCACTTCCTCTCCAGCTGCCCTCTATAAAGTGGTTTTCTCCCACGCTCTGGCACCGCAGGGCTGGGATGTGGGACTGAGGTAAAGCTAAGCTGGGAAAAGCCGGGAAAAGCCAGAAAAATACTGGAAGAATCTGTAATTAAAAGGCTTCTAAGGTGAAGTCATGCTCTGGCTATAGAAGGATTTTCAGTCATGACAGTGAGTAAATAGTAAAGAGCATAATGATTTAAATACACTAGATGTCTGAAGGAATCGAACAGCAGGCTAAGGGAAATCATAATATATGTGTAATAATCATAATATATGTTTAATATAATCCTTATAGAGATGGGTCATTCTTGATTAGCAGTTTGCACCAAATACATATTAATTCAGGACCCTTTTATGTTCTTTGAAAATGCAGAAATGTATGAATTTTTCACTTTTGCATGCCACTTTTCACACCAAGATAGCGCTCTTCTGGGAAAAATTAAAGACAAACTATAAAAAGAATTTGAAAGTTCACCATTGTTTCAAACAGTTCCTCATTGTCTGTATTTTTAAACTGGCTTGAAACACCAAGCCTCCACTTTGTTTTGACTGGCCTCTGCCTGATACCATCTCATGGGTTTCTTGCCAACAGCTAAAGTTTAATGAAGATTTTAATCTTTTTCCTCAAATCCTCACAGACAGCTCCTCTGTCACTGCGGACAACATCAATAGCTGGCTTGTCACTCAGGCCTGCAACTTCGCTGTCAAATTCAGCTTTGCAGTTCTTCTGTGCAGCTTCTGTAGGATACAGCCTTCTCTCTTCCACCCACAGCTAAGAGTTTTGTACGTTCTCATACCATGCCTGGAGCCCTGAAACGGTTAGGGCCGTAGCAGCTCTCATTTGGATCTTACTAGTAGCGTTCAATTCCCTAGCACACCAAATGCAAACTCGTTTCTCCTTTCAAGAACTTTTATGGCATATTCCTATGACAAATTCTATCATGTTAGTGCCAAAATCAACAGGCTCTGACTGGCCTGTGGTGCCAGGCCCATTGCCAGAC
The DNA here is from genome assembly GCF_047370975.1 of Nipponia nippon. NCBI lineage: Eukaryota > Metazoa > Chordata > Aves > Pelecaniformes > Threskiornithidae > Nipponia > Nipponia nippon. The sequence goes on from NW_028262380.1 coordinate 46,659,106, forward strand.
TAGAAATGGTGTCACTAGCATTTTGCTATTGTTTTCACTGAGGGTTGCCTCTTACACAGGTCCATAGAGAGCCCTAATTTTATACTGTAGAAAAAGGCAAAACGTATTTGACACTTAGCAGGCGGCACAGAAAGAATAAGGCCCAATGTTGCAAAAAAAAGATTGGATCAGTGGATTCAGTATTCTACCAGTTGGAAGGGGTTGCACACCCAGTGGTAAATTGTCACAGGATAAAGCAGAACGAGTGATTTTTTTGCTGTAAGGCTAATTTAGAAATGCTTTTCCAGTGCCAGTGGAAACGGAAGCTAACTTTTTTTTTGGGTAATATGTAATTTCTTTAGTATGACTACAGAGTTATGAAGGACTGTACACTTGCCAACTTTGTTTTGTTTTTTAACTCTAACTGGACAAATGGAATTAATTAAAATGGAAAAGACTCACGAAGTAGGTGGTATCCAGTCCATAAAGTGCATTAAAACCTGGATGGAATGCGAAAAGAGAAATTAATCCATTTTTTGTGATTAGTGAATACTAATTATAAGTTGGTAGAATATTCCCACAGTTCATGATAAATGTATAGCTAAATCTCTAAGATATGATTATCAGTCTTTTTGTCTGTACTCAATGTGAGGCAATTGCTAACAGAATTTGCTCCCTATGTTTTATAAAGTAGCCCCCAGACCCTAGATTTCTGAGACGAAAAACATTTTGAGAAGTTTTGAGTTTGCAAGCTTAAGTGCTTAATTTTGCAAACAAACTGTAAAAGTTAAGATCTCTGTGCTACTACAGTGACATGTTGGGACTAAAGACCATTATATCCCAAGAGGAATTTTGCAAATAAGACAACAGCAGCATTGTTTCAAGCAAAGGGAAAAGGTGATTGAGATTTATAAAGTTAACTTGTTCTTGTGATGCCTTGGTATTTTGCTGCATGAGTAGGAGGATTTGCAAATTCAGTCAACAGCAGCCCATATGGCAGAGCCTTGACCAGAGCTGAATGAACCATTGAGAACTTTCCTTTAAATAATAGCTTTCTAATACATCATGAAATTCAGTAAACATATTACTTGCTGAATGCATTTGACAGACTATCTGGTTCTAGAGGGAGTAAAATCTGAAACACAGCTACAATGCGGCCAGTAATTTTAAAGAAATGTGCCAGAAAGGTTATTCTACACATATTAATCAACAAGCTCTCAGTCTGATGTCAGATGGTGGCTGAGTGCTTTGGCAAGGGCAAATGGAGCATTATTTTCTGGGGGAAAAAAAAAACAAACAACAACATAATCTTTACATACTGCAGGTACTGCTTCATACCCTCCTGCTCGCCAGGTCAAATTCTTCCCGGCTTCTTCATGTCCATGTGCATGTCAGTGTTTGAATTCGCCCATATGCATCTAATCTTATTCTTGATGTGTTTTAAACCCTGTAGCATCTAATGGCAATGAGTTTCATGGGTTATCAGTTCACAGAAATTTTTAAGTGTGCAGCCTTTTAAAGAACATTGTTTCCTCAGTCTCCTGTGAGCTCTGAGTATGAATTTATACCTGACAGGCACGACTCATTGCATTTTCCTTTGCAATGTGTCTTTCTCCCCTTAGACTGAGCAGTTCTGGTCTTCTTGCTGCCCTTTCTTAATGTCTTGGTTTTGGACATGGTAAGGTCAAAGCGGCTATGCTGTTTCTGTCAAGCGAGCATGAAGGCTGGGAGCTCAGTAGTGGAAATGTGTGAGCTTTAAGCATGCAGAGGGATTGCAAGGAGCATTTGCTATTTCAGTAATGCTGGACTCAGATGTCTAAAAACCATGACTTCATCTGTGGAAATGAGTTCAGATGAAAAACAGTGAATTCAAAAATATGACAGATAGACATTGGCTTCTTTCCTGTGGCCCCCTGTTTTCTGTGCCCCAACAGCTGTGTATGTTTCATTTTTTCAAGCTCTTTTTTTTTTTTCCCTAGCCAAAAGACCTAGAAATATGCTTTAAAAAGAGAAAAAAGTCTCCCTTCCCTGATATTCTGTTGTTGGTCAGCAAGTTGGGAAATACCACTCAAAAGGGCAAAACTAATACTAAAACTGTAAGCTCTGGCAACATTGTTGCTGCATATGACTGGTAAATTTGCATTTTCTCCTGAAATTCAATGTAGTGAGATGTCAGTTTTCTCATGGCACTTCTTGTGGGGCCAGAGAGGGAGCACTGACCCAGGGATTTTAATGGCAGTATTGAGACAGTCAGTGCAGCTGTTGTACAGCACAGCGAGGAGAAAAATTTCCATCAAATTTCTGCTGTGTGGGGTGCGAGTGGGAACATTTAAACCTTGTGTTTAGCTCCCAGATGCACAAACCACATGTCTGAGCTGACACACAGGGAAGTATTGTTCATCAGTTAAAAATTGGCATCAATTACTTCCTCCCTTTGGGCCAAACGGGGAACCATATTGTGACTCCTTAGCTGCTGTGGCAACAAAATTACATACTGCCCCACACTGAAGAATTAATTATTAGTCCAAAGGGAAGAACTATGCAATACAACAGAAATCTGGAGTATGAAATGCAATTGGATGAGACAGGTGACAGGAGGCATACATACCCATATGACTTCAAACTGTAACATATTAAGGGAATCGATGCACGTGCCACTGCCATACACATTTGTCTCACCTTTTTTTTTTTCCCCGATCTTTACTAAATATTGGAAAAAAATACAGAACAAAATTAAAAACTCAAACTAGAGTAGAGAACTGTTGATGTTTACAAGACCCCAGCTGGACTGTGGTCAGAGCAGTCGCTTTGCCTTTGCTGATGTTATTTCCCAGGGTAACTCCCCCATGTAAACTACAGCTGCAAGCAGGTGGCAGCGCATGTTCATGTGCGCTCCATGTAGGGGAATGGCCTTTCTTTGTATCTTGTGCATTTTTTCATGTTCAGCTGAAAACATAATTTACAATGGCAGGCAGATGTAAACAAGAATTTCACAAGATGAAAGCAAAATACTTAGTCCAAAACTCCTAGTGTTTTGGTTTCCTTTCATGGTTATACTTGATATTTAAATATACTTTACAATGAAATACATCTTTAGAAAAGAGGTCATATTGGCTGAATACATAAGCTGATTTCTTCCTCTTCAGATGAAAATAGATTTTTTTTTTTAATTGGAGAAAGGTCAAGCCTCTCCCCTGTTGCTACATTTTTTTCCATGGAGAATTGACTTGATTGTTCTCCAAACATTGTTTCCTGTTCTTCACAGAGGGGAAATGTTTGTTCCTTGTTCCTAATAATCAGACATACTGTAATAACTTGCTCACAGGGAAGAAAAGAAATACAGGAAAGTTAAGACTGATTAACATTTTCTTTATGCTGAAATTTTGAAAGCAGTAGAGCAGTGGCTGGTTCTTTATGCTGAAATTTTGAAAGCAGTAGAGCAGTGGCTGGTCTAGTGAAATATGTATAATACATTGAAAAGCCTGGATAAGCTGAAGGATGTATATCAAATGTATAGCAAGAGTACACAGAGGCATTTATTTGCCAGAGAAAATGGAGAGAAAGGTTTTTTCTTTGTCACTGCTCATCCAAGCAGGCACAAATCTTTTGGTGCCTGTAAGAAGGGTACAACTGCAAAACTGGCAGGCCATCACACCAATGCTATTCACTTAATTACTTTATTTTGGTTTGATTGGAATGATCACAATGTGTCTTTCAAGTGGTAATTTAATATGTCCCAGCAGATAGTTTAAAATGCTGTTTAGGCAAGATTTGTTGGGGTGACTGTTTCAGGATGTTCCTGAAGCCATAGCTATTCCCCATGCATCAGATCTAGGAAACCCAAGGTTTTGCCTGCAAGAGAGAGTTTGCCAGTTATACTAGCATAATTACACTGGAGCCAAAGTGCACAGCTGTGCATACTAAAACTCTTCTTAAAATTACATAGGGTAAGCCGAAACAAAATATGGCAGTTAAAGCCACAAGCCACATGGTTTTCCTGCCTTAATTTTTGACATAAAGTCATATCATAACTTATACTGAAAAAACTTTCCTACACAGGAAAGACCAAATGTTATATTTTAACTTTTCTACCTCTATGGATAGATTCAAGGCATGAAAAATTCTGCTGGGATAGCCACGTTATTTGTTGTTTTCTAATTAAAATAAACGTGTCAACACTTATTACTGCCTTCAGTGACCTACAGTTATTCACAATGTGCTCACTTCAGTATAGATTAATTTTTGTAGCGTAAATGGTGGGATGTTGAGTTGGTGGGATATCTCAGCATTGGTTCCCGATCTTTGAGTGTCCTTTTGAGCCACGGGAAACAATAAATACGTATCAATCTCTACCATTATCATTCTACTCAACTCCTTATTTCCTACTGCTGATACTTAAATGGAGCAGTGCTGCTCCCAAGGAAAAAAAGTCTCTTTTTCTGAATCTCATTCCTCTTCTGGCTGCTCACCTGGAACATTCACCTCCATTTTCTGCTATGGCTTTAGAATAAGAGTTGTTACTATCCCAAAAACCAGCTCATTAGTTGCTATTAGGGCATAGGAAAAGACTGATAATTGTATAATTTAATCTTTTGGGATTTTTTCACAGATTTTAAATATCTTTTATTTAAATATAATTTAAGATATTATAAATATCTTAAAAAAGATTTTTTTAAAAATCCAGAGATAATACATTTAAAGTGACGTGTATTCCTGTTCTTAAAAGTCCTTGTTTTAAGAATGCCTTCCTCAGTTTTTCCCTTTTGTCCCTACGACAAATGAGGAGATAATTTATGTGCTTTATATTCTTCCCAGATGTTTCTATTCAGCAATTTAATGTTAATTCTCAAATATAATGGTTGATCTAAATTAAGATATAAAATAAAACTAATTAATTAAAATGTAAATGACTATTGGAAGCAATGAAAACAGCAATGAAGAGCAGGAAAATGCACAAAGAATCTAATACTAACAAGCATCAACAGAAAATAATGTTACTATGTGGGAAAGAAGTAGGCCAATTTATTTGTAAAAGTTATGAACTTTTAAAGTCAAATCTCTGGAGGAAAGAGGAGTTCTGTAAGGATTTTATCTATATATAGCAAGAAAAGAATTATATTAATGAGAAGTGAAGAAAAATGCCTAAATCTGAGGGAGAGCACCAAAGTCGAACTGAGTTTGCAGTACACTATGGCTGCTACAAAAGAGAGTTGTAAATCTTTTCTGAGGTGCTTATATCAGAATTCCAGCTGATAAAACAAGAAGAGGTCTGTGTTAATCTAATTCCACTAAATTTAAAGAATCACACTGTGCACTATGTTAGAGGGAAGACATTGATAAGCTGGAAAGGTTTCAGGAAAAAACAGCAAAACTGAGTGGAGGGGTGGGTTGTGAAGTAAGAGAAAGAAAAAAGAAAAAAAAAACCCGGAGCAGCATGCCTCAGTTAAGCATAGCGAGAACAGGACAAGTGGTCATAGCCTATGAACTCTGGGGGACAGTGAACCTATATGTTCCTAAGAATGTGAATAGGAAGAATAGGATGGCACCAGTGGTGGTTGTGGAGTAAATAATAAAAGAAAAATACCTAACAGTGAAAGTCAGTGCTTCTCATGTCACCACACACCTACCACATTAGCTTGGTATGTGACAGAAACCAGTCCCAGGTCCCAGCTTCTGCCACTGCTCAACCACAGCTGAGGCAGGAGCCAGCACTGGGCTCCGCCAAGTGCCAGGGCTGTGCCTGGGAGCTAGTTCACAACATTTCCAGGCTCCATCAGAGCTGGGACCTGGCTCTCGGGTCCCATGAGGTGCAAGTCCAGGTGGAGGCAGGCTGCAGGCCTGGGGGACACATGCCCAGTGCCACCCCCTTGCCTCCTTCCAGCACAGGGTCCCCAGGCAGGAAACGTGTGTTTAGAGCAAGAATTTCAGTAGAGAAGGACGTGGGGCAGCAACTCCAATCGGTGGATATTTATTACATATTGCAGCATTGCATCTTATCTCTAGATTATACAGTAGAGGAGGGAAAAATAGGCACCATTTTTCTTCTTGCACAAGAACATGGTCAGGCACAGAGTCAGGAGGGACTGTAGATGCTGCTGAAGCTGTGGGCATCGTTTCTGCAACTGCTGCAGATTGTGAGCAAACAATAAGCCCTAATTTCTCATAAAACAGATCTAAATCTGTCACAGAGACAATGGATGAACCATGTATGTATTTCATCTCTAACAGCCATGATTGTATAATAAAAACATAGAGGATTTTACACATCAATATTTGCTATTATTTCATGTTTCAGGATTACTTCAAGGTAGGCAGTAAGAGAAAAGCTGGCTGCAATCTGAGAAATCCCATACATGTATTAACCATAGAGTTGGATGTGTTTTGAGCCTTAGGGAGAACAGCAACGTAAGTTATAAAAGCAGTGATTAGGATGAGGAGGACAGGAACACACAAGAGTTAGGTGAATTGAAATATGTGACCAGTCTTAAAACAGCAACATTTCAGCCTGAGCTGAAATAATCATGTGAAATTTTAGCATAGTGTTTTCTCCTACTAAAAAGGTGATGCCTTGTGTAAGCAGCTGTGAATGTCTGAAATCCCTGCCAAGCCACGAGAAATAATTAGATCAGTTGACTCAGATACAACAGTGCTATTATTCACTGACTGGGCTTACTTGTGACACTGGAAAGGTCTAAATTTTTACAGGTTTATGGGGCTGAAAATGAGACTGTCTTACAAGATGCCACAGCACTAAAAATGACAAGTAATGGGTCAGAATCTGGTGATAAAATGTAATGTGAGGTTTTGGTGATTAACTAGCACCCGCATCTTATTCCTTTAGGATTTTGCTTCCTGCATGCTTCCATCTGGCTTGTGTGCACCTCAGCACGGAGCCCTAAATCCTGCTGTTTGTGTGTTTATAGTAGCGTAACCCTCAATTCAGTGGCCTTTGATAGCTCCTCTCTGGCTGCCACACACCACACATGTGCAGGAGATACAACAACGGTGAAGTCAAGCTGGCAGAGAGCAGAGACTAAAGGCTAGCAAGACTTTGCGTAGCTCCCAGTTCTCACATCAGTGAAGTGCTCCTGTGTCTCTCCAGTAGCTCCTGCCAGCTTCAGCTCTGTCTCACTGTGAAGCAGTTCTTTACTGCACTCACCTTCCCTTTCATTGTCCTCTCTCTTCTCCTCTTCTGTGCCCAGCTGGTAGATGCAAGCGGCTGAAGAGTTAGATGCACTTATGTAGGGTGGGCTCTTTGGGAAACCGTGGTCTGGATGCTGCCTCTCACTCAAGAAGCCTGTAAATCACTGGCATTTGGAAAACAGAAGGGTATACCAAGATTATTTTAGACATAACTCGTTTCTATACTTTTTCCCTAAGTATCAAGTACAGGCAAGTGAAGTGGGATGACATTAGGTGGATCTATTTTATGGATCAGTAAGGCAGTTTTTAAAGGGAATATATTTTAAAGAACTTCTGAAATGATAGTAAGTCCCTTTAATTTCTTGGAATAGTTGGTTGAAAAATGTAGCTGTTTTCTAAAGAAGTTTTTAAGGGATTATCGCTATAAGACTGAGTTTGGCAAACATCTGCTATATTTCTGAATACCAGCTCAGAAATCTGTGTTTCAGATTTTGCATGTGTGGTCTATGGCTGATAGATATTTTTTCACTTTCTCTGATATGAATTACCTACCTTACATTGAATGAACAGGCTTAAAAGAGACAGGAAAATTTCACTTTTTTTTCTATAAGCTCATTCATTTATTTGTTGAACACATCTCTTGGATTGAAAAAATATCATTATAGCAACTTCAAATTTATCTAATGAAATAATTTTTCTGTGATTCATTAAAAGGTGCTCTGAGAAGTTAGAATACGACCTTTTCCTTGGTACTAAGAATGGCCAAAAGAATACTCTTTTGACCTTAAAACATTGCACAATTCATATAGAAGCATAAATTTCAACCTATAAATGTAGGTATGCTGATGATACCTGCCTGTCTGCTGTTAATTTGCTTTATACCTATGCAATGCAAATGAGAGCTTTTCCCAGAGTCTACTAGGGACTAAAGAACAGAAAATAATGAAGTGTCTGTTGCATATGCCAAAGAAAACTACGGGAATACTAGTAGCTGCAGGAAGAGGTGAAAGGGGCAGAAGTAACACACAAGAGCTAAGTGGTGTCATTGTTATAATTTGCTCCTGATTAAAGGGCTACTTGTCATGACTGATCATTTACTAGAGGTTCAAACAAGTGGCCATCAGAGAATGCTTCACTAGAACTGCAGTGATGAGGTTTTGAAGACAAATGTACATTTTACTTATCCTGCCACAGCCACTGGAAAATTAACATCAGTGTTAATGAAGAAAAAGTCTCTTGGGATCTTAGGAAGCTGCAGAGTTAGAAATGTGGTTTTTGTTTACTCTCTATAGAGGAAAGACATCTCAATGCTTTTTCTGTCACTACAGTTTTTAGATATTTCAATTTATAAGTCCCTAGCTTCTGAATAACATATACCTAAAATAACTCCTACTCATTAAGAGAAAAATTACCGTGTAAAATAGAGCTGGGATCTATTTGCTCATGGTTTATTTTACTACATGCACATGTACCTCAATCTAGTTTGGTCTTCTCGCTAGGTAGGTTTTCATAACATCCTGTGACAGTTATTTAAGCAGTTTAAAGTCCATTGCCTTAGAAGTGCAATTGCTGTTGGAAATGTCATTTAAAGCAACAACAAGAAGCTTAAAAAAGCAATAAATACTACTATTCAACATTGAATGCAGGTTGGGAAAAAAAGAAAATTTTAAAATAGAATTTACTTAATGAAATATTTTCTTGCCGTAAGACTGGATGTTTGGGAAATATCTTGCATGATTTTTTTTTGTCATGATTGTGGATACAAACTTTTTTTTAAAAAAGGAGGGGCTTAAAATAAACTTAAAAAAATAGAGGGGCCCAAATTAGTCTCCTAAATTATTTTCAGACAGCTAGCTACATGGCTTCTCTCTCCTTTTCTTTAAGTATTCTTACCGCTCCCACTGACCCTTCTTTCATTTGTTCCCTTGAATTTAAAAGTTTCTATATTTTTCAATGTTTCAAAAATCTGACTTCTTAAATTAGAACACTAAATATAGGTTATGAGTTCAGTCATAACTGGACATTAAAAACCAAGAAAAGAGGAAAGCTGGCTCAGCTTCATATCCACACCCAGAAGAAAACATTATATACTAATTATTATGAAGAAGCATATGAGACTATATTAAGAGGGATTTATAACTTTTTGAGAGCAAGTGATCAAATACTGTTAACCCTTTACAACTGTGAAGACACAGAATTTCTTAATAAATTTTAGAAATGTGCAGAAATCACAAGGAATCTTCATAACTTCAGAACAGTTTCAAAAACCCTGCTATCAAGCGATCTTTTCCAGAACTGAAATGTCTTCTGCTCAAACTATGAACTGGGTAGTTGCATAGAAAACACAAAAGCTTTGTTAGTTGCTACAATTAAAATAGCTGGAGTATTACAATAGAAGCCTTTGTGTTTAGCAGGTTTTTTTCAAAGCTGTTAGCTAAGAGCTTGCTGCAGTCTTCTGGCATACATAGGAATGAGACCCTGTGAGGTCAGTATGTCTATTTCCCTTCTAATTCTGGATTCTATCATGGAAAATAGTAGTATTTGCTGAAGTCATCAGCTGACTGCAAATAAGACTTCCATTTTCTAAATACTTCTTTTTAGATTTACTGCTGTAAACACTGGACAAAGGATAGTCTTTTCAAGCAAACCAAGTTTTATCATATGCTATGACATTTTGAAATTTAACTACATTGGACTATGAAATCTTGCATTTGATTGAGAAAGGTTATAAAGTGAGATGAACCGAAGGATTTGGTGTGGGACTGGATGGTAGATGCTGGAGATGGGGCTCTGTCTGCCAGACAGCCCTGGCTACAGCAGGAACAGCCCTAGGCACAGAAGTCCCAGGAGAATGTGAGAAGAACAACTTTTTATCTCAAAGTCTATACTTGCTTGTAAAGAAAGACTGGAAGAATGGGGGGAAATAGAGCAAACAAGGTTATCCAAGATATTAGGGGATTTAGTACCCCTTGCCTGTTTTGTGAGAGGGTGTTTCTCTCCCATTCAGTTCTGCATATAAGTGAACAAAGTAGCTACTTCCCTGGCTCTGCTCCTATGAATAGCAAGTTATTTTTGTTACCCTGAGCTGTCCCTTTCCAAAAGTGGAAATAGTTTTTAATGTTAGTAAATATTTTTAGAGCGGGTCAAGTGTGGATCCAGTGACTTTATAGGCACTTATTAGTGGTTTCTTATCTAGATCCACTCTAGCTGTATGCTTCTTATTATTTGCTTTATAAAAACCGCTTAACCATTTCTGTGATCATCCTAATGTAACCTCCAGGTAATCTGCAGGAAGAAAAGCAAAATGATGCCATTTTTGAGGAATGACTAGGGAGTGCCAATTTCAAGTTGAGAAAAACATTTTGTCTTCTAGGTTTTGATCAGAGGACACAGAATTGAGTGTACAAGGTAAAAATTTATGGTGCTTTCAGAAGGAGATTGGATGTCACTCTTCAATGGCTTTATCAGGCTAAAATCACAAGAATAATAATAATATAAGCATTGCACTGGTTGCAGTATGTGAAAGGAAAGATCTGTGCACAAAGCACACCTTACAATATCATTTCTAACTATGAAAAAAATGAAGATGGAGGGAGGAGTAGGAATTTGCCTGATATCTGTTAAATTCATACTGAATTCAGCAAGGCAGTTTTAAAGTTACATCTGTTCAAGTGAACCTGGAAGTTAGCATGAACTCACAGTTTCTAATTCTTCTTTCTGTCCGTCTTGCAAAGTACGGTACCCAGCTGCAGATAACTAGCTAAATAAAACTTTTTTTTCTCTTTTATGTTTTTATGTTTTATGAAAATTTATAAATTTTCTTGTTTGTGCATTCCATTTGCTACATGTGCGACATTGCTTGATATACTATACCATAACGATTTTTAAGACCACTTCCACCTAGACAAGGAAGATCTAGACTTCTGTGACAACTAGGACACATACCAAGGTATCTCATGAAGATTAAAAACATCTGTCTTTGACAGAGGCAAAGATAAGGAGTGGACCCTTCTCCTTGATATTCACATAAGGATGTGCCACAAAAGAAGGCTAGAACAGACAATTCCAGCATAGACTAAATAAATAAATAAACACCTGAAATATGTTGCGCCATTTAATATTGATATCATTTTCAAACCTGTGCTGGGTGAAAATGAAAGTTTTCAAACTTCTGTCAAAGATTCACCTTGAAATACAGATCAAAGAAAAACATTATTAATCCACTGTGATCTCACTTCAGCGGTCTTTTTCCTGTGAATGTGCCCATCTGATTGTCTCATTGTTTGTTATTTTTTTCTTAGTTTAATATTTGTCTGAATGGTGCTAAATTCTTTGATCTATTTTTATTGGACTCACAAGAAATCTTCAGAACTTCTGTCAAGGAGGCACAGAAAGAAGCAATGTGTTTCTGTTCTGCTTTTTGTTGCCTCCATTTGGTTGTCAGGGACCCTGTGTCTAGAGAATAAACGGTATAAGGTATAGGGTACTATAATGCCATGTAAAATAAAAAGTGGTGGCCAATATTCAGTTCACATTCACTGTTAGAACTAGTATGAAATTCTTTAGTTGTGCATTGGAAAAAACCCTACATACTACCTTAACCATACTGTTATAGTCCACAGTGTATCTTTCTCTTAAAGCTTTATTTCAGTCACTGCCATGAAAATTTTTGAGTAGAACCCCTTTTGCACTTGTACTTTCCTTTCTTCTTGTTGTTTCTAGCATACCTTTATTTCTAAAACTATTGTCTGGGCAGGATTCTTAGATATTCATCTTCTATGCCAGTGACTTGTTCATGCTCTATAATGCCATTCCTCCAATACTAATTTCTTTATGAGAGTCAAGTGATGTTTAAATGAAAGTCTGATGGAGTTGTAGTATGCATTTTCTTGCCTTCTCGTGTTACGGGGCAATATACCAATCTGCCATAAACACAGTAAACTAATGCATATGAAGTTCTGTAATGGTTATGCCTCATGTCAGACACAGCACTGTATTCATGTTCATGACACACTGGCTCAGTTTCCGTTAATTCTTTATGTCTTACTCCAAGGCACAGTCTAAAATAGCCTCTCAGGCTGTATTATATTTATATGCACAGTGTGCAAGTCTGCCTGTAGCTATTGTGGGTCTCCAGTAAACCTGTGCAGTTGAGCCTCTGGACTTGAGTGAAATGTCCTGAAGCAATAGATATAACTCTCTGAATGGGACTTGGAAGGCAATAAGATGCTGCTGCACTTTCTACTGTCTTACTTCATTAGTAGATTTTCAGTTAATGCTTGACTGACAAAGCTGGCACTGCCCTGTGGCTGGAAATAGAACTTCTGGCACATTAGGAAATGTAACCTTAGAAGAAAGATGCTTAAAAATACTTTTCTGTGAAGACTGGAGGCACAGCCCCTTGCTAAAATCTCTTATGGACTTGGAAACATTCTTGGGACAAAAGCAGTAGAGCACGATGACGTTCACGTAATATTTCTAGCAGAGGTAGTTACTGCTAATGTTGCTGAAGATCTCCTTTTGTCTTGGAAGTTCATGTGACTGCACAGAAACAGTACCTCAGTAGCAAACAGCTAAAAGCTTAGCAAGACATTTGTATAAAAAAGAAAACTAGGGCTATTCTTAAATTTGAAAAGTGACATGCACAGGGAACATTGCCTTTAAATCTCAGTTGATCTTCCAGGAAAAGTCTGGAGGTCTCATACATGTTTCTGCTTTCCCAACATGCCCAAGAAAACCTCACACAGACTGTGTGGCCTAGAGTTCATTTTGCCACACATAAAAGTGGAGATAACACATCAACAAGTGAGGTTTCAATCTGGAATTTATGAAAAAGAATAACTCAGTGTTCTTTTCTCAAAATGAGCAATAATTTGTCTGTGACTTGTCACCTGTTCCTTTCTGTTACTGCTTCCCCAAATCCTTGCTAATGTAACTTTACAGATCTGCCTATGGACTTCCTGTTCTCCTCCCCCAAGAAAGCTGCTTAGCAGGGGAGATTCTTTTCTAATGGCATCTAGATCCACGTACAATTGTAGGGACTCTATGACAGCTGGAAGGATTGCTGCCTTTGTAAAATGCCCTGGGGTTCAGGTCTCATGCAGTGCAGGACTGGTCTAATTGCTGCCGTGTGTTGCTACTGGTCCTTACCACAAGGCTAAGTCTTTTGTGACTTCACCTTTGAGATTTACTTCTGTTTCAACATTTGTTAAAATCTAGCATCAGTTGTTGGCTCTTTGTATGTCTACCTTCAAACACCTGATTTCAAGAAAAACACAGAAAAGAAATTCACAGCATTTGACAATAACTGCTAGCTATGCATGTTGCTAATCGTGCTCGCTGAGGTCAGATTTGGGAGAAGTACTCAATAGAAAGAGACAAATCAGCTATGCAAGCTATCCAAATAGTTCTGAAAAGATGGCAGCATATAAAATATGTGCACTTCTCTGACCCTGCAATCCTTATTGCAGGTAATGTTTTGGGACTGAAAAGCCATTACAGTTATCCTGAATAAACTTGCTAGAGGGCTGCCTTAGGCCAGTTCCATCTCAGTCCTTTCTGATGTGTAAATGCACAGAGCTTTGTATTTCTTACACTGTTACAGATTATTTGTGAGACTTCTGCAGGTACAAACCTACAGTGACAAATTTAGCTAATCCCTTAATTTAACGGTTGAATATGAAATACATATGAAATGCAAGGCTCTTTATCTGAGCAAACATAACACAGAAATCAGAAATGTTTTATTAGTTCCCTGATCTGAGATTTTGGAAGTTCCAGTTAGTGAATGAGTTCAACTTTGAGTGATGTTCCCCAAGTGTATCTTTATCATTTACATCAATGATGGTCTTCTGAAAATGTCCAGTTGGAAGCCTTTTAGATATTTGGCTAGTTTAGCGACCATTTGGTCAATGTCAAAGGGTGAAGGCTGCAACTGGGTCAGCAGGGCAGAGAGCGGAACAGAAAACAATGTAACACTTGTAACTTCACCCCGAGTCCCCTCTTCAAATAGAGATTTATTTTCGTTGAAATGTCTGCATCAAATCCAGTTATTCCTTTGCTGTTCTTGTGTTCTACCAAAACGTATAATGGTTTGTGGTGTTGACAACTCCAGTCAAAACTGCATTTAAAAGAAAAATATGAGCAACTCTTCCTACAGAGTTCACATTCTGCATGCAAAAGTATGGAGCATTAAAAAAAGTTCAAAATACAAATGCGTTTCACAAGTCAAGCTTTTCCTGTGTGTGGCTGGACACATCTGTTATGAATAAGAATTTTCATAAATCATGGAAGACAAAAAAATGAACATTCTCAGATCTCTCAAAAATACATATAATCTCCTTTCATTCAGTGAAAGATGTAAATTTTCAAAATTCAGGGTCTACTCTGCATTGATCCGTACAAAAGTCTACAGTGGTGCCTTGTGTTTGTGGCTTTCAAATTTCTGTTTAGCTACTGGCACTTTTAAGGAGCTTGATTACTTGCTAGAAAAATTTTAAAAAAGAGGAAGGGTTAAGAATGAGACAGAATACTACAGAATTGACATGGGAGTCTTTCTGACATTGGTAATGTGCTGTGATCTGCTTCTACCTTTTATTTTTACCAAAAACAAAAATTTACCAACAACATGAAATATATACTTGAGTTTATAGAATTGATACAGATTGAAAACTTGGTTATTACAGTGGTTAACTAGTGTGCTAGTTAGAGAGGTTTTTGTGAGCATCTTGAACTGAGATACTCACAGGTAGCCATGCAAAAAGTCCCTACTTATTCCAGTTCACGGGGTACTTATGGGCCCCTTATCATCTTTTATCACAGTTCTTGTGGCTGTCCTTCCCAGGAGCTAGCTGCGCATACGGAAGAGAAACAGAAAGTACTAAGCCAGGCTGAAATTTTTAAAGGTAAACACTAGCTATTCCTGAAATCCAATTCTGTCTTACTATAGTGTATATGCAGTGTTGCAAACAATGTGGGCAGCGTCGGAAATTTTGCTGTAGCAGCACACTGTCACTCTAAGTAGCAGCAATTTCTAAGGGACTGAAACCAGTGTGATCAAGCAGAAAGGAATGAAATCAATTCTCTGCAACGAATCCTAGGTGCAAACACAAGTTGTTCCATGAAGACCTGCTCGAAAGCCTGTCAATGCTGACAGAAAGAGTTGGGCATTCAGCAAGCTTAGATGAGGGCCATTGAGGGCAACAGGAAATCTTCCTTTCTTGCTTTTGCTTTGAGCCATTCTGGAGGATGTATGCTGGCCTGTGAAAAAAGTCTGACCTTTCTGCAGGACATCAAGCAGTATATCTACTCAGACTACTGTTTAGCATTGTAGGGGTTCCACAAGTGGTGTCCATAGACAGCATTGCTAATGTTCTCAAATCACTTTGTGAAAGCAAACTTGTCTATAAATCAGAATTTTCTTCTTCCTGCTTCTTTCATCTACCCATTCAAAAAACATGAGAAATCATCCATCTCTTTCTAAAAGAGTGAAAGAACATAGGCACAGAGCACAGGGAAGGACCGAGCAAGGTACTGACTCTCCAAGGCACATATCTAAGTGAGTGAATCTGAGCTATTTACTGCAAACAAAAAAAATGAAACTACTGTTTCGTTTCCCTAAAATATTTTCTTGTTCCAACACAAGTCCTACAAACCTCTGTAGTTTACTTGGATGTTGAAACTTTAAAAACAAATACTACTATGCAGCTTCAGACTTGATTTAAAAATTTCAGCAATCAGCACTGAAAGACTTGATTATCTTCAGTCTACCTATAAAGTACACAGTGAACTTTACCCTCTCTCAATATTTCATATCTTTTGGTATCTAAAGGTGATTTTTAAAATCATATATTGATCCTGAACTAAATATTTTTAGAAGACATAGTGTCAGAATAAGCTCTACCTGGACTGTGAACATGTCATCAACCAGTCCAAGTGCAACCTTTGCCTGGAGGACAGAGATGTGTTCCGTAAAAAGAAGGAACTCAGTTTTCACTGATGAATGAATAATAATTGCTACTGATATTTCTGTGATTTATGTGGAAGTTCTTTAGTTGTTGATGGTAAACTGTCAACACAAAACACCATTCAAAAGATGTAGATAATGGAAATTATTTTAGAATGGCTTCAAAAATAAAACTTTTTTAAGGCATTCTTTTTAGAGAAACATGAAAATACAGAAAATGACAAGGTGGCCTCTGAAGAAGTAATCAAAGCATACCGGTGTTATCTACAGGTAATTTATCTTGATATGACAGTAAAGGACATGTTTTTATTTCCCAAGATTTCATAAATGACTTGATACATCTTGGTTGAGATTGAGATTTATGTGATGCCAATAATATTCTATCTTATCTTTCAGCTGAAGAAACAAAAACTGGCAGATAAAGATGTTTTTCTCTGTGGCCACTGGTGTCTTTAATCAAAGATTTATCAAAATGCTTCTCAG
The DNA here is from genome assembly GCF_047370975.1 of Nipponia nippon. Classification (NCBI taxonomy): domain Eukaryota; kingdom Metazoa; phylum Chordata; class Aves; order Pelecaniformes; family Threskiornithidae; genus Nipponia; species Nipponia nippon. The sequence goes on from NW_028262380.1 coordinate 46,675,676, forward strand.
CTTCCTGACTGCACAACAGAGAAGGGAATAATCTATTATTCTGAAGACATCAGTGAAGCTACAGTAGGAACATTTGACAAATGTAGGAAGAGTACTACATCACATTATTTGAACTCTCAAATGTTAGCTCTTGGACACCAATTTGTTTACAAATGAATGGAAAATGAAAATGACTACCTGTCCATACTAATAATGTGCTCCATTTTGAATTGCCTAGGTTGACTAATACAGCAAAAAGATATTACAGGTTATGAAAGAAAATTTTCCAACTCAAAGAGTCTCAGAATGCAGGGACTATAATTATACCGATTTTTAATACAGATACTGAGTATTTGTATCCTTCTTTCCATTACAGCTTTTTAGAATAGGAATCATTCCAGTGAAAACAGTTAATGTTTAGAGAGATGCAACTTATTTTTAACATTTTGATGATAGAAACAATGGTTTCTGGATCTTGAACATAAGAGCACACAGATGACTACTAACTCTAATAAAAGAGAAGCCATGTGGTTTCCATTATTAGAGTGAAAGAGCAATTAATCTTACATTTATGTTCTGAAATGTTTGCAAAATAGATAAGAAGGAAGCTTTATCATATGTCTTCATAGGAAGCTGGTGAGGTTAGATTCTTCAGCAATATGCCAGGGAGACTGGCAGAAATTAGGCAAGTGGCCAGCGTCAGGTCTGTGTTTAGTCAGGACTTTGATCAAAGTGGTGTTACTGCAGAACACTACTATATCAATTCTACACCAGCAGATCTGCTTGGAAAATTGTCAGGAAGATAACATTATGAAACCTGTAGCTAACTACGTCTTGCAAGGATTTTTTTTGAGGCGTACCCAATCAGCCAGTAAATGAATTGGACCACTTATGGTACACAAACTGCTGCCCTAATTACGAACACAGTTGTAGCATTTCCTACTTGTGTGTGGCTGGCAAGACGCAGGGGAGGCAGGAAGCATGCTCTGATACTAACATCCATACAAAAATCAGGGTGAAGTACACACGCACGCACACATAAGTTGAAGGCCTGCCTTTTCTATTTCGTTACTACCCTTTCATGATCACCGTTCATTTAATAGACATTGGGAAAATACTCTGAAAGCAGTTCAGACTCTAGAAATAGACACCTGTGAAAGAAAAGGTAGAAATGTAATTTGAAATTGAACTATCTTATTCACCCCTTTGTCCCCCCTTCACTGTCATCTCCAGAACAGAGTTGCTTAAAATTTTATCCCTTTCAGGAAGAAAAAAAAAAGTTGTCTTTTGTTTAGAAGTCTCATTGTTATTTTTAGACCCTCATGACAGGACTATATAAAATAATATAAGCTTTTTTTTTTCCCCTTCAGCTAGCACATAAGAGCTTACAGAAATTTCCTTCATGTACCATTGTCAGGCTCAGCAGGAGTCTGAGTTGCTGAGCAACAATCTTCCTTATTTGCTGTAATACATCTTTTAACTACTAGAAAGAACTACTGATGGATTGACCAGAGAAGGGAAAGCTAAAGAGCAGGAACTACTAAATGATCACCTATAATATTAATCAGTTTCGACAGATAAGTAATGAAAATCCGTAAGCAAAAATAACTCTTCCTTATGAATTGTATCTTAAAAGCTCACCTGCCTTTGAAAGTGATGTATTGTTTCACCAGTGCGCTTATGAAGCTTTCATAATACTGCTTCGTCAGGTCAGAACACTGACTGAGAAACAAATGATAATGGGCTAAATTATGTGGGAGTTTAAATACATTGAACTTGCGTACAAGCTGTTAGTGAATGTAGGGTAATACTGGTACTTATTAATTATATTAGAATTGCCTTTAGAGGCCTCCTCAGAGCCTGCTAAGGCACCTGTGAGGAGAGGAATGGGGAACCTGTGATACCATGGGAGCACCTGAGGTGTTTGCAGGAGCAAAATGACCATCTGCTTGGGGCAATTAGTTGTCACAGCCCTTCTGACTGCTCTGCTTTCCTGAAGCTATGGGAAGCCACAAGGCTGAATTATCCTGGATTTTGACATGTTTGCATTTTGATGGATAAGCTTCTTGTCCAAGGAATGCACGAAAGCAATGACTTTGCCAAAAAGGGAAAAACTGTCTAGATAGAGTCCTGGCCTGGGAAAAACTACACCAAGAATGTGGGAAGGGAAATAAAGAGAAAGGAGATAAAGAATGAAAATATTCTATGTGAGTGTGAGAGCTGGCACCAGCTTCTCTTCACTTCAAACATCACCTAAAGGTATCCTTTCCTAGGTTCACCAGTAATGGTGAATAAAGACAATAGTCTTATTGTCTATAACCCTGTAGTTAATACAGCAACAGTATTGGTACTGGATGAAATGCTAAAAATGAATTGATCAAGAAAGCATTTTTTTGTATTCAGCATATAAGCCTTGTTGAGCCGAATCTGTGGCCCTGCCTCTTCGAGACACATGAATTTAGATAGCTGCCAACAGCTTGCTATTTTTCTGCAAGACAGTTCCCAGGGTGTGGCACACCCTTAATATAGGCACAGCTTTTGGATCTCAGCTCCATGGGCTGATGTAACCCCTTTAGTCACTGAATGACAGCTGTTGTCACACAACTTGTTCATTGGCTGCGAGCGATGACTGGGAAGACAAAGCTGGAAATAATAGTTTAATTATGCAAACACAGAATGACCTTCTGAAAAAGGTACCCTGATGTGGTGGTGACAATTTAAGCCTTCATTGTACTCAATAATGGCCACAACGCCAAGTGTCCCAAACCCTCACATGCTGAAGGCAATTTACAAACTAAATGTAGTTATCCTTAGATTGGTTTAGTGGTTTGATAAATGTTTCTGTTCTTTTACTCTTTGTAAGTGTGTGGACAGTACAGAAATTGTCAAATAGTCATTGAACAGTCATCAGAATAGATGTTCTGGATCTGTAATAGGGTTGTTATTGTATTCATATTAATGTAATTTGTATTTCTGGTGGTATTTCACCAATTTACATTGATTGCCTTTCCTCTGAGAGCAAGGGAATTCTCAATCAGTTGCATTTTTTTTTTTCCATTTGCCACTCACCAGCACAGATGAAAACTGAAGGTGATTTTTTTTTTTTTTTAAACTAAACACAAGCCATTTTGGATAAAAAATTGTGTACCTTGAAATTTGTGGTTGCTAGTGAGTGTATAAATTACCAGAATAAAAGACTTTCTGTTACAAGAACTTAGCAAGTAGGGTTGTTCCATGAGCTCTCTTACCCAGACTTTTTTACTGGGAACAGAAGCTGAAGGAGACTTAGAAATCATAAAATATTTTTTTCTCTGAAAGATGGATAAATGTCTTTGATCATTTTGATATCCACATTTATCAGCTGAATTTGGCTATTAGAAGCCAGGCTTCAGGGCTAACATGAATCATAGAATACCAGGTTGGAAGAGAGCTCAAGGATCATCTGGTCCAACCTTTCTTGGCAAAAGCATGGTCTAGAAAAGATGACCCAGCACCCTGTCCATCTGAATCTTAAAAGTGTCCAGCATTGGGGAATCCACCATTTCCCTGGGAAGATTATCCCAATGGCTGATTGTTCTCATCGTGAAAAATGTTCCTCTGCATCCAATTGGAATCTCCCCAGGAGTAACCTGCACCCATTACTCCTCGTCTTTTCCATATGACTCCTTGTAAAAAGGGAGTCTCCATCTTCTTTGTAGCCATCCTTTAAGTACTGGAACATGGTGATAAGGTCTCGCCTAAGCCTTCTTTTCTCAAGGCTGAACAAACCCCGTTGTCTCAGCCTTTCCTTGTATGGCAGGCTTCCTAGTCTTTTGATCATCTTTGTGGCCCTTCTCTGGACCCTCTCCAGCCTGTCCACATCTTTTTCGCATAGCAGGGACCAAAACGGAACACAGTATTCCAGGTGTGGCCTAACAAGTGCTGAGTAAAGTGGAATAGTGACTTCTTTGTTTCTGCTGGTGATGCCCTTGTTGATGCAACCCAGCATCCTGTTGGCTTTCTTTGCCACAGCAGCATACTGTTCACTCATATTGAACTACTTGTCCACTAGGACCCCCAGGTTCCTTTCCACAGAGCTGCTCCCCAGCCAGGTAGATCCCAGCCTGTGCTGCACTCCTGGATTGTTTTCCCAGGTGCAAGACCTTACACTCATCCTTGTTGAACTTCATAATATTCTTGTTAGCCCACTCTTCCAGACTATCCAGGTCTTCCTTCAGGGTGGCTTTCCCTTCCGAAGTGTCCGCTTCCCCACTCTGTTTGGTATCATCAGCAAACTTCATCAGGGTACATTTGATCCCATCATCCCAATCACTTATGAAGATATTAAACAGCATTGGGCCCAATTTCAGTCCCTGGGGCACCCCACCTGTGACAGTTTGCCAGTTTGAAAAGAAGCTATTTACCACCAACCTCTGGGTGTGGCCTGTCAGCCAGTTCCCCACACACCACACAGACCTCTTGTCTAGACCATAACACATCAGTTTCTCTAGGAGGCAGCTGTGGGAAACCATAGTGAAAGCCTTGGATAAACCCAGGTAGACAATGTCTACCGCTTGCCCCACATCAACCGAGCATGTTACTTTGTCATAGAAGGCAATCAAGTTTGTCAAGCACAGTTTTCCCTTGGTGAATCTGTGCTGGTTTTTCCCAATCACTTGCTTCATTTGACTTGTGATAGCCCCCAGGAGGATTTGTTCCACAACTTTCTCAGGGACTGAAGTAAGGCTGATGGGCCTATAGTTTCCTGGATCATCCTTTAAGCCTTTCTTGTAGATGGGGATGACATTAGCCTTCTTCCAGTCTTCTCCAGACATCCCCCAATCTCCAAGACTTCTCAAAGATTATGGAGAGTGGCCTCACAACAATGTCAGCTAGCTCTCAACACCCTCAGGTGGATAATGTCAGGGCCCATCGATTTGTAGGGCTCAAGCTCCTGTATAGTTCACATACCAAAAGTTCACATATTGCTAAAAGGAATGAAAAATACTTTTCTTATGACTGTTGCAAGATATTTTTAGTATTTTTCACTTGGATAACTTGTGCAAAGTCATAACTGCTTTACATATTACCACTGAGGACTTAAATCTTTAAACTGCTGTTGGAATTAGAGCAGCCTGAATTGAATTACCTTTTTTATTTTCCAAGCTACTAAGCAGGAATGGGGATCAGCTTGTTGTATAAAAAAAGAAATTGTGGGTAAACACACTTATCTAATAAATAGTAATTATTAAAAAAGCAAAGACCTGGCTCCTGTGGCGACACTTAGAGCCATTTCTTTCATGGAAGTGAAGTCTGTGGGTTGAACAGAGGAAAAATACTGAACTTCTCTAATAGTTAAAAATATTGTGTCCTTATATATAAAAATACCATGATACTGAAGAGAATATTAAGCCTAAGGAAAAGGGAACATCATGTTCATCATTCACATCCCTCCTAAGGAAGCTCTGCTATAATTGCAGTGCATACTAGAGTTAAGCCCAAAATAGTATTAACAATTGAAGTGTCCACCACTGTCATTTTTCCCTTGAGCAGGCAAAGGCTCTGAATGCCACATAAAGCAGGGCACTGAAAACAAACTTTAACCATGAGATTTTGTGAGCTTTCATCTATTCTTGTTTTGCTCTTGGCAAAACTTTAAAGAACTGGCTAGCTTGTATCTATCTAAATGCGGGTTAATAGGAAAAAATGTGCAGGGATGTTGATAGCATAATGATGAAATAAATTTAAGTTCATCTTGTCAGTAAAATACTCTGTTTGTGCACATTTTGGAGTGGAGAAGGTACAGAGACTTCCTGCTGGTGCTTTAATCTTTTCCAATAGCCAGTATGAATTCCTCTTTGAAAAAGGTCTACTACTAGCTAAAGCTTTTACTTGTGTATGCACATTTATATCATCATGCATTGCATTATAGATTCATCATACAGAATGCATATATAAGAAATTTCAGCCTTAATGTAATATGTGATGTGATCTCTAGGAAATTGATGGTCAAAAGCACTTCATAGATCATCCTGTCTTGAGGCAGAAAAAATACAGATGGCCTCAGAGTTTTCCAACATATTATTGGAAGCTCCTTCACTGGATGCATTCTTACTGCTGCCCTGGGAACAAGCTATGTAACATACCATTCACCAAAAGTGTCCTCTTCATTCTCTGAACAAATGTTACTGTGCTATGAGTGATCAGTACCCCATTGGTACCAATGAATGAACCTGAAGTTTCAAGGGCACTTGAGAATCTAAGTTCTTCCTGATGTAGGCTCTCACATCTTAGAAAACAGTGACGATGCTGAAGGTGGCACGAGGAACTGAGTGTTATTAGAAGTTATCTATAAGCGAATAGAGGTTTTTCATTCATCCCTTGGCCTTATCTCAAATATATCTCGTTGTCAGCAAGATGGCAGAGAGGATACTGCAATTAGGAATATCCCTCTTACATGGAAATTTGTTCCCCATGTAGAAAAAACAAACAGCAGTAGGCTGGAGAAAGCACAAGAACCAATGCTGAGAAGTAATCTGAATTAGGTTGGAGAAAAAGAATTTTTAACATCTAAACTTAAACTGATGTTTTCTGATGCTTGCAGAAAATTAGAGAACCATAAAGGAGCTTGTGTTTTATTAAAAACTGTGTTGCCCAAGAAAACAATGGATTGTCAAAATGCTCATGTGGATTTAAGCCATGTTTTCACTGGATAGTATCAAGGAATAAAAAAAAGGTCTCCAAGCAGAAGTCACTTTTTATAGTAAAAGTAATTTCCTAAGAAAGATTCATTTAAGAACATTAATAACTGTAAAAACCTTTCTAATTACAAAAGTACCTCACTAATAAGACAGTTACCTTGAAAGTCAGAGAAAAATGAACATCTGCTATTAATTTTCTCAAGTGTATTAAAAGCTGGGGTAAAAGTAGGAAGTGTTAAAGGAGAAATTTCTTTAAAATTCTTGCTAAAGAATAATATTTTCATAAAAAAAGCTAGCAAAAAGGCTTTGTTTTTAATCTTGAATGTGTTCCTTGTTCACACTGAAAAGTTTAACTCTGACAAGCATAGGTATCACCTACAGAATTGCTTGCTTAAAAATGCTCTTACAACATTAAAATATTTCAATAAGAACAAATTTTGCATTTATTAACTATTTCAGAATTATGTACGTTTTGGCTTTTCATTACATCAATAGAGCAGAAACCCACGTAATCCATAAGCCTCAGCTTGTGTCCTTTTCTATTGTAGAATAAGAGGAGACAGTAGCTTTTAAGTAGTAGAAAATGAATATATAACTCGGCAATGCATTTCTTAGCTGTTTCAGGCCTTCTTGCACATTTCCATGACACAATGTCTGCAAGTACAATGGCATAATGCCCACTGGGGAAAAGACCGGAATGCTATTTGTTCCCAAAACCACATTTCCTTGTAAGGGAACAAGCTTAACTTGGCAGACAGTTTCCAACCTTTCACTACATTTTCAGATAAAATCAAGGTTGTCTTTTTTTTTTTTTAAGATCAGAGGATTAGGGAAGGAGAAGTAAACATCTTTCTGTTTGGTAATACTGAACACAAAGAAGATTCTTCCTTTCACAGATCCTAACAAGTTCATTCTTAATGGTTAACAAACAAGCCATGTCAAGAGTTTTTTCCTAATTCATATAAATAGTTACATATTTAAACCTAACAATGACTTCAATGCCTCCTAAGAAAGTGCTTCGTGAAGCTGCATTGGTACAGTGTAACAGAGCTGCAGTGGTAAGAGAAAGCATGATGAGTGCTGCTTTATAAATGTTTACAGGATAATAAAAAACATACTTAATTGCATGGTCTGACAAAATATTTTTTAATTTGCTGCAGCTGACTAGTATTTCTTCCTGAACAACAGCAATTCCAGAAATAGCCTTGTAGGAAAGAGCTGAAAAATTGTGTACTACATTGATTGATACTGCCTCTGAATTTAGACCCAAAGTAACTGTTCAAGCATTTGTTAAATGTTTGACATCATGCTCCTTGTAGGAGCTATTCCCAAGGCCTAGAATAAAGCCATAACAAAGCATCATCTTGTTTCTTTGGAGGTTAGAATTTTCAGTAAGTCAATTGAACAAAGAATAGTATAGCTAAACTTCTTTTAAAACACTCTCCCTCTTTTCACACATTACTTCTTTTTGTGGCAAAGGGAATATTTAAGATAGATAAGATTCCAGTGAAGATGAAAGAAAAGTTATGGAAAATGCATCATGTCTTTAGAGCAACAGCAGGTCAAAAAAACTGGAAGCAGAGGGAGATTAACCCAAAAGGGAGCTATGCTAAGAAGCACACTAAAAACCCATGAAAGAAATCTATGACCTGAAGGCTAGAAAACAAATTTGGGAAATAAAACTGAATGGGAGAAAAGGCTCTGACCATGACTTGGGCTGAACAATGAAAAGGTGATGTCTTGTCTGTCAGAGACATGGATGACATTCCTGTGGAGTAAAAACCAACAAGCCTTTGGGCTCACACCTAACCTCCTGCCTCAGGCGTTGCTCTTGCTGTACACTCTTTCCTCCTGTTTTGCAGGCCTGCACTTTCTTCAGACTTTGTAAGCAAGCTAAAGCGTTTCCATTTTTGCCTGGAGAGAAGACACTCAACACATGACTAGGATGAAATAAGAATCACAGAGACACAATCCTGGCAAAAGTTGATACATCCTTGGATTTACCTGTCATCATTGGTGAAAGCTGGGGCTGAGCCCTTTCCTGCCAACACCTTGAGCAGTATAGTGATGCAGTAGGCTGCAGCGGGTTTGTGTTCCATGTTTAAAGTGAATATGTACAGATTTAAAAGCTTTCTGTGGAGCTGAGGAGTTCGCATGGTCTTTCAGTGCTGCTTCAATCTCTGCCTCTACACTAATGCACAAAATCCAACCTCAAAGCAAGCAAATAGAAAGTTATCAAGCATCTCAAGGTCTGCAAATGCTCAGTCCTATACATTGCACATCTTTGGTTTAAAGCTGCATGTATACAAAAATAGCCCTTGAAAAGTTTGCCTAATGAATCAGCTTAGTGAAAGAACACTTTACGAAGGGGCATAAAAAACCTATATTACCCATTTTTTCCTAATAAAGGAAAAACAAATCTTTAGGAAACATCTGGCTTCCCAGAACCTGTAGGAAGTCTATGGTTAACTCCCTCTATAGCAGCTTAAGAAGTATTTGTTAGCTTGAATAGGAGTGTTTTAATAAAGCAGTAGACATCATCTTGCTCAGGGAAATTGCAGTGACGGATAAGATACTCATGAGAAATGGACATGTTTACTCAGTGTGCCTAAAGCTGCTGCAGTAGGGAACAAATAGAGTGCTAAATAAGTGTGATGATACTGAACAGTGTGAGCTGATACTCAGTACAATACTGCTAAACTTCAACAGGGCAAGTAGCCCAAGTTACCACATCTATTTACAGCTAAGTCTTTTTAAAGATAACATTTGAACTCATTCCTACTCATTTATACATCATTAATACAAAATTGATTATAGGTATGTTCTGGGGAGAAGGGGTGGGATGCTGAAACAGAATAATTTCTTATTTTCATCCAGAAAGCAGTACCGGCAAAGCTCCAACTTTAAATTGTATTTCAGAAGCTTGAGAAAACACTGGCTTTTTGGCAAGACAGGCTTTTAACAGCTGAACTATTGAAGAACTCCCAAGAGGCACTTCACAGCTGGAAGGCTACCTACATCTATTAGATTTGGGCAAGACTACAGACAGAACTCAGTTTTAAGATGTTTGCTGCCATCTAGTGTCTTTATTTCTGTTTCCAACCTTTAAAAACCCTGCCATCTTAATTGACAAATTACTTCAGAAGATAGTATCAGCACACTATTCTGCAGCTAACATTGCGGAGGAAGGCAAACTAAATGATGCTTTACATAAATTCGGGGGCTTGCTTGGTGTAGAATCAGGATGAAAGGTCCTTTGAAAGCGGTAACTGCAAGGCCCTGCTAATGAGTCTGGTTTTATTTCAGTGCAGTAACAAGAAATACCATTTCATGTAGTCTGGGAAGGGATATTAGAATGTATCATTCAATTTTATTTTTTAAGATGGTTATTGGAAAAAAATTCCCAAAACCTCCAATGCCATTCAGGAGTATCTGAAGATTTGGGGACATGCAAATAAGCAAACACCTAAAAATATTGCCTACCAGCTAAATTGAAATGAGGCTGTCTTGTTACAAAATACTAAATTTTAACTTTACCTACTATGATTGTTATTTTGATCATAAAACTTGAGGTACAGCTGGCTTTTAGCCTACAGATAATACATCACCTAAAGAACATTAATAATCTGCAAATTATGCAATAACAGTATCTTCTTCTATTTCCTAAGGGTATAAGCAGATAGGTTCATTGCTATTAATGACACATATATTTCTTAGTTTGTCCTCTGTTTGCACCATTTAAGAACACATCCTTTAAAACAGTTTGTAACCTCCAGAAATATCTTTGTTTATACTGACTTTGGGGAAATGCAACATTTTAATAGGAGCTAATAGGCCATTGTCAAAGTATTTATCAGCTTCAGAATCAAGGATCCATCTGTATGTGGAATGTGATACAGGAGTCTGTCAACCAGGGGAAATCAGAAGTATTAAGATCTGTATGTAAGCACGTAGCTTTGACATAAGTCAAATGAAGAAAATAGTGATTCTGAACTCAAATGGGTTGTGTATTCACATCAGTTCTGCTGATCTGGGGGCTAGCGTTTGCAAAGCCAACATAGCTCACTGCATCCTCTAGTACAGGCATGTTCAGCATCCAGGGCAAAACGTGTGCTGTCAAGTCTTCTCCCCGTTCTGGTCCCTTCTCCTGATTTCCCTCTGTCAAAGGCTTCCAATTACCCTCACACACTTCTGAATCTCTTCCTTTATCCCTTGCTGTTCATTTTTGCCATTATTCATTCTCATCTCATTTATCACTGCACACTGAAACAAGAATTTTTGCCCCATTTCAGTGCGAGGCAGCACAGAGCTTTCCTCTTCCAACCCTGCTGTCCAACAGTAACAATTCAGCTTTCCTGCTACAGTGCAAGACCAGAATCTATGGCTATAATTCCACTTTAAGTAAATTAGAATTCCTAAATCCTTCCAGAGTCTTGTGTTTTGTATATAAAACTCTTGCTATAGCAACTGTTAAATTCAATCTGAAAACTGTCTTTATAAATGTAGCAATACACATCGTCCATATGAACAGTGCAAAACTGAAATACTTGGGCTAAGAATCTCTCTGTAAAGAGATTTTTGGTACCTAATAAAATGATTGATAATATAAGATTATTATGGCAGGAAGGTTTTCTGAAGAATCACTAAATCTCAGTTTAGATTGAATGTTTATGAAGTGAGCACAAAAATCTCTGTAACATGGTGCCCATGTATGTATGGGATTGTAATAAACATAAGAAATCAGAACTGATCCTTTAAGGATCAATCTGGGACATGAAGTACTTGAAAAGGATGTTTGCAACAGGAAAATAACTGTCCCAAACTGCCTATCCATGACATGGCAGGGTATATATGAACCCTGGAGGGCTATGGTTAATGTATGTTACTACTTCAGCATAGCTCTTCAGCAGAAGCCAGTCATCAATGAATGCCTTTCTTTGATGGTGTAATAAGATGTGCACTCAATATTTTACATAGAAGAAAGAGGGCCGGAGCCATGAAAACAGTGTTGTCTACCATATTAGACTGATGTAGCTAGAGCAGACTGAGCAATAAAAGCAGTCTGGCTGAATAGAAGTAATTTGTCCTAAATCCAGTGATCACTGTTACATTGCATTATTAATGCAATTAATGTCTATTCTTATGTAGAGCATGTTAATGCAGGTTTAAAATTAGAGATTAATTGTTCATATTATGGATTTCTATTTTTGTAAGTCAAAGCTGTTCTAGAGTAATGACACGTGCAAAAATGCAAATCACATAATTTGCATTCATTTGCAAATAAGGGTTTTTTTAATAAAAAAAAGTACTGTGTACTTCAAATGATCAGTTAACAATTTACACATTGACTTTTATGGTTTGGTTAAGATGGTTAACTATCAAAAGCTATATCCATAAATAGGTTGTAGCCTGATCTCCATTTAAGAAGCACTTCTAAGGCTTGCACATGCTTCATGTACACTTCTGAAGCTTTATTGCCCGTGGCTTTAGGAAATGCTTTAGCTTGCCAGTTTAACCTCAAAATTAATCTCAAATTCTAAGAGAGTACCCTTGCACTGCACCAGCTCTGATTGCCTGTGGAATTTATCTGTACAATATGCTACTGACAGAATGAGTATACCCTTTATTTGTACTTCTATTCAAGCTCATTTGAAACATTTGGAATAATATCGCATTTTGGGGGCAGCCTTTCCTACTGAGATATGTGCAACTTCTATTTGTGCCCCACCAACAACTTTGAACCAGGGCTTGGAGTGCTATATATCTAAACTTGTCCTTGCAGGTTTGGATTAGAGCAGGCTTTGCTTTAAGTTGGTCAGGAACCTTGCTGCTTCACAGAGTGTGTGCAGGCAAAGTCACTTGGATGATAACAGTACTGTAAAACTGTAGCCAGAGTGAGTTCTGGAAACTTCCATCAATTCTGTCATAATTAGGCATCTCTCTACACAGGATCATGATACCCAGCCCTGGTGCAAGTGCACAGCACAAATGGTGAGGACACACTTACAGAAGAGGATAATATTTTGGAGACTGTGGGCAGATCCAGATGCTGCTGTTAGAGGTCAGGTTCTACATATTTTCTTGATTTGTAAACAAGAAAAAGATGAAGCACAAGTTTTGAGAGCCTGTCTAACATAACTAATAGCTAAATACAGTCCATTACAATTCTCAAGCATCTGCTCCTAATCAGCTGTGAACACCAACATGCCCGTTTACATTAAGATCTCTGCTAGTATATTTAGAAAGTCTGCTAAAAAAACAGCCTTGAAAACATGGGTACTTCTTCTGAGGAAGAGATTCACACTTAAATACTGGGGAAAATACGGTCTGTCGATTCCACAACCTACCACCACCAGTTATCAATACTCAACTTCACATTTTTGCTTTCAATCTCTGTGGTACATCATTTGCAGAGAGAAAAGTAATTTTAAAATTTTTCCCTGAAAGACCATGCTATTACATTACTTGGTCATAATATTACAAAATGCTATTGTGAATCCAAAAGCTAGAGGGAGATTGAAGATTGTAATTTCAAAATGCAGGGCATCTGATGGGCTCCCTTATCCTTTCTATATCTCTCCCATGAGTATACATACTTATTTTCATCTCTGACCTTCTTTCTTCTAGTTATGTCCTTGTGTAGACTTCTTTCTCTGCCTTCCCCTTACCTCCCTTTTCCTTATTTGACTGATCTCACTAACCAGAATGCTGCATATTTGAACTGCAAATGTTTGGATTGACCAGAAGTTTGCCAGCTTTATGGCAGTTGGTCAGATACTTCACATCTGGAAGAGAATGAAAAATGTGGGAGGGACATTGCACTCTCTGGACTATTTATATAACTTTTAGTTCACCTGGCAACTTCTCTAAAAAGATGCCTTCTTGACTGAAAAATGCATAGATGAGAGAATGCCGAGATGATTCTCCCTATTAAACACAATTTATCAGAATATACTTTGTTGTGAGCAGCTCTTACTATAATTTGATGGAAGGTTGAAATTTAATTCCTTTAGTCTGTTGAAAATCCCTTTTTGAATCTAACCAGGTGTTTGTTTTGAGCTGCTCTGGACTGTCAGATTCTCTCACCTGTATTTAGGAAAGCACTTGCAATGTTTTAGGTGGAATTTATTAAACCTCTGCACTAGAGAGATACAATGGCAAAAATGTAACTCACAAAGGAAACTTAGACTCACTCTATGCCTTTCTCACTCATCCTTAACCAGGATTTTTCATTAAAATAACCTGCAACCTCAAGCATTTAAGAAAACTTTAATAGTCTGAACACAATCCTTGAACTACAGTATGCGTATGCCACTGCTAGTGCTTTTGTTAGAGGAGCATTTTAACAGCTTTTGGGATATGACTCACTGAGATGATAATCATTCACCTCAGGCAGCTTGCTTATTGTGAGAAGTACTTAAAGCATCAAAATTGATGCCCCAGAGGAGAAAATCCATTGCAAGCTGGGGGTCACAGCCCTGCAGCAGGCATATGCCCCAAGTTACAGGGACAGCCAGACTCATTCAGCAGGCAGAGAGCCACAGCCTTGTTTTGGGGCTGTGGTGCAGGTGGATTCAGAGACCCGACTAGTGTCCTGCAGCTTCTGGGCAGGTTTCTAACCAGGAGGTAGCTTTCTGAGGGTAGTTCCTCTGGCTGGATAAGGGTGACAGAGGGCACTGGGAAGAGGTAGCTAGGTATATTATAGAGTCTTATAATTATATAGTCTTATAATAAGATATGAAATGGTGTCTGTCTTTTGGATTCCTGATAATGGAAGCTAAAGCATTTTCTCCGAGCACTGGAGGGCACTGCAGCACTGAGGAAGAAGCATGCTTCAAAAGGACGTTCCAGAAAATAATGAATGTTTGCAGATATGAGGAGAGGCTGGGGGATCAGAAGACAGCAAAGCACCGATCATTCATTGCTGTGCTACTCAGTCCCCCTTCAACTGGGGGTGTTACAGCTTTATACAGCCCTATGAAGGTCTCGGCAAACCTCTATATAGGCAGGCTCTGTAGCCTCAGATATGTATTCAATGTTTCCTTCTCAAGTACACTCATTTTATTTGAGTACTTGATTTTTTCATGTATGTTTGAGATTTCAGTGAACAAAATACACAGCTAATTCTGCCCACCCAAAATATGGAGTCAGGTAGACAGGAAAAGGGGTCTCAGTTTTGTAGTTTCAGTGTGTTATTCAATCTGTCCACTTTGTTTGGCTCAATAATGTTTTTCTAAAAAACAGGCTCAGGTGCCACACTACTTTTTCTCCTTCCTCCAGCTAAGTCTTTTAGCTCCTTACAAGCAGCTCTATCTCTCTGCATTTAAGGGAAGGAGAGAATCTGATTATATGTGATGGCTCTCCCCTGTTTAAGAAACCAGCAAAGAAACAGAAAACAAAAAACATTTCTCTGTAGTGAAAGTGGGAAAAGGGGTGATTAAGAGGATATTTAAGATTATTTTAAGAGAAATTCTTCCCATGAATGTCAAAAGCGAATCAGAGACAGTACACAGGTGTGATGGCATTCCTACCTTTACACAGTCAGAACGTATCAAAAATATAGCTCCTTACTTTTTTTGCTTTTCCTCCCACTCAAAGCATTTACACTCCTTTTCAACTCCAGTTGTCAATTATCTTCTACTCAGACATTTTAATATATTGCTATTCTGTCACTTTCCGTGTTATTGTTCCATAAGTCTTCTTACATCTTATTCCTCTTGCATCACAGTTCTGTCCCTTCATCCTCCATTTTGTTACAAAATCCTTTCCCCAACCTTTTTCTTGCCAGTCTGCCACTCTGCATCTCGCCTTCCATTCCTAATCCTCCAGCTACGTCAACGCACTTCTTTTGATTTCGTCTTTGTGCACACCCCCTCACACACACACTTTTCTCTTTGCTATAGGTTTTCTCAAGGTCAGAACCTTCTTCCTATTTGTTTAGGAGATGCCTGGTTGTAGCCCTCCCCTAGTAACTCTGCTCAGGTCTCTCACCAGTTAATAGGGAAGGGAATGCTGACAGCAAGAGAAGTAATCATTGAGAGGAGTGAGACTATGGTGCAAAACAGGTTGCAATGCTAATGGGAGAAACAGGCAGATAGATCTCCTAGGGTTTCTGTGAAATTGTTCCCAAAGTCCAATTTCATCCAAAGTAGCAAGATCAGTTTTTACCTCCCAGCTTGCAATAACCTCAGGGCATGCACATCACTGATTCTTAGGTCTCTGACTCAGGGTGGCAAGCAGGGATTTTACTGAGCAGAAAGCTTTGCCGCCTTGCGAGAAAAAAGGATGGCAAATACAATTACTTACAACAGAGAGTGTTAGGTCTCAGAGCCTGGAACGAGGTATCAGGAAATAAATGCATTTGTCTTACAAGCCCATGATCTTCACTCTCATCCATGCTGGGCTGTGTACCAAGTTAAGAAAGCAGAGTTAGATGTGCTTTAAGCTTGTGGCAAAGACCAAACCAAGCTCTTGCTGTGGCTGTAAATCACATTCTGTGCCAGGCTTCAGCAATATAAGCTAGTTAGGCAGAACTGAACATGAAAAGAAAGTGAAGTGGTTGTGTGATTCAGTAATATTTATATCAATGTGGATTAAAATTTTGTATTTTAAGCTGAAGTTATTTATCAGTATAAGTAAAGCTTTCAAAAATACCAGAATGACCTCTCTATTTGAACCTCATCCTAATGGGGTTTAGTTTCTCTGGTTCTTACACTTGGTTACTTTTATTATAGAATTAGGTATCTTCCCAGGCAATAAAAAAAAATTACTCAAGCTTATAAAAATCTAAGTAAAACCAGATTTCTTGTTGTCTGTCTACTAAAGTCTGTGCTAATCAGTGGTAGAGGAGAGAATAGGGAGAAAAAGCCAGAGCTATTTTTGTGCTTGGCATCACCAGCTCTGTCTTGTGATAACATTATGCTGGAACCATTCATTCCCCAATCAAACTTGTTTAGATTAAAAAGGTCAATTAAAAAAATGCAGAACAAAGATTTTCTTGTTCTGAAGTGATGTAGCAGCTAGAAAATGTAAAGTCCTGTTCACACAAAATATAGTCTTCGAGAAGATGGCAAGCCTGTGCAGTTCACTACAAACTGAAAAATTTGTTCTGACATAATTTTGATATAAAATTAAGAAGCTTTTCATGCTCTAACTTGTTTAACTGTGCAGAGGCTAAAGATGACTTACACCACCCTTCTTCACACTAGGGTGAATAACCTAATACTGCAGGGCAAGGAAAGAGCAGGAGATGCGCCCTTCAGAATTGGTGCTGCTCCTCACATGGATGTAAGCATGACGGGGTAGGGAGAAGACTATGCCTTGCTTCCATCCCTGAAATATGTTGCAGTAAATGCAGTTTGACAGTGCAAGTTTCCCCTTTAGAGCAAAACAGTCCTAAGGATTATAGATGGTGCTATGGACTGTTTTTTGTAGGTGTTTGCTCAATGTTTCTGACATGGGCTCATTTCCTGCCTAGGAGAATGTTGTCTCTGTGCACCACAAGGCAGTTCTCTAAGTCAGATACCTGTGGTAGCTCCAGCCTGTCTGGTTATCTGTGCTGGTGAGTACAAATGCTCAGAGATTGTGTTTGCCTTCTCTTTTGTCTCCTTGAGGAGTCAGGTTAATCAATCAATTCAGTTTGATCATTGCACCTGGTTCTGGAACTGGTTTATTTGCTACTAAGCTGAGCACTTCCACTTCACTTTGTGGGTACAGACTGCATTTGAAGGAGCTGAAAAAAGTTTCCAATTCAAAATTATGCCAACGTACATGAAACATTTGTAATTGTCTCCAACTTATAGTGTTAATGCTGCAGATAGCATAACAAGCTGATTTGATTATGCCCAGCATTATTCAGCAAGGGAAACGCATTCAGTCAATGTTGCTAGGCTACCAGCCTTATTTACAGATAGTTAGAAGCTTCCAGGGCAGAGAGAGCTGAAAAGCTTCAAGAGCAGGTGTAAGGAGGGGAAAATAATAAATGGCACTGATGATGCATTAGAATTAATTTTAATTTGTGTTGTACTGTGGGATCCTAGTGAGAGAACAGGCAAGCAGCAAACACCTCAGTCCTTAACTAACCCATCACACTGCAAGCACTAGAGTTCAAGAAAACAGAGCAAGAGGGAAAGAAGTGACTGGCACTGTCCTGTAGTTAAGTCAATTGACAAGTTTAACATAGGTTTTCACTTTTGGAAGTTAACAGAATGTATATAAGAACAGGAATATGCACCTATGGAAGAGTCTATTAATATAAAAATCCACTGTTAATAGATGTTTAGTTGGGCTAGCCTAATGAACTTGAGTCTTTTTATTTGCATTTTGCTGTCACTATTTCAGCTGGACACAGACCTACCCTGGGGCACCCCTTGTTTAGCAATGTGGCAACCCAGAAAGGGAAGTCTTGCCTCCAACAAGCTTCACACATTTTGGAGGCTTGACAAGCATAGGCAGTGCTACAATTACAAAGCAAACCTACCTGCAGCACCTCATAGCTTGTTCCCAGGGTCCTTCACCAGCTTTGTCTTTGCAGGCCACAGCAAGGTCCAGCCGCTTTCTTCAGGACAGGGACCCAGGAGCTGAGGGCCCTCACCCACAGCACTGTCCCACAGGTCTGGACATGGCAGACAGAACCAGGGGTTGCAACACTATCCACCAGCAGCCTCAGAAAAGCAGAGGGGGTGGACCATGCCCAGGCTCCAGCCAGGAGCAGCAGAAGATGGGCTGTAGACAGGGCTATAACACAGGTCCAAGGTGCAGCCAGGAGACAAGCTAGTAGCAGCACAGGTCCACAGTCCAGCCAGGAGGCAGAGCTGGAGACAAGCACATCTGCACCACAGCTTAGGGAAATGTCAGGGCCCAGGCCTGAGCTTAAATGGTGCCCTGGGCCTATGGGCAGAGGGTGTGTGGGTGGGGGTCCCACGTGAGGCTGCTCAGGCAACTAGGGACTCTTAGTGCCCTCTGGGCCTTGACAATTTTTATCCATTTATGGGTTCCCTGACAAATGAAATGACAATACATGGGGAACGATACGAGTGCACTCAAGTCTGGGTCTGAATGACTGTATGTTGCGGGTGTCATCTAAGTGCACAGCTTCCCCACACTCCTAGTTTAAGCATGTTCAATGTGTTTTTTACTAATGAAGCAATTTACCTACACAGAAAACAGTCTGATCTATGGAATACAGCCCCATCAAATATGGGGCAGAAAAAAGATTTTTGCCAAGATAGCTTAAGTCCTGTCCTGTGAGGAAACAGGTACCTGCATCTCCAAAAGAAATCACTTCCACAAATGTGACAGCTTCAGCTTCAGATCTAAAACAGGTTTAGAAACACATTGCTCTTGACGTTGTTATTGAAAGGTATGTAAATGTACAAGTGTTCACACTCAAGCAGTCTTAATGAAAAAATCCTACAGATACACAAGAATGGCTTGTTCAAGCTGAAGGAATAGCAGAGGAAATTTGCTATGGTTGAAATGCTGCAGTCGGGGTGCTAACCATAGCTGTGCTGTAAGCCTGATGACTAAAATTACTGAACACGGTGAGTCATATTAGGCTGTACCCCCCCTACCCTGACTGGCTGGGCCCGTTCATGTCAGTGTGATACAACGCTGGAGAGGCGGGAGGATCTCAGCTGAGAAAAAGAGCACATTAAAAAACAAAGAGAGAAACAAGTAAAATGTGTTTACAGCCTGCTCTGTTGGTTTGCAGCTGGCATGCACTAACATCCGTCACTTAAATGTTTAAGGCTCTATTACTCAAGCAGACGAGTGGCAGTAGCTGCAGGCACAGAAGCAAATTTTACTCCATTAACCCTCAAATACCACCTGGAGTAACTTCTCATCTTCTCCGGAGTTCCTTTGTTTTATCCTAGCATAACAGAGGCCAGAGCTTGACTCATCTAATTCAGACACAGTAGGTGAGAGAAAAAGAGGCAAAACGTGTAGGTGGTGTCAAATGCAGGGAACCCATTAGTGCCGTACTGCTCACAGGGAAGGAGACACGGGGCTGTGCATCCTTGACAGGCTCCCACAAGCCCATCTGTGATGGCCCAAGCCTGGCAGCCTCTCCCCTCTTGGGTGCTGACTCTGAGAATGCATGGCCTCTTGCAGCCCACGGTGCCCAGATAACTGCTGGCACCCAGCCTCTCTGCCCTACACTACTTAAACTACAAGTCCCCTATCACTGTAGCTTAGGTGGTTCATGTGAAGGTCAGTTTGCTCTACACAATGAGTGTTATTCTACTGGACCTCACCCTTTCTCTGCACAGCAGTGGAAAGCAGATGCCTACTCAGGGTCCTAGATGGTGTGAGGTGCTGCAAAAATGCACTGAGGAGCACTGAAATGTACAGGGTCCTTCCAGACTCACACTGATTAAAGATTCTTTTGTTCTAAAAATGCCACTAATCACTTGAGGCACATTTAATGTCTGATCCAAAGAGTTTGGATTAGTGACTTTTGGAGATGATTTAGAACTAATCATCTATGTTAATACAGACCTTAATTTCTCAGGTTGTTTTTACCGTGGTGACTAACAGCACCCCATGGCAATGAACACGCATGTCTCTATTAGATACGCATTCTCCTTATGCAAGTCTAATGCTTGATATCAGGTGCTTGGGGGGGAAAAAATGGTCTTTTCTGGAAACCTATATGGAATCTTGGCTCTATTGTATTTATTATGGCATCAAAATTTAGTTTGTGGTGAAAAATATGGGAAGGAAATTAATGTATCAACCTTTAAGCTTTCCATATGTATGGGTTGAATATCCCCAAAGACTCTCAACTTCCATGAGGAGATCTTGAGATTTTTTCCTCTTTTTTTTCTCTCTAAAAAACAACTCTGCATTTTTTCCCTTACCCAACTATAACAGATACATTTAACAAAAGTGGAGGGTTTCTAAGTTTATTTAGAAGAATTGAGTTGTAAATTTATCTATTGATTTCAGCCAAATATGTGTGATTAGAAATTTATTACTTCCTATGCCATTTATTACAGAAAATATGGAAATTTTACATCATAAAGTCTTTTATTTAAATTTAGTTTCTTTCTTAATTTTTTAAAAGTTACTGTTTGTTTTCTTTAAGATAAATCTCATTTTCTTAAGCAACAAAATAGAAAAAAACCCTAAGCCCTCTCTTCTGTTACTGTAAGTTAAATTTTTATTGCATGTAGTTGAACTTTTAAGGAGGGGGGGGTGATTTCTTGATTAAGAAGAGTCAATTAATAAGTTTAATCAGGTTTTGATAAAACCCCAAAGAATTCGTAGATCTTAATATTCATGGATGGAAACATCTAGCTTGGCCTTGATCCATCACTTGAACAAAGAAGAAAAATGCCTTGAATTGTCAGTGGATGTAAGCTGGGAACTACCTGAAGTCCTGAAAGACTTAGGTGATGTACTCCTTATAGTCTGTTCCCCCTAGAGTCTCCGGCCCCTTGTTCTGTACAGTTCACATTCTTGTTGCATCCACCGGTCATCTGAAACTGATTCCTGCAACACACCCTATCTTGGGACTGACAAATCAACAGGTCACTGTGAAAAAATAATGAGACGTTGCAGCACTATGCCCAACATGTGAGTATTTCCCAGGTGTCCTTTCAGTAATTAGGACCCAATGGTTTGAAGAAGATGCCTTTGGCTATTCCTATGGCTTTCTTGAAGAAAAACTGCCATGAGGAGAGAAATCCTATTTGTAGTAGGTGTTCAGTGCAGTTTGAAATAATTTCAGACTGTCAGCTTTCAGGTAGTTCCCATGTGCACTTACAATATCTGAAGTTTCCGTTTTTACCAATGTTTTCCCTGAAATTTCTTTGTTTTGTTTTCCTAGGCCTAGCACACATAAACTGTTAGAGTGAGAGAAGAAATGAAGGACCTGCAGAAATTCTAGAATCCAGGTAGGCTTCCTTAGATATTTTAGTGAAAGCTTTTATTCTTCTTTTGTGTATCTTTTTGCTGCCTGCATCTAGAATAATTTTCCAGGAAAGAGATTCCCTTTTCCTACTCAGTCCTTTTTCTTTTAAGATTTTTTTTTTTTTTTTTTTGCTTTGTGCTATTTTGGAAAAGTAATAAGATGCAAGTAGGCTACCCTTATCTGAAGTGGCTTTATAAGTAGGACAAAGTCTGAATCTCTTAGCACAAACTTGCACAAAAGTACAGATCCTTTTTTTTTT
The DNA here is from genome assembly GCF_047370975.1 of Nipponia nippon. Taxonomy (NCBI): domain Eukaryota; kingdom Metazoa; phylum Chordata; class Aves; order Pelecaniformes; family Threskiornithidae; genus Nipponia; species Nipponia nippon. The sequence continues at coordinate 46,697,511 of NW_028262380.1, forward strand.
CCTGTAAAGTTTTACTGTTATTGGTATTATATAACACACAATACATACAACTTCAAATGAAAAAGGTAGCATTAATTCTTTTATACTTCACCTGATTTTAAAATAAACAATTGTGAGGCTTGATTCATTCTTTTTTTTCAGATATTTGTTCTCAACCCTTTAGCTTTATAATGCACTTGGAAATACCGGAACAGGCTTTTTTGTTACGACAACAGAAGTGTCTTATTAAAAGCAGACTGTCTGACGGTGTCATTTCTATTTTGTTTCTGTTCAGAAACAGCAGATGCACAGATCAGATGCACAGCTGTACAGGTAACAGGAGTGAGGAGAGCAAGTAGTTAATAGAAATTTTAACCCCAGAGAATGTTTGGGCTATATTTTCTGGATGCGGTCGACTTTGTCAGGTTAGGTGCCTTCCCTGTCTTCCCTAGACAGCTTTTTCTGCTCAGTCTGATGTCTCGCTGGAGATATCAACCCCTTCTGTAAGAGAGAAACCGTCTTATTTTCCTTATGCTTTTGTTGTAGCTCTAGGCTACAACAGAGTAAAGCTCTGGGCTCTAGCTTGTCCCATTTTTTTCCACAACCTTGTGCTAGTGATTCACAACATCTTTGCTGCCAAAGAGCCACAGTTTAGTGGGAAAGCATGTGACGCAACCGGGTCGGAAGGAGGAGAGGTGATTTAAAGAAAGCACTATGACAGTTCTCCATCTGTGCAGTTCAGCTGTCACATGTGGCCTCCCGGATGGGAACTGAAAGTATCCTAATAGGCTGCGACTTTTCTAAGGTGTACAAACAGGAAATGCTTCTTTTGATATATGACTTGCAAAATATTGTAACAGCCTTAAAAATGTCGCAACATGACAAACAAAGAGAAGTTCTATGTTTACATTATGGAGGGAAAGTATAGAAGGGAAATGGAGAGAACCTTAAAGGAAAAAAGGAGGTGTCAAATTTGTCAGCCATCGAAGATAACGATGATGGGAAAACATAGGAAATCAAGTCAGATAGTTACTTCTTGTTAAGTATCATCTAGAATTTCACTTGATTGTCTTATTTTTCTGTTTTGCAACCTTGTCCTCATGAACCCTTTGCTAGAGGAAGGCACGTTTAAGACTGTCGGGTTTCAGATGGAGCCAAATGAAAATGGATCTACTAGAGGTATGTACTACCTCAGGGCTTCAAAGCCAAGTAAAAGATTTATCTTTGGATATTTCTGGGCCCTGAAACATCTTTAGGGAACTCTGGAACTGCTGTACACATCCTGCCAAGCACAAAGCACTAGGAGAAATTTTGTACCGTTGGATGTTAGGTCATCATAAACTTTCCCTGGTGGGCATGAAACAGAACTTTTTTCTGTAGGAATACAGTAAATGAAAATTGCCTTATAAGAATTGTTTTTAAAAGCAAGTTAAACATTCCTCCGGCTAAACAAAAGCAGCTTTTTTATGGCAAGTGGTTTAGGCAGAGCAAGCTTGCGTATGTCCATAGCATACTGTCAATGGAGCTAATGAACTCTCTCATAGCTTCTGCTAGGCATCAAAACTGAGGCCCTAATCTATGAAGGGAGCTGAAATGTCATATTTGGCCACGCTCCTACACGAGGTTTATATGTGGACTGCCAAAGCAAGCGGGAGTCATTAGAATGTGATACATACTCTTTTGCTTTTGAGGTACAATGCTGAATTGAAGTATTTATTAAAGCTTAGGAGAGAAAAGTTCTTGTTTCAGAAGATACCTACACATAGCTTTATTTGTTTAATTTCCAAGAGACAGATTATATTGTTTGAGATTTGTTCAGCCACGAATACTACTAAGAATTGCTTGAGAAATAGCATACGCAGCTCATTCTTAGAAGAAGGAAACTGCAGCTGATTTGGCAAGATTGGTGTCTGAATCTGAGATGTAAAGTTTCTCCTAATGAGGCACACAATCTATCTTGTGCATGCATCACCAACAGTACAGCTGCAGGCAGAACGGGCTTCAAAAGGAAATAGGAAACAGCTCATGTTTTTCTAGTGGAATTTTTGACAGCTATTAAGGCAGCTAAAGTGCATTTTTAGAAGAGATCACATTTTATTTAGATTTTATTTAGCTGTTTTCTTATGCAAGTAAACAAGTATTGTATTGCCAAAGTTGCTTAAATGTTCCTCTGATGGTAGAATGACTTATGAAAATCTATGAGCCAGGCAAGATCTTGTAAAGACTTGCAACGATTCTTAGCACTTATATATCTCATGCTTACTAACAATGAGAGACTGATATATTTTTCAGTACTGTTGAAGCTTGTACAAAAATATGTTTTTATGCCCTGCTACTGAAATTCCCTGTAATGGCTACATTAAAGTCATCGCAACGGTGTGACCCATGCTGTAACTGTGGACAAAGAAATCACTTATCTGAGGCAATGGATTTTTGCCTCAGCCTATTCCAGACAAAAGAGGGAAAAAACCCTAAACTCATGAAACTCACTCTGACATAGAAAGTGATATCTCTAGGTGAAAAACTAAATATTCATTCTATAAAAGCTCTGTACATGGGTATAGGGAATGATAGCAAATTAGCCTAATCAGAAGTTGGATAGACTGCAAATTGTGTAGTAAAACAAAAAATGCAGATCCAAAATTTTGGGCAACCTGGAAACACTTCTTTGCACTCCTTATGTTTCATAAATTATTGAATGATACAGCAGTAACTTACTGGGCTGAATTTGTTATGTGTGGTTAAAATGTCTTCCCTCTCTAGTCCACTAGAATGAAGTAACATTCTAATAATTGCATAGGCTTTAAAACAGACTAGTCACTTAAAGACAAGCAATATTAATGGGGTGCTCCTCCATGAATATCAACTCTTTTTTTTTAGAAAACTACATTGTAAGGAAGTGAAAGTTGTAAATAGCTATAAATTCTTTCTGACAGAAAGAAAAGAGAGCTGAAAGACTGCTGCTATATTTCCAACCATATATATATATATGTTCAGAGAAAAATAGAGAAAAGTACACTGAAAGTGAAACAGTAAAGAATAAAATTAGAAGCAATAAACCAGCAGAAAAATGACACCAAGGCCTGTGGTTTGTTTCTGCAGAATACAGTGACAGCCACAAGGAGCCCTTCGTGCTGATCCTGGTCTTTGCCTCTCTCTCTCTGCCCCTATCCTTTCCCTTTGACCTCTGGAAACCAGTACCCTTCTCGCATATTGACTGTGGCATAATGGTAAGCAAGGGAGAGCTGCTACCCTCTTAGCTTAGATACAGCCCTGAAGGAGCGCAGCTACCAGCCGGTGCACAGCAACACTCAAACTTCTCCAGTCTGCAGAACAGAAGGAAGTTGTCACTAGTTGCCAGAAAAACATCAGTTTTTTTTTTCTCTGCAGCATGACCTGGTTGCAATTGTGAAATTGGACCAATATGAAGAAAGGTGTCACAAATGCATATTCTGCATGGAAACATGGAATTTATTTCTTCTCCAGTTGAGCAAAGTATGCAAAAATAGACTTGACAGTAGGGTATGTCAAGAGATGTATTATTACTTTATTTTTGTATCCTTTTATGTCATTTTTTTGATCAGCAATTTGCACTGCTTCTAGGATCTTTTCCCCAACTTGCTTTTCTATATTTTGTCTTTAACTGTCATTACCCTACTAAAGCTTTAGAAGCTTTTACAAAAGACTCTTGCATAAATTGCTGGTGCTTGTGCCAGCATGGGTCTTGTGCTGCAGTGAGTTGCCTGCCTTGATCATGCAGGATGATACGCAATTGCCCAAATGTTCTTCACCTTTCTCTCAAGAAGCAGGGCTTTATCAAAAATAAAAGCGGGTTGTCAGTGGTGGATAAGCTGTGCTCTGAGCTGGCCTGGTGTTCTTCTGAGTCAGGCTATGTTCATGAAGCACTGTGTTCTCTTACACTTCATCTGTCATTTAAAATCTTTGGAGGACTGAAAAATGATAGTTTAAATACAATTATTGAAACCGGTTTCAGTGAAATACAATGACCTATGAACTACATGTCCAATAAGAGGTATTAATATTTTTTTTTCTGGCCTTAAATGTTGTGAAACTATGGAGCAAATAGCATATGCAGTCTGACATTGTTGTGTGCATCATGATAATCATTGGAGCTGTGTTTCCCCATGTGGCACCCTTCATAATTTTAGTCACTAAAACAGTTACCACAAATCTAATTTCTATTAAAAACTCACTACACAGGTTTTCTAGCATGACAGTGAGAAGAGCTTTAAAATAATTTCTCTTTCTATTTAAAATTAATTGATATTCACCTCATGCCAAAAGATCAACATGGTAAGTGTCTAAGCTTCTCATAACTGTTTAAAAGCTATTTATTACAGGCTGAACTGTCAAAATGCAAAGGATTTATTTTATTTTTCAACATATACTTATTCTTTGCATCTCAACTGATGGCTCTGCTCAGCAAGAATTTTGACTTGTGATAGATACAGAGGATCCCAGGCTAACTTAAGGAAACCATCTCAGGAATGATTGTGAATCCAAAGTGTCCTTCTGACCAAATACAGAGGCATGAGTTAGCGAGGCTCTGGCAGAAAAGTTACTCAAGTTCTTGCACAGCCAGAGGAGTCACACAGCAGCCTCTGCACCCGCTTGACCTGGCAACCAGAGGCTGCATCCCCAGGTTGCTTTTTCCAATCCCTTTGCCCCTTGGGTGGGGGAGTAAGCATTTCTTTCTTCAGGGCAACTTTCAAAAACTAAAGCATCTTTCTGAACCATGTAAAAGTATATAATTTATTATGGCTAAAAAGAAGCATTGCAATGAGACATTCTGGAGGACTATTGCAAGCTGAGCACTTTCTTACAAACTAGAAAGTTATACAAGTAGAGTCGACTCCTCTTCAGGCTACCATATATTACTGTCATCTCTGTATCAGAAATGCAAGTGACCAGTCACACCTTAAAACTGTGTTCAGTCTCTCTGCAAACTCCACTAGAGGGTTTTGCATACCACATTTTAAATAATGGAAGCAAAGGGTTTGTATAAAGTCAAAATGTTGCTGTTTCCATGTTCTACTTTGTACTGTGGAACAATGCTACTAACTGGAGTCAAGTAGGTCTTTACATCAGCGTAACCAGTGTTGCAAAATCTAGAGTTTTCTCAAAAGCTTCACCTCCTGAAACTGTAATTGCACAAGAACCTCAGTTTTCTAGGTCAGTGTTGCAGAGAGAAAAGAGAAAACACAGTGTGAACTTATCCCTGGAGGCAATTTCCCATTACTTTCAAACCAGCACAGCAACCTTGCCTTTGTAATTTTTGAACAATTCACTTTGTTAACCTTTGTTAATCACTGAACTATTTGGAGTCCCCAGTAACAGAAGAGCATTTATGTGCTAGACCAGAGTGTGAATGACTTCAAATTCTTAGATCAACCTTCCAATCTCAATATATTCAGCTGAAGCCAGCTACAGCTGGGACAGAATAAATCATCACTGAAATAGTTACTTAGCGCATGAAATAATCCAAATAGTTTCTGATTTCAGTCAAACTGGCACAAAAATTAAACCAGTTTTTGAAAAATCTAGTCAATATACCAGGTCCTTCCAAAAGAAGATTTCTTCTAGTTGGAAAAAACTCTTCACACAAGCCTACAGGTTAGTGTGGGAGGAATACATGGAACCAGCTGATATTCCCAACTTATTTAAAGCCTTTAGAAATTGTGAACTTCTGCAAGTTTTTCCTTGTGAGCAGGTGCAAACATAGTTTCCAGAATAGTATTACATTTGAGACGTTTGGCTCATGGTGATCCTTTTAGTTATAGGTCTTTAAACGGAGACTATTTTAAAAGAAGAAAATGAATCCAAAGTTTTAAACATGTATTTCCATGACACCATGTAGCAGCTGCGTTTCAAGAAGACTGATGCAATCCTCCTTTTTATATTACCTGTATGTTAGACAGATGTGGTCAAATAAGGCCTTAATTCAATTTACGTATCTTGATTAGGTATGTCTTTAACCAAGCACCAGTTTGTAATGCACGTAGTCACCACCCCAGGCCTGGTGTCTGAACTGAGAGCTAACCACTGGGAAATACAAAAAGACAGGCCTGCCGATCACGTGCGCTTTGTGTAGCTTGGATGTCAGAAAGGGTACAGCAAGGGAGGCATCTCTACCCACTTGAGATCTATATCCCCAAGCCTCCCCAAACAGTAGCTATGCTTCCCAGAGATACGAGATGCTGAAGCTGTTTGGTCCCATAGCTTCTACTGTGATGAGAGCAGCATTTCTCCTCTTTCAACTGAGTTCCTTAGCAATGAAGTTATTTGTGTCAATCTCCATCTTCAGTGTTTTCCTTGGGATGCAAATGAGTTTTGCAGTCCTCTCTATGCAGCAGACTAAATTCCAGAGGATGAAGGTGAGCAACAGAGAACAGGCAATGCGTCATAAACCCATCTGCATTCTGCTCAGAGCACTTCTGTCCTTTTGCTGGATTTTTTCAGAATTAATAATATTAGCTTCTAAGCTAAATGGCTGCTCTTTCTGTAAGTTTGTTTACTAAACAAAACCCACCCCACAACATCATTACTTATGTTTAATGGAAAAAAATGAGTAAGGAATCTGTCTCTGTCCCCAGCTTCCATTATTTAGCATTGAACTGGGTTGAGTCAGGAACAAAACTGTGGATGTGAACAGGCTTTAGAGCTCAAAATTTGAAATTAATGTTATAATTATATTCATATCCACAATTCATTCAATTTGTGTGACAAAAAAACCCTAGACTAAGGATGATTTATTTAAAAGCACAAATGCCCTAAACACTGCAGGACGATGTACTGAAGTGAAGACAGGATCAAAGATAGATTCACACTTGGGCAGGTTAAGAACAAGCAGTCCTGTCGGGGAAATAAGTGATTTTAATTTCTAAGAAAGTGTCTCTGGATCAAAAATGTTATTCACAATAACGATCTAATGGGAAATCAGAACTGTTGTAGGAAAGTTATAAATGGAAAATGCTAGGTTTTATCACTCATTCTGGCACAAACAGGAGCCTGGTGAAGCAGCATAATCCAGGACTGTCAGGAAGCGTTCTTCCTTGGGTAGTCTGAGGAGTTGTTATAACCTCTTTCCTCTAGTATTGTTAAAGCTACTGCACTTCTGTTTTTTTCCCCTGAAATTACTGTTTTTTTCTCCTTATCATCAGATCTCATTTGAGTATATTTGAATGAAAAGTTATTTGAGATTTTTAATGTGGGAACAGTTCTTCGATGTTGGGAATTTTGGGCTGCCTGCATAGATGCCTCTTAACATGACAAAATGTACAGAAAAGCATCCAAAAATTATGTTGACTTCAGCAGTCAAATATGGTAGCCTTGTATTTTCAAAGCTATATTGTTTTGAATTCTGTAGACTAATACAGTTTTAAGTGCAGTCCTGCTCTTTTGTAAGTGAACAACAAGAAAGAAGATCTCTTTAGGACAGATATAATTGCTTTTATAAAATAAAGGTATTTTTACATATATATGTGCTATAGTATCAATAACCTATGTGTATTTGTCTCCTTTTTAAAAATACTGTGCTGAAGAGTCAAAATGTGTTGTGTTTTAAGTGGAATATAATTTTTCTCATAATGATAGACTGAGGTAACTAATCTAATTTAGCAGTCATTTATAGTATCATTTTAAGGGAAAGAAAATTACAACCTTCACTCTTTTTCTTTTTTCCATTTCTGAAGATCTTAATTTCTTTGATTTTTTTTTTCCATTTGACATTTTACATTTAATAATGCATTTTAATTTTGAATTTTCCATTCCGATATAAATACTGTTGATTAATGCTGAAACATTGCCAGAAAAGCTTGCAGTAGGAAGGCTGTCCAATGTTTGAATGCTCTGCATAAATATTCCTGACATGGGACCCACTCCTCCTCCGTACATCTTCCATTGAAGTTGCTGAACAAGGGAAGCTCTGGACATCTGTGATGCTAATATCAGAGGTGTATTGCTATGTATTCTAAGAAATATAATTATCCTTTTAAAGAATTGGGCCTGATATAACTTGGGATTTTTGATAAGGAACTGCAGAACAGATATCAGTGTGATATTTTTGGAGTGTACAGAACTTATGGTCTTAATTCACCAGGACTCATCAGGGTGATAATTGCTAAATGTCTTCTATTACTTCCTTCCTTTCCTCTTGTTAGCTTGCTTTGATTTAAAGAAAGTGCAAGTGATCTCTTGGCTGAAAATAATGTAAAATATGATAAATGGGTATTCTGAATCAAATGGGTTTGTTTTCCTCAAGATCGTTAATGTATCTGCTGGCACGTTCAGGGATTAGCTAACCCCATTAGAAGAACTGACATACTTTTATAACATTTTGGTTGAAAATACATTTACTCAGTGCAAAGATCAGGAGACAGAGGAAGCTATGGAAAGTATTAAATTAATGAATCCATCTGTTTTGTAATTCCTGTGTGACTATTATTTTACAAGGCAACCCTGGAAATTTTGTCCTTTCATTTGAACAAAGTCAGTCTGAATCAGGAACAGTAGCTGATGGATCTGTACAAGTCCTTGTAAGGGCAGTATGACTCTCAAATTAAAATATTTCCATGGCTGTTTCTGTTCTTTTCAGCTCATTTCACAAAACCAGGAGCTGTTTCCAGAAGAAAATAATTAACACGGTGTAAGTAAGAACCTAATGTGACTGCATAAATATTGTATTTCAAACCTCCAGATTTTCCATTCTTTCCATCAGATGTCTGCAGAGTCTTAACCAATTGTCATGAGTGGGAAGTGAGAAAACAGTTACAATACCAATGGTGAATATTGCTTTTCAGCAATACAGCCATAGCCTGTGGTTTCATTTGTGAAAACAGCATAGCTGATAATAGTCATGGGAACTTTGGTGAAAAATCTAAGGTAGACAAAGTCCTCCATTGCTGTTCCCTGTGAAAAACTCTACATCTGTCTTTCTTACCCATTCCTTACACTATCTACTTCTGTCTACTTTGCCCCTCTTTTAGGGATAGGCTTACCCTGTCAATGATTTGCACAATGGCACAGTGAGGCATGAAGAAATAACATGGCAGGAATTACACAGGTGAGGTCTCAGATGCCTTTGAGGAGGTTTTCTGTCCTCTGCATGAACAGTAGAAACCACTGTAGCAGCTACAATAGGCCAGATTTTGAAGAGTATCAGGCATTTGTTCAAGCATAGCAGTTTGTGCCCAAGCTTCAGTCGACTCTCAAAGGGTGTCTTCTCCCCACCAGCTACTCCCAGGGCTGGGTCTCATATACAGATAACCTGCAAAGAGGAAAGTCAGTATTAGAATTTTGGGGAAGGTCTATGTCTTCTCACCAAAAATATATGTTAACTACAACCTAGGGATTCAGGAAACCAGAGGTTTGAGCTTCCATTTTTTTTCATATTTGCAGTATGAATATGAACCCAGTTGTCCATAACCAAATATACTGCACAAAAGATAGGCTGCTGAGTGTTAGAAGGAGTGTACCCCTCCTTACAGTGCCAGATGGATGTTAAAATGCCAGAAGGTTGGATATTAAAATGCTGATGTCTCTATGTCATCTTAGCCCTGTGCGCTACAAACCTAATCTGTTTGGGTCCTCAAATAAAGAGCTAGATTCAGGGCTAAGGTATTTAAACTATAAAACTGCATTAAGAGTAATTCTGGGAGTGAAGACATAATGGCTCTTGGATCTATCTCATACTGTAAATGGTAGAAAGAAGGGTCAGTTAGCGGTTTTTCTAAAGATCACGTCTCTTTGTGGGTTCTTAATTTTTAAAACTTTGGCAAAAATTAAAAGGCCTATTTTTTTAAATGAAAAAGTTGAAAAGGAGTTCAGTATAAGAATTACAGCTTCTTCTGAAACTTACATCCTCCTCTCTTTTTTTCCATCCCTTTTGCCCGCTTAAATAACTCTTTGCTAAATTCATGTAATATCTTGATCACTTTGAAATGAAATTTTCAGTACATAAGTTGTCTGAAAAATGTCACTCAGCTCTGGTAACACTAACTTGTTGCATAATGATGTTCTCTTTCCTAGTGTTCTGCCTTACCACCATGTCGCCTACTGCTAGTGAAACTGTGGTGTGCTCAATGTAAGTAGCTAGAGGGGAGCCCTCATACTAGTCTAAGCCTCAGTGTTGTAAACTACTCTGGTGAAAGACTCTTTTTGTCCCTAGGCACTATTAAACAATCAAAGAACAACAACAAAAAACCCAAAGTCAAAATACTGCATTTTTTGTAAGAAGCCAGTAGGTCCTTGAACTATGTTTGCATGTATGTCAATAAGAACAATTACTGTGGTATGTAACATAAGATAATCTACACCTAAGATAAATTAGTGGTAGTCCAAAATTGCAAAACTACTGAAGAAACAGCAACAAATTAGCAAAAGTTGCTTTACAGCAGCACATATTTAATGCCAGTGAGTCTGGTTTAGGTCCAAAATCAAGAGACTGCTTAAAGGAAGTTTGCATTTAAATCACATTTTGCGGCAGTGTCTTACAAATTTCCTCACTAGAAGGTGTTGGCACCTGTTTAAAGTACTACTAAATTAAAGCAGTATTTACTAGACCATAATTTCAATCCATTCCAAATTACCCTTTCCATGCTAGACATTTTGTAGGAGTAATGTTCTGAGACAGTTTCTACTGTTTGCTTACATGTGTAAGCAAAATTATCAAAAGGAAAAAGAACAGACTATTATGAATGTGAGCTGGAGAGGCATGGAGTATCTCTGGTATGTACTGAGCACCCCAAAACAACCTTGAGTAGGAAAGCTGCTGAAGCGGAAGTGGCTTCAAGTGGCTGCAGTATCAAGCCTTCTTAAGCATGCTTTAAACTATTCTCATGGGAAAACTTTAATTGTGCTGTTCAGGCAGTTTGCCCCATGACATCTATTAAGATTGACAGAAGATATTCTCATGCATGCTTAACACTGAGCATATCCTATCAGTCCATGCCACCACTAGGAACTGGTATCTATTGGTTATGTTATCAAACAGTGGCTTCTGACACATTCTGTTAGTGGAAAAAGTTTTACTGTTAGCACATTAAGAGAGTAACTGATGTTTTGGCTGTAAGGATAAGGGAGCAAAGTGCTGTTCAAATGACACAGAACCGCTAAGTGCTTAGGCTTTACTTGTCTTCATAAGGACAAGTAGACAGACTTTAGCCATTAATACTAGAAAGTGGAGCAATAGGATGTTTCAATGTAAAAGATAAAAAAGCAGTGACTTCATTGGAAATGCAATAGGAGTCATTGAACATGTCTAATGCCTTCTGAAAAGTACAATTATTATGTCCCAAGTAGCAACTTGCACAAGCTGCTCTGCAATCAGACTTGGTTTTAGGAGTGCTGCACATAGTTGGTTGAAGTGGCAATTACAGGACACTACTGAATCCATCTCATCTTTAAGTGAGGGCTGGAAACATCAGTTCTTTACACAGATTGGCAAACTGTTTTGTTTTGCAGGGAAAAAATATTTTTGAAGCTCTTAAAAGATTTTATTGAGGAAATTTCCAAATGAAAGTGAATTTGGGAACTCAGCTCTATGGCACTGGACACCTGGCCTTGGGAGAGAGAAGAGGGGAGGGGGGAAGAAAATGCTCCTTGATCCTTTAAAGAGGGAGGAATTACTGTCACCTGGATCTCAATTTGGGGCCTTTAAAAATTAGTTTTAAAAATGTGTGAAAATAAATAAAATTTAATAAAAGACAAAAGGCAAAACCAGTTAACCTGACCAGAATATAAAAAAATCTTTCTCTTTGAAAAGGTTTGTTTGCCAGACAAGTAGCTCTTTGAGGATGTTACATACATATTCTCATAGCATGTGCTCCATACCTCTAAAAATGGTGTCTATATCTGATCCAAGCTTTTATATCGTTATCTTCCTGGGTTAATTCATATGAACCATACTTAACTCTGTATTTAGGTTATTTAATATAATTCAAGGTTGGGTGACTATGTATGTGACACATAATCAGTGCCTAATAAATAGGCAGCCTGCTCTTACTGGAGAGATTCCCAGGGTACAGATCAGTGGCATTTCACTGCCTTTAAAGTCTATTTAGGAACAAATAAAATTCATCCTTGCATAAAGGTCCTGCACAGATACTTTTGTGACAGCTATGTCTCTTTAGACCCCACAGCAGTAACAAAAGGATAGGCAAACTATCTCTGTGTTTAGCATCCTTCATCTTCTGTTCACCTGCTGTACAAGGCTGAGTGCTTGGCTTTAATCAGTTACTTGGAAAAGGAACTCCAGGTTGTGCATTCTTCTGCAAAAGAAAAAAAAAAGTCCTAAAGTATATAGTGGATGGATTATAAGAAACAGTAATGCAGACTTTCAAGCAGCTAAAAAAATTGGGCCTCCTTTCTGAGTTTTTCTCACAAATTTTCAGAATCTGTACTTTGAGGTAAAGCAACTTTGAGTCGCTGTGGGTGGCTGTCAATGTAAGAGGGAAAAAACATGACAAAAAGGTACACACATTTTAAGAGAATGGTTGAGATTTAGCTTTAATGTCCACACTGTCTGGTTATAGAAGCCTTCTTGCTCTTTATCAGTTTTTACGGAATGTTCTTTCTTTTAAAAAGAAAATGACAAGTCAGTATAAAGGACCTTAACCCTCAAGATTTCAAAGCTCCACTTTCTTCTTACACTTGTAACTGTGATGTGTGAATTCCATAGTATCAAGTATCCCTGCTGTTGTAGCAATGTGTCTTACACCGCTAACAATTTAGACATGAGTATCTACTTTGGATATTCACAAAATGACTTTGAAATGCCTCCAGAAAGCATTCAGAAATACTTGCTTCCTCTGAAATAAAACCACGTCTACTGACATTTTTCTGACTGACATTTTTCATTTTTGCTAGAAGGCACAAGTTCCTTTGGGTTTGGTAGGGCTTTTTAAAGCTTTAAAATCTCTGTCTCTATAAATAAGTCTGTCACTAAAATAGCCAAAAATTTTATGTTAAAAGTTTCGGAAATGAAATTCTTATTGGGCATAGTCAATTAGAAAATGTTTTCACTTAGATAGCTGAAGAAGATTTAGGATTTTTCCTCCTTGTTTTAATTCAGATACTAACAGTGGATCTCAATGAATATTTCTAAAATGTGTAGCTAAATATTGTATCTTCCATGAACTAATTTGCCAATGTATTTAAAAAAAACCATTGACCTCAGTTTTCCAATGTAGTTGAAAAGAGAAGATGAGATTGTGTAAAAGCAGATGTTAGCCTTCTCTTATCTGTCTCCACCTAAAGTTTCTGGGACTAACCAACCTGGTCACTTTGTCCTTTTCCACTTCATATTCCAGACTTCATATATTCAGTCTATTCTGGATATTGCCGGCCCTGCTTGTCTTTGGGAAAGTCACTGGTGAAAAATATTAAAACAGCTTGCTGATGAGCTCTTTGAACTGTTGAAGCCAGCGTTTAATATACCTTGTAACATGGCAAAATTCTTATTACGTAAAAGGTGGGGAAAGCTGCAATGGTGGCTAAGAATGAAGAGGATGATCTGAGTAGCTGTAGCATGCTTGTTTGATATCAAGGTCAAACAAAATAATTAGAAATGCTGCTGTGGGATGTGAGTATTATTACCTGAAGAACGTAAGCACAATTAATGCCAGTCAATGTGCTTGCTTCTTTTAATTGCAAACCACTCATGTCAAATAAACCAGTCTATCAAATAATCATGAGTCCACTAGGAGACAGAACAACCCTTTTAGTCTAACAAAAGGTCTTGCACTGTGTATTGTACCTACAAATAGGTGAATCTTAGCTTCATGAGGTCATTAAAAAGTATTACACCTCAGGTAGCTCGTGTGTTAGTGCTGCAGCTAACAAATGTCAGTGTCACTTTCTGAATACCTTATTTTCAAATATAAAGTTCTCTCCTTGTCATCTCTTGCCAGCTAGCTTATGAGTACACAGAGATCTACTGCGCTTGTGTGGTCTCTTGTCTTTGCGCCTTCTGCAATTTCTCTGCTTCCACTATCAATATAATCAGCCCTAACCATTGCTCCAAAACGCTGATGGTGATTTCCTTCCCATCTATGAGGCTGAACGGAACTTTTGTTCTTCCTGTAACACTGAAATGAAGATTTTGTAGTTTTAAGTAAAGAATAAAGAGAACTCTGCAAGGTGACTGCAAGTCAATTTGCATCTATATTAGTGTGCAGAAGGGAGAAAGAGAAGGGAATTTCCTGATCATCCCCATTTATTGATTTTGGTTCACACTGTGGAATGATTTTGGAGTGTATAAGATAGATTCCTTCCTGATGAAAAGAAACTGAAAGGATGCACTCTGACCACTAATATGCATTCAGTCCAGAGTTACAGTGTGGATGTCAGATTGTCAGCACCAGCTACTTTGCTCTGCAGACCTACTGCACTGATGCAGTCATAGCCTCCAAATTTTCTAAAAATCATGTTTTATGTTATCAAAAATGAGTTCATACATAGATCATCATGGCTGCATTTTTACATCTTATCTCATGTTACAGTGTAAGATCTATGCAATTGCTTCAATGCAACAAATTACTTTAGCTGATAAGGGAACTGGGTATGAAGGTATTGCATTATCTGAAAAGGACAGTTAGATTAATAGTTTTGTTAATAAGAGGGACCATACTGAGGATAACAAATTAACCAAGAACAGTCAGAAAAGCTGGGTGACCATGTTGGCAACTAAAGGCCCATGTCAGAAAATAAGATCTAGGAACGATTCATAGGACTGTTTACATATGTTTGTCTAAGTAGGTGGTCTTTCGATGGACACAAGAAAAAAAGTTACGTAAATCCCCTGAGATAATGGTGAGTGCATATCCCTAACTAGGTGTAAATGACTCTGGTGGTCAGTCTGAGAGTATTTATTTCTTAGAAGGCAAACTCTGCAGAAGGGAATATGAGCATTCAAAAAACAATTGTTGCAGCTGGTTTCTAGTTTTGAGCCAGGGTCTCATCTTGAATCTCTCAGAAATGAACAGTCCTTTGGGGATTTCTGGAGTCATATTTTTTTTTCCAGATGAATTGTGACAATCTAATTTGAGGTGTACTAGTAGACTTTTTGAAAAAATATTTACTAATTTTTCTTCTTGTTCTGTACATTTTTGCGCTTATGGCAAGAAAAGTAGTATTTTGAATTGGAGATTTTGAACTGAGGAAGTTGGCACAGAGCCTCCGCTGATGGAGCGACTTGGCTCATTTTATTAAAGCAATATTTGCATCAGCTGTAGGCCTGGCCATTCATCTTTGCTATGAAATCTGTAAGGACCTTCAGATTTCTGGAGTGTCCATCTCTGTCTTGTCATGATGCCAGAGAGTTTTCCTGGCTATTGAGGGGCACTTCTTCCTGAACTCCTGATTATCAGCTCTTAAATTGGCCCATGCAGTTTGAGTGGAGATTTACCCTGTAACTCTTTGGAAACTCTGGAAAAAATTATTGCTGTTCCAACAATCTCTTTTAGGAATCATCTCCTTCTTATATAAATGGCTTTGTTGAATTAGATCATCAAGATTTCAAGTCTAAGCTAAATTTAAATGAAAATGGTGTTTAAAAACGTAGATTTGCAGTAATAGAAAAACACTGCAAAAAGATAACAAAGACAATTGTTAACATCACACTTACCAGAGAAGATTTCTTTTAGCTGCCCTAGCATCCCAGCTGTTTGTGAGGCTGCCTAATGGCTTCTGTGACTTTATTCCAAATCTGGCTCCTGACCAGCTGCTCCTTTTGTAGCACGATGAGCTCTGCTGCTCTGCATTTCTGTTTACTTTTTCCCTGGGATTACAGGTCTGAGATGTCATGGTAGAAATGGGAGACTATGTAATTTTCTTCTTCTCTGGAGTTGTTTCATCAACTTCCCTCCATTATTGGGTAGTTCTTCAGTTTCAATTTTCTTTCCTTCTTACTGTCCCCATGCAGTGGGTGGTGGTACAAGTTTTCAGAGGAGTATTTCTGCTGTAGGGTCCTTTCAAATTTTCATTCAAACATTCTATGATCTTTCCATGAAGTTTATGAATGACAGCGAAGGGCAGTTCCTGCACACTCTGTTAGAAACAAGTAACTGTTTTTGCCAGCTCAGCTTTTTTGTTTATATGTTCTGGCTCAAGGTACAAGTGCTTTTCTGTAGTAGTAGATGGGTCTCCATGGATCTTAAATACATCTCCCTTTAGATGTATTTAAGCTGCTAAATACCCAATCCTAAAACTCTCTTTGGATACAGCTTTCATTTCCAAAACTATTTTGATGGTTTTTTTCTTTACTCAAAATTAAAAAAAAAGGTCAAAAACCATCCTGCTTTATTCCAATAAAGCTTAGATGAGCTTTCATCATATCTAAAAATATTAGATTCTTATTTACCTACAATAATTTTTTTGAAAATCCCAGTGAATCAAAAAATTCTCTTGCTTACACAAACCTTGTGTCCAGTATGCTAGACTGGTAAATTAATGTAATCTGAAATGTTTTGATCTTTAAGATTTTCCAGGACTAGAAGCTGGGTTTTTAGTAGACAGCTACTGCCTCGTAGAATTTAATCTCCTTGGCAGTCCTGGAATCCAAATTTTGCATGTGGGTGTGTGGCTTTCGTTTGTAGTTTTTGGTTACTTGCACAATGCATCAGCATGTCTGGATACTACAGTTTTAAAATCAGTTCCTGCCTATGCCTCCACTAGTATCTATCTTTTTAATGACAGCAATACTGCTTTATGTGATAGAGCTCTTGGGGTCTAGTATGCAATTTATATTTGTAGTTTTATTCTATGAAAATTCAAATAGATTAACACTCTACAGAATTAATACAAAAATAATCAGAAGTTTTCTGTGAGTTCTACAAAGCATTTTATTCTCTCTAAAGATCATGTAATATAATCATTATCAAATGATTTCAAAAGCTGCTAGTTACACAGGTGTTAAAAGGATTTCTGATCTACACGATAACCTCTGTAATACAGATGACTACAGAAAACAGTAGCAGTTCCATTAAAGTGTCTTCTTGCAACTTCTGTCTTTACAGTTGTATTTGTGTTTTCCATTTATCCTCTCCTCCTTTCCCAATCAGCATATAAAAATTCACACATTTTAGAAAAAGCTATATGATCAGAAGAAAAGTGAGCTTAAGTCTCCATTAGCCCAGGTGCTACAGGTCCAAAACCATAATAAATAGGCTAGCTAATTAAAGAATCTTCAGGGAAGAACTTAAGAACAATTTCTTGCAAGAATTCATACACTTAATTGTCCTCTTCCCAGAAGGTTGAGATTTGTGTTCAAAAATTTGACATTAAAAGTCTGTGTGTGTGATTCTCAGCACATTTCCTCTTTAATTGTGTCCTATAGCATGTTCTGTGTCCTTTGGGGTACAACCTCATTTTCAGCCAAGTCAAAAAAAATAAAAATTTAAGCTTAGGGCCTTCTTCAAGGTTACTTCTGTTCTGGATGTTACATGTAGATTTGGGTTAACCTTATCCCTAGCCTCTGGAGATTACATTTATCAAGGACAAAGTTACTATTGCCTATGGTGAAAATCGTTCCTTCTTAATTGTCCAAGTGCCAACTGGAGCAGACAGGTATTTGTATCATAGTAACTATTCCACTCTTCACGTAATTTACTCCTGTTTCTCTCTCTCTGTACTATTCTTTACCTGACATCATGTATAGTATAAGTAAGTATTCATTTACATAAATTGATCATATCTTCATAAAAAGAATGCTCTCCCAAAGCATCAGATGCCCTTGACAAATAAAATACAAGTAATCAAAATGCGATTCTGGCATCCATCTGACAGCATTACCATAGCAGCGAAGGCATACAATAAAAACGTAACGATTATAATAAGTATTGTAAAATGAAATACAACACATGCAGTATGGAAAAACCCTGCTAGCGCTGTATGTGTAATAAGTGATCATGCCATGATGTTAGCTGAGCTGAAACATTCCCCTTTAGGGATATGAATTCCATAGCTGCCTAAGATAGACATGCTAAATATTCTGAGAAGTAGCTGATTCTTTATTTCTACCAGAGATGGGAAAGGGCAGTTGCAACAGAGGTTTAAAGATTAATGTTTCCTACCAGATGTTAAAAAATTGCCGAGTCTCTGTGCACTAATGGAGAATGTCATTGGTATTGGACCCTGGAAGAGTTCTTAATAGCAAATTCAACAGAATACACTAGAATACCAAAGAAACAATTTGGTAGTCACGTATTCTAATTAACCATTTGAATACTGCTGAATAGACCATATATTTTTAGCAGACGTGTATCTTGCATCCTGCCAAATCAAACGTACCTGATATGTTACAAATATGAACTACTGTTTTCAGGCAATTTTTTACGTTAAAATGGCAGTAAAGGACTTATCCTAAGTTGGAGAGAGTTACCAACTCTTCATGCATTTCATTTTCCTGGTGTCAAATCTGACAATTTAGAAGGCTCTCTGGAATACAGAAACACCTCTGCTGGACCTTGAAGTGGTCAGATCATTAATTCTGCATCTCATTTTGAGCTTTGACAGGTTTCACACCAGTTACAGAATGATCTATATCACTGTAGTGGCAACTAGTTCTGGCCAGAATAAGCAAAATCAAAACATGACTTTTTTGCATGTGGCATGACATGCTCTGGCAAACACTTAAACAAATCAGTCCTGGAGGATCTGTTCCCACAAAACAATGGTATCAGCTGCTCAGCTGTTGAGTTTCAGGTTTAAAAGCAGTTTCTCTATTTCTCCTCCAGCTTCATGGATGCAGCTCTTGCAAGTACTTATGCAGAAGCAGAACTTGGCATGAAGGCAGCACAATTTCAGATTGGCACATTGCCTGCATTACTGAGGAAGTCAGCGGTCTGCCAACGCAGCAGGTTTCTGGGGTCTAGTGAGTGTTTAAGGCGCTGGGGTGCCCCCCATCCCGTTCCTCAACACATCACCTTCAGTCAGGAACAAAGGAGACAACACCCTGTGCTGTTATGTAGTGGGGCAGTGCTCTCCTCTGTCACAGATGAATTCTGGTGACCAGTCCAGTGGGGAGCAAAGGCTTGTCTTCAGGATCTCCAAGGGACTTAGTTCAAACCTAGTTTGGATACACTGAAAGCTGTTGTATTTGACTTTTGAATTCTGCTATTAGGTGGCTCTTATTCCCTCTACACTATCTTTACTTCCTACCCATGTGGTCAACACAATGAAATCCTCAGTGTGGCCAACTAAATTTAGAAGTATGCATTTCTTTTGTCACATAAAATAATAATGTTTACAACTGCAGATTTTCCCCCTATAAACGCAGCTCAGCAAACTCAGTCTTGGCTATTAGAAACTCTTGGCTGCTTTCCATGTTGCACATTATCACTTGTCATAAAAATGCTGCAAGTGAAATGATGCCCTTTTGTTAGGTCCATGATGCAATTACCTTAGTGTATTTGGCACTGACATGATTAAATAGATTGAACACCTCTATTGATATAGGATAGGGAATGGTACTGCAGCTCATTCAGACTTAATGGTGTTGGTTTTGCCAAGGCTATACAGTATAAAACTTTTCACCAACATGAACTGACATGATTCACAGTGCACAGGAGGGCTGGTTTTAGTGCACTGGCACAGACAGTCACTCTGCAGAGCAGAGCTGTATATTAGAGTCTGCCTCTTGCATCTGTTAGATCATATTTATATAGAAATGGATTTTGAAAGAATATACATCTTTGTCCCTATGACATCTGCTGAGCCTCTTGGCCCTTCATCCTTGCCAAATCGGTCAGTCCATGTAGCCTCCTTCAAAGGTCAGCAGGACTTTTCTTCTCAATTGCATAAAGTGAATGTCAAGAACTCCATCACACTCTAACAAACATTGGATGTAATTAACAGTGCAGATTTTAGATACAAATTAGAAGACTTGTTTTTAAAATTCAAATGTTTGTATACAAAAGAATTCATCAAAGCAGATGGAAAGAGCAAGGTTTTGCTATTCCGCTCTCCCCCTGCCCCCCAATGAGCTGAGCAGTTCACCTTTTCCACTCTCAGGAGAACAGCTTGTTCCTGCTCCTCACAGCCCCGGGCCACAGACTGGCTCCCAGAAGGTCTGTCTGGGGATTCAGAGAAGGAGAGAAAAATGTCAGGCAGGTTCCCTCCCCCAGTCGCTGTCTGCAGATCAACACCAGGCTTCTAGCATTTGACCTGCCGATGTTCCGGTCCTTTTATTTCAAAAGAGATGCTAGTTGGCTTAGGACAGGGAATAGAGGTCAAACATGGTCAAATGCAGATTGTGTGTGGATGTTTTTTTCTTGTATACCAAGTTTATTCCACACTATCTTTAAGATGCTGTTACAGTGCCAGCAATTGTTCTCCCACTGTGTGTTCTTGACTACTCTGTCCAGCCTGAATTTAAAATGAGTGCTGGGATGGAGTTTTCATTTCAGAGGAAACTGAATTCTTTAGCAGACTCCCCTCTCCATGGAAAAAAAAAAGCCCCCTGTTCCATGATCTGCTTGAAATTTGCTTTCTTTGTGATAAAATAATACCCTTTCTGGTCACCTTTGAGCAGAGAAAAAAAGAAGTATTTCAACTAATTATATCTACCCAACGTTGGGTAAAAAGCTAGAGCAACAAAAATTTATTTTAATGTGTACTAATCACGCTCACATACAATCCAGTGAAAGTGAGGCCGTGTAGCCTACAAGGCAAAGTTCATAGCTTAATTAACCATTCTTTGGGCGTCACAGTAATATATACATTAGGACTAAATATTGAGAAAAGTATTGGAGTGTAATCTAAATCTTCAATTAACTATAATGCAGTCAAAAGACAGTTGCGGCTAAATGTACTTTAGATTTAAAAATGTGCCTTTAAGTGAAGGAGGATAGAATTTTCTGTAGTTAGACCGTTCACACATTCAGTTCATAGAAGTGGAGGAGGCAATTTTTTTGAACTAATTTTCTAGCTAGTGTCACAACTTTATCAGAATAAAATAAGGAATAAAAATTGCTTGCAAGATGGATGGAATATTAGTTTGATCATTAAAAGTTAGAAGGAACAGCACAGGATCTGTTTATAAATAAAGTTATGCCAATGGCTGCAGGAGGCTACCTTACCCATTTGTGATCCCTCTCTAACTGTAATTACAGCTGTGGTTGTTCTCTGCCGAGTTACCTAGAAGCTCTTTGTTGCAAGACTTTCTCTAGCTTGGTTATTGAACTTCTGACACTACAGCTAGTGACAATTGCCCTTGATTGAGATGGATGCAGCTGAAGACTACTGCAGAGGATGTTAGTTGCCTGAGGTTCAAACAGGAAGAGAGACTGAAACCACAAAAGTCCACAGGAATTTGGACTAGCAGATAAATCTTGCTGTGGAATAAAAGACGAAAAACTCTGTGAATTCTTTTGAAGCCCATACTTTTGCAAAGGTACATCCAAAACAGTCTGAATATGAAAAAACCCAACATTTTCTTCCTGTCAGACATGACGGTCGTTACGGATTACTGTACTACAATAATCCAGGGTAGGTGATATGATGTACAGTACAGGCAATGACAGCTATGATCAGATAACACTGTAACAGCGTATTAATTAATGATGGACTATGGTAGAATTCTTGAAGAAGGAAACACACTTGGGTATCCATATTACTGTTAAGTGAATTAGCTCTGATTAACACTATACAGGCAGTCTGAGAAAAAGTGCATGCTTATACTGTCCAGAAACATTTAAAGCAGAAACTTCAGTATACAGTGTAATATTTGGTTGAAATACCAGAACAGGTAAAGTAGGATAAATATGGAATGAAGTGTTCAAATGTGAATATATCCAGAGCTGTTTTCAGAGCCAATACCGATGACTTGATTTCTTGGGTGGTCTTTGTACAGTTTTCATAATTGTTTTATAACTGTACCAAAATTATGTTTTGGACCACTAGCAGATTGTGCATTTCAAATTGATTTAAAATCAGCTTATGATGCTAGGGATCTTGGTTATGTTCTCCAAAAGGAGAAAACAGGGAGAAAAGATTTTGGACAATGATATTACAATTGGAAATAATGCTATTTGCCTTTCTGTAATCATTCCCCTTAGAGGGCTAGAATTTTTCCTATATTCCTTGAAAGATCAGTACTGAGTAAGAGCTCAAACACGCTGATAAATACTTGAGGTTGTTCACTTGAATCAATTTGCACATATTCATCAATACTTTCAGGACTGGCTTTTTAATTAAGAATAGACTGAGATAGTGTATAATATTGGCAGCAATGGGTTCTTGCCTATTAATTTCTTGTATTGAAAACGATTTAAAATACTACAATGGCTAAATTGCTAGTCAGAACTGCATACTGCCACTACATACTCTTTAGAAATGAAAAAACCCAAACAACAAAAGCAATTTCAGTAGCACTGTAACATTCATTCTGGAGGAGGTGACAGAATGATCATACACTATTAGAGGATTATAAGAAACCATGACTTTCAGTGTTCCATTTAAATACATTTATTCCTTGTTTCCCCTTTCCTAGCTCATGATTACTCAAATACTCAATTTGTATAACTTGCAATAGTGGCTATATTTTATCTTACTCCTTGCAAAAACTTATGTATCTAACCATATCTTTTCCTTCTCTTATGAGATATGTTGATCATATACAATGCAGAAACAGAGTACCTACTTTAAACTGTGTTTCTGCTACGTGTAACCATCTTTTATAATGAATAAAATTACAACAAATTTGTTCTGATCCCTGCAAATACTCTACACTCCTCCAAGGTTGTATGATAGAGCAGACAAACCAGTTTAACTGTTCAAAATTGAAGAAACAAGATGCATTCCAGGAAGTCATGACACATACATTGCCTACCTGTTGTAAAGAAAATCACATTATCTTTGAAAATTCTTTCATATACTGCAACGTATTTTATTACGTCAATGGAATACTGAAAGCTGAGATGGCACTTGCATCATGCCCTGATTTCACTTGCTTAAAGGCACTTTAATTACATTTTAGGGTGGAAAGTCTCATGCTTGTTCTTTAGTACACGGTAAATGTTTTGGAAGACTTTTGGTAAAATTGCATTTTACGTTAGGATGATTTTTCAGTACTCCTGTCTGGGTAATTCCGTAATACAAATATAGTAATAATGAAATAGGTGTCTCTGTAAGGTATAACCTTTCTACATAAAAATAAACTTTGTAGAATAAGTCTGTGAGTCACTGCTGTTAAGAGAGGCATCTGGACTACATGTAAATGAATCTGAAATGCTAAATGATTTACATGTGTTTATCTTATTTGTCAGTAGGCTATGCTTTAAACACATTTGAATTCTACATACATGGATAGTATGTGTACTTCTTGTAATTTTGGACACAAACACATAGGTTAAAGGAAATGTTTGCAGTCTGGTCTTCCTACCATCAAAATGAGTGGCAATGACAAAACACTAATTGTTCATTCTTGTCTTGTGTTTCTTTCAAAGGCAATCCAAACAACTCAACTTCACATTTCATGAAATTCTGTTTTAAGTCATTTATACATGTTTAAAAAAGAATGGGAGCAAGACTTTTGATATATGTTTCTCTCTTTCTTTTAATGCTCAATTGAGCGTCAAAAAAGAGCTAACAAAACAGCTAGTTTGTATTTGCAAGAGAGAGGGAATGCGTAAGTATAAAGAAAAGGCCAAGACAGACAAACTTTGTTAATGTTGATTTCCAGGCATTTGGACATATTTTCTTTTGGACCTCTATTTAAGAATAACAATTCTTTGTTTGGAAATGTATGAAGCCTGAACTCCTACACCTGGCTTGTCAGAATACTCCTTGCTTGAAAGAGCAATGTAATGAGTAATAATCAGAATTAATAGACTTGATGTTTCAATGGATACCGGTCTCAATATTAAAAAAAAGTCACAAGAGAACAGGGAAAGAGAGCTTTTCAGTACTGTAAATGAGATTCTGCAGTCACAAAGCTTGAAGTTTGTTTCTAGAACAATAGATTAAAAAGTCCACTGTCTTTCAATGTAAATGCCAGCAATACTAGGGCTGGTTTCAGAGTAATTTTAATAAGCCCTATATTGTCATGGAATCTGTACTTAGGTTTTTTGTTGGCTTTAAAAGCACCAGAAAGAGTTTCTCAGCATCTCTGTCTTTCTAATCTTTCAATTTATGAGCTTCCCCAGAAAAGTCTCTTGACAGTAGTGTTTAGGTTTCTTAAGGTGTTGTCTGTATAGGGATAGCCTGCAAAGGCTATTATACATGAGCTCCTCATGTGGGTGATTTCACTCTATGCCACAAACTCCTCTGTGTGATTCAATTTGCTCATTTTGCAACTTACTTAAGCTAATCTAAAGAATGGTTGCTCTTGTTATGGAATAACAGTGTTCATACAGAGAACTGATGTGCATTCATTGTTAGAATTATAGAATCACAGAATCGTTTATGTTGGAAAAGACCTTTAAGATCATCAAGTCCAACTGTTAATCTAGCACTGCCAAGTCTAGATTAAAGTCATTAAACCATGTTTCTAAGCACCACATCTACACGTCTTTTAAGCACCTCCAGGGATGGGGACTCAACCACTTCCCTGGGCAGCTTAGTCCAATGCTTGGCTACCCTTTCAGTGAAGAAGTTTTTCCTAATATCCAATCTAAATCTCCCCTGGCGCAACTTCAGGCCATTTCCTCTCGTCCTATTGCTTGCTACTTGGGAGGAGACGCTGACCCCCACCTCTCTACAACCTCCTTTCAGGTAGTTGTAGAGAGCAATAAGGTCTCCCCTCAGCCTCCTCTTCTCCAGACTAAACAACCCCAGCTCCCTCAGCTGCTCCTTGTAAGACTTGTTTTCTAGACCCTTCACCAGCTTCCTGGCCCTTCTTTGGACATGCTCCAGCACCTCAATGTCCTTCTTGTAGTGAGGGGCCCAAAACTGAACACAGTGTTCAAGGTGCAGCCTCACCAGTGCCAAGTACAGGGGCACTATCACCTCCCTGGTCCTGCTGGCCACACTATTCCTGGTACAAGCCAGGAAGGATGCTATTGGCCCTCTTGGCCACCTGAGCACACTGCTGGCTCGTGTTCAGGCGGCTATCGACCAACACCCCAGGTCCTTTTCTTCCAGGCAGCTCTCCAGCCACTCCTCCCCCAGCTTGTAGCATTGCATGGGGTTGTTGTGAGCCAAGTGCAGGACCCCGCACTTAGCCTTGCTGAACCT
This sequence comes from Nipponia nippon, assembly GCF_047370975.1. Classification (NCBI taxonomy): domain Eukaryota; kingdom Metazoa; phylum Chordata; class Aves; order Pelecaniformes; family Threskiornithidae; genus Nipponia; species Nipponia nippon. Next base: position 46,722,681 of record NW_028262380.1, read on the forward strand.
CATACAGGTAGCCCCAGCCCATCGATCCAGCCTGTCCAGGTCCCTCTGTAGGGCCTTCCTACCCTCCAGCAGATCAACACTCCCACCCAACTTGGTGTCATCTGTTGTACAAGAAATGCCTGCTTTAGTGTATTTAGTGAAGACCTCCCTGCATAGAAGAAAACCTTTGTGACCTAGGTACTTGAAAATTACCACCTCATCCAAAGCAGAAGCAGATCTGTAATTTTCCAGTGCTATAACATGGCTTATATAAATATTTGCCTCTATAAACTGTCACAAGAATATGTGTGTTAGGTGACAGTAGGACTAAAACTACAACCTGTTTCCTTCTGCTTTGTTATTCTTGAAATGAATACAATACCTCTTTATTGTCTGACAAATTGATCTAAACCATTTTGATTTTGATAGAAGATTATATCTGAAGCCTATCTGATTATAGTTATTTTCCAAAAGGTAGAGGACTTTATAATAAAATTAAGACTTGATAAAAACTCCTTCATGCTGCCTCCTTCATTGCTTCAAATGATTGATATTATCTTTTGCCAGCCATTAGGAATTGTTGGTCCTGAATCCAAAAGAAAATTGATTTGTTGTCAGTACACCACATGTACTGGGCAGATCTGGTTTATCTTGAGAATACAGAATCTGCTTTCACTTTATTTTCTTAGACCGGCTGCATTTCCCAAAAAAACCCTCACAAACTCAGCACCCTGCTGAATAACTGAACTCTTCTGGAGCAGTTGGCATATAATTTATAAATGAAGAATAGGAATATCTCAGCAGCACAGGAGTAATCACTATTTCCACTGGGGCTGTGACTTAAAAATGCTGGGTTTTTATTTGTACACCCACATCTTTACTTCATTTCTGCTACCAATGCTAATCAAAAATTCAGTATTATTCAGAGCTCAAAAAAATATATCTGAATTATTAGTCATGGCCAACTTATTACATACTACCTTTTAACTTCGATTTTCTCTCTTAGCTAATGGCTCTGCTCAAAGGGAAATCTCTGACAGACATACAATTCCTTCTGTCCCCATCTCCAGTAATTTTGAACATGATTTTGAGAAAATGGGTGTGAAGGAGATCAGAATCAGCTTCTATTTATACCTCTGAGGTTTTTGGTATAGTTGAATAGGCATAAAACATATTTTTACTGACTTTATCAATTCAAATACAGGCAGGATTTCTCTTAGCAGAGGCACTGGAAAATTAGACATAAACAGTCCTACATAAACCTCTCTGAAAATCCCTGGCACTCCTTAGATGCCTTCTGTGTAGCTCATTATTCACAATTTGGATGATGTGCCAGCAACACTGTGGAGGAAGGAAGCCCCCTCACAATGTTTATGCCACAGTGTTTAAACTGTGAGCTTAGGTTATGAGAGCTTAAGCTTAACATTTATCCACGTAGTGAGAGGAAGGAGGATTTACTAAGTGTTTTGTATCCTATTTAGGTTCCTTATCGTTCTCAGGAATAGTGCTGGGAATCCTAATTTCTGCAGTAAGAGAATTCTGCAGCAGCATGTTGTGCTGTCTCCTCCTCACAAACGCCTGAACAAAATTGTATTTTGATAATGCTTTCCTTGGCAAGTTAGCATGAAATAGTGCTTGATTTAGTGCGTCAAGGCTGATTCAATGGCATAATGAATAGTAAAATGTGAGACACTGATCTAAGAGAAAAAGTAATGTCAGATCTCTTCAATTTAATGCTTTCTTTTGGACACCAGTATCAGAGGCAAAACTTTGTTTCCAAGGAGATGAGGATGAATTAAACCTATCTCAAAAAAAAAAGTAAAAAATGCATGACTGACACATCGCATTGATGGAGATTAGTGAAAAGATGAAATGTAGCCCATTAGAAGTGAGGTTTGGAAAAAAAAAATATTTTCAGTAAATACTTTTTCTATGGCTGGAAGACATCTAAGTAAAAGGGCAGTGTGGGAGCAAGTTTAAGAATAGGAAGAGGAATAATAAGAAGATAAAAGAGTAGTTGAGGTATGACTCATTTGATGAAACTGATAAGAGACAGAAGTAGACATTCAGATGATTGTGGTTGCGGAGCATCTATAATGTGGGTGAGAATTACAAGTTTATGTGAGATGTGGAATTATTTTGCCTGCTGTATTCTGGAAAGATGAGAGGGAAGCAAGAGGGAAATTGCGTCCAGAAATAGAGAGTAGTGTGGCAGGGCTGAAGACAGTGAAATCCCATTGTTAAAACAGAGAAGTGAAATGACTAGGATTTGATGAACAAACAGAGAGGATTAAAAAACTGTCCCAAAAGCAATGGACCAACTACACTATACTGCTGGAATACGTGCCCTATTACAGTATTTCAAAAAAAGGATGAGCAGCACAGCATGGAAAACAAGAGCTCAGCCACGAAGCAGTAGATGTTGTTAGAACATAAGACCACAAAGCACTATCTGCTTTGCTGCCACAGGCTTACAACCAGTCCTGCAGTTAGCAGCCTTATGACCAATGTTGTGCATACCTGTTCACAAGATAGAATGGAAATGAACTATAAAACAAGATAGAAATGATCCTTGAAGCAAGTGTGTAGAGAAGACATTTTGTAAAATTGGTAAAATTAAAGTTTCCCTCCTTCCTCTCCAGTCAATTTAATCCTCTTTTCCACTCCATTCTGAAAAAACAAAAACAAAAAAACAAACCCACCCCTATTTCACCCCCCCCCCCCCAAAGAACCAGCACGAAGCAAATTTCAGTGCTAAATATATTAAAACCATAAAGCAAATCAGAAAATCTTGATCCAGGTCATGATAAGTGAAAATATGAGAAATGTACTTTTCCACTCAAAATTTTGTCTGAGACTTACCTCACAGGCAGATAAAGTTGGCTACATTTCAGAGCCATTGGACTCATTTTTCCTCACTTTCTGTTTGTGGGAATTATTTTTCAAAAGAGTAAGAGTAAGTTCAGCTTTAGAAGCTACAGTACTTTCACTGGTCAGGATCTCTAAATGCCTCCTTGCTGCAGGAAGCAGAATGCTGACTGTCAACATCTGAAAAAAAACAAAAAAACAAAAAAACAAACATTTGAGAATGTCCTCACAGTCTTTGACAGTTGGGTCTTTCTTATTTTCTCTTTATTTGAATATCTGAATTGTCCTTTGCTGGAATGATTTGGTAATGGTTTAGAAGAAAAAGCTCGGTGTTAGCTGTCTTCCTGTGAGTTAAGCTTTCAAGAAATCCAGTTTCAATAAAAGATGGTAGGATATGAACTCATTAGATTGGGATCTTTACTCATTCCAGTTACTTTTTGACATATGCAATTTTAATAAAGTTATTGTCGTAGTAAACAGATATTAGTGTGCAGGTGTGTTTAAAATCTGAGACATTATCTGGTTGAAAAATGCCAAAAAATCTTTGAAAAAAATTCTTAAATATATTTGAAAACATAGCAGAAAAAAATCTTATGTGTTTTTTTTTGACTGATATAAATGAATGTTTTAACGTGAGTTGAAAAAAATTTTTCATCAAGATAAAAGGTTTTGCAATTATTTTTTCTTATTGACACTACCACACTATTCTTTCCCAAACCCTTTAGTAGTCTGAGGTTATATACAGAATTTATAGGCACAAGGCTGTAAAGACAAAGGCAGCAAAGAAACTTAAGTACCTGCAATATTTGTTTTAATATGTTTCATTTATATTCTGCCTAGGATAAATTACATATTTGATTGAGTGACCAAGTTTCCTTATTTTTAACACCAATGTTCTGGTTATGGGAAAAATGTATTTTTAATTCCAACTGTGGGGTTTTTTTTCTTCCAAAAGAACTAATTCAGCCAGGTCAATTTTAGAGAGCTAATACGCATAAATTACCTCACTGAGTTAGTTAATAGACAGACAGAAGCCTATACATGTTGTAGCTGTGCTTCCATTGTTTCTGAAAACAATATGAATCAATTTAAATTCATTTGTATTCATATGCCCTAAATGCTGAAACGTGGAAGACAATGAGATGTCCATCATCTACTCTGACTAATGGTCTGTCCAAGTGCAATTCTCAGGAGCAGAGCATTTGCCTTGCTCTATTCCCACTGGAACAATTATGAATATTGCAAGAGAACAAATGGGGAACAGAAATAGGACAAAACTTAGAGATATCCCCATTGTGTGTTCTTACCAGCTTTTGACTAATTCGTTATTATATTCTGTTTTACATTTGCTAAAAGAGATACCTCCATTGCTTGAAGCCAATAAACATTTAAGAACTTTTTCCTACTGTGGTAGTCTTCCAGGTATGTCCCACTTAAACTTGTATCAAGCTTACTTTCTTAAATTTCTTTCATTTGTTTCAAAAAAATGATTGAGACAGCAGTGGAAAAAAACCTATTTGCAGTATTTATCCTTTTAACAATGTTTGTTTCCCTAAGGCTGGGAAGCTAGTCTGAAGAAACTAAGCATATATCCCTATATCAGAGTGCTGTGTCATGGCTAGCATCCTTGGTGGCTTGCGTATCAGGAGCATCATAACTACGTTACCTTAAAATGAAACCCAGGTTAATTTATCATATATTAGTTCTCATACCTCTGCTAACTCATTCTGCAGTAATTTATGTGTCTTGAGATGGCACTGCACTGTGTACTACATAGTCCAGGGCTGCGAGGGAGAGAGATCTGCCTAAAATTCTATGTTTAATTATCAAAAGTGAACATGGAAAAAATTTTAGCACAGTATAACTGTTGGAATGGAAAGAGTGCTTTTGTTCCTGTTTAAGGCTAAATAGGTTCAGTCACTTTATAATGCTGAAAAAAGAAAACATGAAATAAAAATAATATAGAGCAATGTGAATCTCCTATTTGAATGCACTTTCTGAAAACCTGGACATGAGCAAATTCAGTCGGCAATGAAAAAGAAAAAAAATCAACCCTGAAAATATATAATTACTTTCTCAAATATTAAACCACTTGTCAAACCACCATCTGACAACACTAACATGGAAATAGAGCTAACCAAAACTTTCACAGCTCAGACTGCCATGACAATTTCCCATAACAAGAGCAGCAGAGACAGAGTGGCAGAGGAGTAACGTGTCTTTTAGTGTTTTCTTTGTGACAGTGCACAAAACCCTAATGTCAATATACCATCAAAGGAATTATCTTGCAACATACCACCAAACTGCACTCTTTAAAAGGTAAATTCACTGAAAGATGTAGATGGTAAAGAGTAGCTCAAATATGATAGGAAATATTACTTTAATACAAATTGTTCCTTAAATGAAGTAGTTGCATAATTTTCGTTCTACTAGATTTAGTGAAAATTTTGCTAAGGACTTGACTGTGAATAGAACAAAGCCTGTTATTAATCATGTGCAACCGGAGAATGAGAAATTAGGGCACTGGAAGACACGTTCTAAAGAATCTTCCTAAAATAGCATAAAGTTCCCAAACATGCACACCCATTTTTACGTTGTATTCAATGTTACTGCCTCCACAGAAGAGTTAGCAAAATGAAGCATCCAGATGCTTCTCGGCTGCTTTAGTACGCAGTCTTGCAGCTTGCCTGAAGTTCACCTTTTCAGCAATGTAAACTAAGCAATTGATTTTGAGAGGTGTGGGTAAGGAGATAAAAAGTATTCTGCTTCACTCCTGTGGGCAGGTATTCTTTGGCAGAGAGAGAGAGGTAGAGAAAGGAAGGGACGGGAAGATAGAAATATATTAAAGCTTGCACTTCAGGTGTTAACACATCAAGAGAATTTCTCTTTTTTTCCTTTCCCCATCTAATTCTACCACAAAGATTATTTTGATTTTTATTTGCTGATAAACTTTGAAGGATGACAAAGAATTTACACAAGGAAAGAGAAACTGTTGGGTTGGGGTTTTTTTGTTTTTTTGGTTTGGTTTGGTTTTTTTGTGTGTGTGTGCCTGTGTTCCTCTCTGATGTTTTCTGTGCAAACTGGGAAGAATTTCAGCATAGCTTCAGATGTCTCTTTCTCTCTCTCACCCACTAATTTTTTCCCTGTGCTTCAAGTTCAGTTTGTCAAGCTTTACTTTATATTTAATCCATTAAATTTTGTATTCACATAACTATTGCTCACATATATTAAATACCTTGGACAATGGTATACTTTTCAGAGGTGGACAATATTACGCTTGAGTGGACTGTAGTTTTGTGCATTTAAACACATGCAGATGACTAAAACCAGACATACTTTAAAGGGAAAGGCTACAACTTTAGCTTAGAATCATAGAATCATTAAGGTTGGAAAAGACCCTTAAGATCATCGAGTCCAACCGTTAGCATGCTAGGGACTGGTGTTTTGCCAGTGTGGCTTCACAAGCTTTCTTGCCCTTGAACAGTTAGGGTACATTCTCTCCATTGCTCATAGGATTGAGTTAGATTTTTTCCTCTCTTAGATTCTTCTTAGATTCTTTCCTCTCTTAAGCTTTGTTGACAAAGAAAGCAGTACATCTGAGGTGGTGCAAGCAAAACATCAGTTTCTGAATGCTTATGCATTCTAACTTCCTAGCCAATAGCTCTGTTAAACTTTTAAATATTTACAATTACATCTAACTCTACACCTCCATGATACTTTGCAAAGGCCAGCCTCTTTCATCAGCTCTCTTCCATTTTGGCTCTGATAGGGAAAAAAAAGACTACAAACATAGGCAATGATCAGAGGCAATGCAATCTAATAAATAACTTTGGACTGCATGGAAAAGAGGTCTGAGACAACAAGAGCTTCCTAGCATCCCCCAAAACAAAACCAGTCCACAGGTTCAGATTAACAAAGACAGAAGGGAGGAGGGGCACAGTCACTGTTAGCCAGTGATAGAGTATGGAACACCCCTTCTGTTCCTGAGTTTGTCCTCTTTTTGTCTTTCCATGGCTTGTCAGCACTATCAAGTTTCCCAACTGACTAGTTTTTTCAAGGAGGGCCTGCCTGCGAAGTCAATAGGTTTCCCTATTCCTGTACCCATGGAATTGGTCAAGTGTTTATTTTTTGATAAAACTTTGCATGTCAATATAGCAAATTCTAAAAAAGGAAACAGCAATTTCATTAGTATTTTCCCCTTTCTGCACCACACCTACATACTTTAACAAGCTCATTTTGTGTAACTCTTTGCATGTCACAGAATTTCTGAACACTGATTTCCCCAGAAGAAAATAGACCCTTATTTTCTTGCTTTTTTTTGAGTGCTTTTGTCTCTCTTTGATTCTATATACACACAGAATCCTATGTGCTAGCAGCTCTGCGACCTTTCCTGGCACATTCTGCAGCCGATTCTGGAGCACGAAGGCAACTGAGAATGACTGAGTAAAGCTATGAGTATCCTTTGGAGAGTATTGGGATGCTGCAAAGGAGGTAAGTAGAAAGCAATGAGAAGAAACATTATGTTAGTACCAGAGACACAGAAATCAAGTGCCCCCAGAGAATCATTCTGTTGTACAGTATAGGGATGGATGAAGATGCAGGCACGTTGCATTGTTGTTCCAAAGATTTCTGCATCATGTACAGCTGATGTTGCAGGTTTCTAGTGTAGTTAAAAGCTGTTCCTGCTTACTTCACTAGTTCTGGCCCACATACAGTTTGCAAGTTGCACCATCTCTAATGTCCTGCTATTAAAAAAATAGTCTGCTCAATAAACAGGTAAAGTATTATTGGAAATAGTTGTCTAGGTTGATCCTAAGTCTCACTGCTATTATTGGTGACTCAGCGTGGAGCAGTAATAGCAATGGTGGCCTACTGTCCTTCTTGAAACAGAAACCTGACAGTTTGATGATTGTGTCAAATTTACTATTCCATGCCCATACGATAAACTGCAAAAGTAAAATTTGAGACCACACTCCTATGGTGCCCACCTTTAGTTTTCACAGGGTTGTTTTCTTCCCTCTGTATGGAAATGATTCTTCATAAAGTGACTGCAAACTGCTGCTAGCTCCATGTGATAATGTGCACAGCAGCAAACCATCAAATACTTATATCAAAGGAGGTAATGAGAACAAGCTGAGTAATTGGACTGGCTTGAGTAGAAAGGATCTAACAAAATTTTGAAATGCCATTTCAATTTGCGGTAACTCTATGTCATGCTCACCAGCATTCCTTCTGCAATTGGATTTTATTCTGTGTAATTGCTGGGGGGCATCCAGACTTACTAGTGAGGATAAGCATTTGTGACAGTGGTAAAGAATGTGATAATGGTAATGATCATCTATAAATGGAAAGTTGGACCTCGGTTGTAGTGATCTGAAGATGTGGGCATAAGTAAGATTCAGAGCTAAAGGATTTTTTTTTTATTGAGGAAAGCTAGGTTTTTTTTTTTTTTTTTGCTTAGCTTGAGCAAATAGCACAGCTGTTATTTAACTGTATGGCTGCCTTGTAAAAGCTAAATTAGAAGAATTTTTAAGATACAAATTAAAATCTACTGATTTCATCATAGAACTAATGGTTGTATAGAGAAATCATACATGGTCTTGGTAGAGATTTTTCTTGAATTCTTGAATTTAGCAGAAATTGACTGTTTATTGAATCAATGAGTAAAATGTGTTTCTCCTCTGTTACCACTTGGTAATCTCCCATTATTATCTTACCAAATGGCACTTTAATAACCATATCTGTGGAATGCTAAATTCCTAAATGTGTTGCTGAAAAATGAAAAGCAAAGAAACACAGAAAAGAAAGGGCATGACAAGAGAAAAGCACAGGACTAAAAGAACAGGAATCAAAAAGAAAGTAGAAAGGCAGTGATAACAATCAAGAAACATAAATAACAGACAAATCTAATTTCAGAAAGAATTTCAGTCATATTGCTGAAATCTTCCAGTTAGGAATGCATGAGACTGAGATCCAAGTAGCTTAAAGAAGTAATCTGAAACTTAGAAGCTGTTGTTTAATATCTTTAACAATAATATTAACTTCTCAGATGTTCAATACAAACTGCATTCCCCAGTCTGCTTGCATAACTATTGGAAGGTGCTGCATGTCTGTAATTCAAAACAGCTTTTTAATGCTGAATTTCTACTGATAGAAAGATCAGAGAGTAGGGGTGACACTGAAAACTTCAGCTCTCAAAGAGCTTGTTGCCTAGGGGCTTGATGGTGGGTAGAGACCAGGCAGCTACTGAGTGCTAGTCCTACCCTTTGCTACTGCTTCTCTGCATGGCCCTGGGCAAGTCACTTAGACCGGAGACTTAAAGGCATCTGTAGAGGTGCCTCACCCCTAAGTCTGTGTTTCTTCTGTCTACCTGAACACACAGGTAAACAGTAATCCTCTGCTTCATAGGCCTGTAGTAAGAACTAATAGCTAATACTGACAGAGTGCTTAAAAGTACCAAATACTTAAAGCTGATACCTTGTATGAGCTGATCACTGTTTTATTCTTTCATGTATGAACTTACTGCCGGCTCACAGATTTGTGTAGCTCTAGGCAAAATGGAAAACATCTGCCCCTCATACATCTGCAGTCACCCATAAAACGACAGTCAAAAGATATTTAGCTGCCTCTACTACCTTTGTCAGGCCAGCCATATATATTTTATCTTGCAAGCTACATCCAGCTTTATGCTGAGCTGCTTCAGACTGATTTTTTTCCCCCTCCTTTCTGTGGATATATGAAGTACAGGAAAAGGCTCCTGCACTGTCTTTTCAAATTCGTGTTCTCTGCAACAAAAGCAGCAGTAAGATTTTCTTAAAGGAAGAGAAAGGAACATCTGAAACCACATCTGTCCTCATGTATCATGAGTAAGACTGGAAAAAAAATTGAGAAACAGGAGGCAGAATGCTGGAGGGAATGAAGGTCTCAAAGATACAAGGTCAGAAAGAAATTAATTTCACAGACACCACCGAAAAGGGGACAAGACTGGGACAAATAGTTGTTAGACTTCTTCATAGTTATCAGAGGGGGGTAAAAAAAAAGGCACGGAAGAGAGGAGAGAAGACATATTACAGCAAGGCAATAACAGTGCTTTAAAGAAACTAATTGGAAAACTCAAAGCAAATTTGATGCTATTGCAAAGAAGAAGAGAGGGGCCTGAGGCACAACATTCAGATTTGATCTCAAATCTCTCTTTTTGTGCTTGCTTCCCAAAATGGCTATTCAGAAAGTGAATTCATCATGTGCATCATTTCTACCTTTATTTTTTATCTTGAATATTGTTTGCACACCTCTTTGGAGACATCACACCTATGAAGGTTTGTTTGATTATTTACAGACAAAATTATAAATAAAAGATGAATTTCAAAGTTAAGATGATAAATCTTATGTATTAAATAATTTCCTTTTCATAGTAAAGATTGAAATAGTGATAGGGATATTGAGAACTGCCAGCAACCATCCCAGAACTAATACTGTAAGTACTGAAAAATTCGTATACAGTACAATTTAAAACAGACTACTTAAAAGAAAAACAACCAACCAAACAAACAAACCAAAAAAAAAAAAACACCAAAAAAACCCCAGACTTTCATATTTCAGGCAAAATTATCCAAACCTGGTAAAACCTAAACTTGTAAGTGGACTTAGGCAACACTTAACTTCAAAATGTCCAATTTCCTTATAACGCATGTAGGGAGAACTAAGCACTTCAAAGGAGCTCAAAATCTCCAGTAGAAAATTCTGAGAAGAAAGTTGTGTCCTTACATGTGTTGGACCTAAACTGAATCTAGAGGCTGTGAACACTGCACCGAATCACGTCTTTTCTTACAGAATAAAGAACATTTTCCTAATATCAAATTTCAAATCCCTGGTTTGAAGCAGAAATTTAAACCGTTATCTTCCAGAGAATTGCAGATTATTCCAGATGCAGTCTAGAATGGTGGGAATTTTTGTATCTAGAGTAAATACTTTATTGAGGCAAAGGACAGCTGAATGCTATCAATAAAGTTGGCAGAGAAGAAAGGATAAAATTCCTACTGATGAAAAGTGTTGTTGAAACTCTCGAGGGCAGAGAGGCCCTGCAGAGAGATCTGGACAAATTAGAAAGCTGAGCAATCACCAACTGTATGAAGTTTAACAAGGGCAAGTGCCAGATTTTGCACCTGGGACAGGGCAACCCTGGATGTACATACAGACTGGGGAAGGAGAGGCTGGAGAGCAGCCCCGCAGAGATGGATCTGTGGGTTCTGGTCGACAGCAAGTCGAATGTGAGCCAACAGTGTGCCCTGGCAGCCAAGAGGGCCAACCATGTCCTGGGGTGCATCAAGCACTGTATGGCTAGCCAGTCAAGGGAGGGGATTGTCCCGCTCTACTCTGCACTGGTGCAGCCTCATCTCGAGTACTGTGTGAAGTTTTGGGCGCCACAATATAAAAAGGGATACAAAGCTACTAGAGAGTGTCCAGAGGAGAGCCATGAAGATGGTGAAGGGTTTAGAGGGGAAGCCGTATGAGGAGCGGCTGAAGTCACTTGGTCTGTCCTGGCTGGAGAAGAGGAGACTGAGGGGAGACCTCATCGCGCTCTACAGCTTCCTCACAAGGGGAAGAGGAGGGGCAGGCACTGATCTCTTCTCCCTGGAGACCAATGATAGCACCCAAGGGAACGGCAGGAAGATATGCCAGGGGAGGTTTAGGTTGGACATTAGGAAAAGATTCTTCACCCAGAGGGTGGTGGAGCACTGGAACAGGCTCCCCCGGGAGGTAGTCACAGCGCCAAGCCTGACAATATTTAAGAAGCCCTCAGATATATGGTGCGAATTTCGGGGTTGTCCTGTGCAGGGACAGGAGTTGGACTTGATGATCCTTGTGGATCCCTTCCAACTCGGGACATTCTATGATTCTGTGATTCTAGGAAAACTCTTGCACCATCTCTCTGTTACATATGGGCCAATGTATGTTCATATGTATCCAGGTGTAGAAACACTGTGGATGGAAGAAACTGATGTGAATTTAGGTGGTCAGAAGAAAGGTCTGTGGCAGCTTATTAAACAGACGAATTAGAACAGGCCAAAGAAATCCCCAGAACTGAAAATAAACAAATAATGGATGAGCATTAGGTCTTCTTTCCCTGACTGTAGTCTCCATTAAGCATTTGCTTGCGGTTGTTTTTGGGGACAGAATACTGAACTAGATGGACTGTTCAGCTAAACCAGTAAAGCTATTATGGTTTTGAAAGAGATTGGAAAAAGAACAATATGCCTATGTTGCATATATTTACAGGAATCAAACTCAAGGATGGCACCCTTGCAGACAAAATTCAGTGGCAGATGGTAGGAAGGGATTTGTCCTGCCTAGACTCTACTGAGGATCTTCTGCTGACCGCTTTTTCTTTGTGGAATTCTTAAGTTGGTTTTTCTACAAGAAATTAAGTAAAAATAGGACTAATATGTTCGGCTTATCTGCTTCAGAACCTGAGCAATTCATAAGTGAAAGCTTCTCTTCAAAAGTGTATGGCTACTTCATCAGAAAATTACTTTAACTCCAGCAGGTGGACCCTGACTGAGCTTACTTGCTCAATGCAGAGCCCTCTTCTACTTTTTTGGGGACTGGATAATTGGATCGAACTTTCTTCCTCATTTTCTTTTATTTCCAGGTTTTGGATGTCTGGGTGTCCCTCAGATCTCTCCTCTACTCCCAGGACCATTCCAACTCTTGCTTAAACATGAATTGAGTTTTTCTGAAGATCAAAGTGTAGGGACTCATTCAATATGCCTGTAGCAAAAGGCCTATAGATTTCATTCTTATTTAAAATATGCAGGTTTGTGCATGATTATTTAGCATCTAATGTGAAGTGTTTGTATCAGTAGGGAGAACTGTGTATATTTAGAATTCTTAAACAATCTTTCTTTTTTGAAAAAGGTTTATTTTAGGGCAGAACTGATCATTTAATGTTACTGTTTATGAAATTTCAGTTAGAATATTCATCCTGCTTGTAATGCTAAGAGCTTCAGGGGGTAATTTGCATTGGTCCTTCTAGATCCATTTATTTAGATTTTGCTCCTGAAGAAATCTGCAAGACAGGAAGCAATGTTTTTCTTCATGAAGACAGAAAGCACAGTGGATTAACAAGTGAGATTCCATCTGTTACAAAATGCCTCTACAGTCTACCTTTGCCTTTCAGTGGTATAAAATATAATCCTTTATCCTTATTTCTTCATGAACTTTGTTCTTTCTTTCTCTGTTCCAGTCAAGTTTCATTTGTTAAATTTGAGAAACTACAGCATTCTACAAGATATTAAATCAGGTTTAGTTTTTAATTATTGAACTCATTTTAACCAGTGTTTTATTATCTTGTGTTATGCTTCTTTGGGGTAAAAAATAGTGGTGTTCCAAATTGCCATAACAACAGGCTGCACTCCTTAAAACAAGATAAGCTGTGTGTCAAAGTAAAACTGTTGCCGTGGTAACCGGTTGCCTATTTAAAGTGTAGCAGCCTGGTTTAATCAGTCAAATTGCCCCTTGTCAAAAAATCAACTGTATAGGCATTCTTATAGCAGAAACAGTGAAAAGAGGAAAATGTAAAAGTTAATAAAAAAATAAGATCTCCCCTTTATATTCTTTTCCTGAGTGATAGCTTTTGATTTAGAAAGGTCACCTATTCTGCTTCCTTCTCGCAAGAGTGCAAATCCTGGATCCTGTCTTTTATCTCAGGATTCTCAGAAATTCCTCTCGGATGTTCATATGCTTCCCCTAAACAGGTTAATAAGATATTAGCATCTAAGCATGTAGTTGCAAGTTCATAAAACTGCCTAGTGACAATTACACATTTATAACCTTGCTTTGGGAAGACTTAAAAATGGCAGGTGAACTTAAATGAATCCTTTAAATCAATATCTGCCATTTCTATGGCCTTCATGATTAGATGGTCAAAGTTAAAAGCTGTTTCACCCCTTTTTAAATTATTTTTCTTTTTTTTTTTCTTTTTTTTGTTGCTGGTGGTGGTGGTAGGTTTTTTTTAAAGAAAATGTTTATGCAATGAAAATTAGATTGTTTCTCTTTGGGACTTTTTAAAAATCTTATTTCAATTATTAAACTGTTTTTATCTCAAAAAAAAAAAAAGAGTTTTGCAGCACAGATGTCTGTTCTATCATATTTAGTTGTATTGTGTCATGTCAGATTCCTGTCCTTTTGGCCCTGAAAGTCAATGAACCATCAAGAAAGTGACATTTAAGCCTCAGAAGAATGCAGAAAAGCAAAAAAATGTGGCATTTTAAAGGCTACACATACAACCAACAATCACTATATGGTTCTTTTGAGATACTAGTTGATACGACAGAAGGTGAATAGGGTACATTACCTGTACACCGCTATTGCACAAACCCTAGCTAACCTCCCAGCGTCCCTAGGAAGTGCTATTAGCCTGCCTTTCCTCATAAGGATTTTGAGTCAGAGAGCCTGACTCTCAGTCTCAGTGGTATAGTTGCTTGTCCTATTTCTTTTTTAGCCTAGAGACCATAGTGGTTGCATACAGAAAAAGACCAATTCTGCAGATACGGAATGGTTTCCTTCTTCTCATGAACTGCCAGCCAGTGCGGCATTAGGAATTGCAGCAAAATTCTTAGAATGAAAATGGCCTCTTTTAGAACAATATTCATAATGTTATTAGACTAAGCAGAATATCACAGATGTCTTATTGCTTTTTCAGGAAAAGTTTTTAAAAAATCTATGAAATTTAAAGTATTACATTCTTTTTGCATTCCCCACAGAGAAAATATATACTGTTTCTATTATGTTATTGTTCTTTCTACCAGTTCTATTAAGCCTTACTGAGAAAGAAAAAGCAGGATTTCAGAGAGGCTTTGCCATTTTCTGATGCAGTATCTCTGTGTAAGATAGTACATATCCTGGTGAAAGATGGGGAAATCTTCCTCAAAAAACTGCTGAAAAGTTATTAATTTCTAACACAGAACAAATGCAGAAAACAACTAGTACACTTACAGAAAAGGTTCAATTTTACTTTACGCTTGCATATCTTATTGCTACTGTGTTATGATTATTTGAGGGTGACATCACAACTGAGACTTTCTGAAATTAAATATAGCACTCTGCTCAATTTTCTAAGTGGCTGTCAAAACATTTTTTTCCTGCACATGGTGATAAGCCTCCCTTTCTGCAGGTTTTATAGTGCTACTGAGACATTCTTTTGTTATTGATATATGAGTGAAACTGCTAATGCTAGCTGGCCAAAGATAAATCCAAAATACCAGAGTTAATAATGAGTTTATCATGAGCCCTAAGGTCATTGATTCAGGTTTCAAAGGTGTTGGAGTGACATGGTCTGGAATCCTTTTCCTCCAGCTGCAAAGAGTATTCTTCCATTCATTCACTTGAGTGACCACCAGCTTCAGCATTTGAATGAATCACATGACCCTCTACCACACCACAGCAGATGTCAGGGCCTTCAGGTTGGCCTTCTCGTTGAAGGGAAAATTGGGCAAAAAGTCAAACTTTTTTTGGTAAGGGCAACATAGCTACAGTAGCCTGTTAACTGAAGTCGTCACCACAGCGTGAAAATAGCTGTTCTCAAGAATCCTGGTCCCAAGTACTACTCCTCTACTGCAGGAAGCAGATGGTTTCTGAAAGCTGACTTGGAGGATATTTTTATACTGCAGCCAAGATAAAAGTACAGCTTATGAAGATGACGAGCGAATCTGCAGTAATAGGGAGCTCAAGGCAGGCTGCAGACTGTGGGAGAGATCCTTGGTGAAGCAGCACACAGGTATTCTATCTGAAGCTCTATGCCACAGATAATTTGCCTGAAGCTGAAAGTCACCCCATGCTGTCCTTGCATTATCCCTGAAGCAGAAATTTGAAACTAGTTTGGAAGTGTCGAAATGAGTAGAGGCATCGTCTAGCTGTGGTGCAAATACCATCTCAAGATGGAAAACAAACCTGCCTGCCGATTGCCGTAGTGTTCCCAAACAGAGAGAAGGACCGAGACCAACACTGCAGCATTTCTTCAGACTGAGTGCTGCTCAAGTGTGACCATTTTTAAGTTATGAATAAAAAACAAAACTTCTCAGCATGCTGCTTACAAACATGAATGTGGAAGGCAATCTGGGAATAAGATCCAGCTACTGCAGCTGGCAAGAAGCCAGGCACCTCGCCCAAGCCGCCAAGGCTTGCTCCATAGTGAGCAGCTAAAAGGTGTCCACAGATTCATGGGAAGATACGCGTCCTCAGGAAGGGTGTCCTCTAGAGGCGCCCACTGCTACGCTGAGTGCAAAAAATGGTTAGTTTGGTCTAGACATCTAGGGTAGATGGTGTCAGTTAAGGGAGGGCATCTCCCTTGAGATGCTTGATGGGCATCCCATCTCAGGCCTAGGCGACAACAGCACTGTCATTTGTATCGCATAATGTGTCCCCCCTCTCTGGGTCTCTGGGCTAGAGCCCGCGTGGTCAGCCCTGGCCCGCTGGTGGCCACGGAGAGAGGCCCAGGGCCAACCTCCAGGCCCACAATGGCCCTTGTCACCTCACCATGCGCCTTGGGCCACCCCTGTCCTCACTGTCCTGCCTGGCACGGGGCCTGGCTGCTCCCCTGGGGCTGCGCCCACCCCGGGCTGCCCCGCTAGGTGGGACAAGGCCCTGCCCAGGTGGCTGCAGGGACAGTCAGTGCAGGCTGCCCCAGGACTAGAGCTGGCAGCGCAGGGCACAGCCTGGGGCTGTGCAGGGCTGGTGACTTGCTTCTGTTCGGTTTTGCAGACAGGAAAACAAAGATTATAGTAAAAATTTAGGTGGGAAGGGGTCTGGGGGTGATGCATCTCTCCATTGCAGCCTCCTGCCACAGGGACGCCAACTGCAGAGCCCTGCAGTGTGCCTGGCATCATGGCCAAGGCGCTGAGCGGAGCTGGAGGCTCCTCAGCATCACGGTGGTCTGGGCCAAGTCAGGTGAGATCTCCTTGGGTCGTGCTCATTGCCCACGTCGTTTTGTCCCTGGCACTTTCCCACACATTTATGCATTTACATTGTTCATAGTTAAATGGTAAAGATTAAATAACATAAAACTTTAGTCTGACATTTAGTGTATGCTACTCTTTTCATATTTACATATTGAAAAAATATTGCTGCACTAGCAGTATGGAAATTTTTACTGATGTGATCAGAAATACATATTTGGGCTTGAACTTTTATATTTTCCCAGGTTTATATTTCAACAAAATAAGCTCTCGCTCACACAAAAGGACCTTTGCTATTAGTGTTCTGTTCAAGTCTCAATTAGCAGATGATGTCTGAAATAATAACATGCAAACAAGTCCAGCCTTCGTAGCAGTTTCCTTTGTGCTAAGGACAGAAGCGGCTGTAATGGACACTGTGTTTCCTGATCTCTCAGGTTGCTTTTACTGACACCAGTCTGCTTCTCCTAAGGTGCCTGCTGGATGAGGACTGCCTTACAGCTAAGCCTGCTAGTTGTAGCTGGAGCTTCTCTGCTGGTTTACCAAACAGCAGCCACAGTTGGGTAGGTATGACCTAACCCTGTTCTTGCCCTGATCTTGTGTTCCTCCAGCTGCAACATCCAGTCCAAACACAGCCTGGCCCAGGACTGCTGCAATGGGTAATCTTTGTGGCATGTGTATGAAGGTGCTTTCTGCTGTACTAATGCACCATTGCATGGTACAGTAGCATTTTGTTGATTTTGCTTTATTCATTTTTTTTTTAAACTTTTTAACCTCTGTAGAGATGTTCAGATCTCTCCCT
Organism: Nipponia nippon; assembly: GCF_047370975.1. NCBI lineage: Eukaryota > Metazoa > Chordata > Aves > Pelecaniformes > Threskiornithidae > Nipponia > Nipponia nippon. The sequence continues at coordinate 46,740,279 of NW_028262380.1, forward strand.
ATAATACAAAACTATTTGTTTGGGATGAGCACGAGATTTCAATCTTTCACTTTAATCTGCTGCAGTATTTGCTCTTTCTAAATGTAGCTGTTGCGTGTACCCTCTTCACACCACACATACTTTTATCTTCTCACACATACTAGTAGCAGCTAGGAATAAAAAGAGAAGTGTCAGTCTCAACATAAAAAATTGGTATGACTTGTAAAGATTGCTGCTGCACGGCATCCTTCTCATCACAAGCCTAAAGACATCACTGCAGGTAAAGAAGAATTCTGTGTAGTCCATGCACAAAGCTGATCTGCATACAAGGAGGAGCCTCGGTGTTTGTGGTGGCAAGCCTAGCCTGAGTCCACAGAGAAAATAAAAGAGAAATCTACTGCGCACTCCCAAATTCACTTCAAAATCCTGGTCTCCTGAAGGCAGACAGCACCATTTGTTCTGAGTAAGACACTCTGCTAGCTAGATGAATACATGCCATTAAACCTGGCATGCAATGTTTAACATCACTACAATTTCGGAATAAATTCAGCTGCAGTACTTTTCCTCCTCCTCTTTTGCTCTTTCCCTTGGGCATTAATTAAATACAGCATTCACAAGCATGGCCCCTTTAGGAATGATTGTTCTTTATATATTACAAATCTCAAGCTGTGAATGCATGGGATAGTTTTATTAATTTCTAATCACCATTTTTAACAGGGAGCAGCTGGGCTGCATCTAATCAGCAATAGATATCTGTAGGAATTTAAATACTTTTGTCCATTAGCATGCAAATGTAGAACCAAATAGAATCTTATTGCTAGAATACTGAATTTTATTTTTTAGAAAATATATGAGTAATCATAAAGAACTCAAAATTAGGCCATGCCTCTCCTGGAGACAATCATCCATCATTTATACTTAAAAACGAATGCCTCAGATGTTTGTGCAAATGCATGTGAGAAGTTCATATGATATAAAAAGATACACCCAAATGTGCCTGAAAAGCATATAAAAGGTGGGAAACCCATCAGAAATATATAACATCTCTGTCAGAATGTGACTAGCTTGCAAATCCCAAAGAAAGAAAACATTTTACTTCTGTAAAAAGAAACTATATATGCAATACGGTTTGCATTTTATATTATATATTTTTATTCTCAAACTGAATTGCCTTGCTTGTGTTTTCTTCATTATTTTGCCTTCATTGGTGCTTGAAAGCACATTATTTATTTAGGAAAAAGCATACTCCTTTATGTGAGTAAACTCTGCTATAATCAGTCCTTGACCTAGATTCCCACAGTTCTCAGAAATTATTTTTCTGAAGTTGTTCAGAGACTCCATTTCATAAGAGAGTGAGTTCTTGGAATGTGGTATTTAGTCAAAGCTCAGTGTGTGAATCAAAATTGGACAAAACTCATATTGTTCTACTCTCAAAAGCCATTTTTAGCATGTTCAATAATTACTTCACAGCTGGCTTTAATAAAATGTGCGTTGGAAGGGAGCCAGCTTCATGCAATATTTAAATATATGTTTAGCTGGAAAATAAAATGCATTATTGCAATCTGATTTTTAAACTGGTAGCCACGAGAAAGACACACCATGATTTTTAGCGCAGCAGTAGAGAGCTCAATGAAATACACATCCCTTATTGTAAGCACCAAAATAACATGATGCAGTTTGAGTATTAAGAAAAATCCAATAGCTGGAACTGAAATCTCAGAGCTAATTTCTAGTAGTGGTTCTTTTTGAGATCTTCAGAAAAAGAATACCTGATATTATTTAAAGAAAAGAGGAAAATAGGAGCATTGTTTACCAACATCCAGTCTCAGTAATTAGGGGGAAAGATTACATAGAATAATATTCTAGTGCAAGGCAATAATTTCTGTTTTTTTTTCCAGTATTACGACCAAATTAGGAATGAGAGAGGTGCATGATCAGGCTCAGAGATCGGGTGTGCACGAGGTTCCAGGTCAGGACAGAAGCTGTTCTTGCAGTCTAAATGAACTAAAATAAAAAAATAAGGAGAGTAGGAAATACGACAGTCCAAAGGAAGGCCAGATGGCAGCCAAAAATTGGAGCAAGGGTTAGCATTTCAGTGGATCTGTATCTACCATGTCTAGAGGTAAGATTTCAGGCTAAAGACAGAAAGATGACTGAGGAAAAGAGCATCTGGAGCAGGGAACAAATTCAGGTCTGCAAATCAGGAGCCACTTTCAATACGGAAATGGCAGGAGACAAGCTGTGGATTCACAGAAATGAGAACCAGACTTCTGCTTTCCTATTTCTCCAAGTGTTGAGAGTTGACATGAGTTGAATTAGTTCTTTTAGCCTACAGATGTCTATTTTTTCTTCAGCATCATGCCTAACAGGAGCAAGCGAAAGTGTAAAGCATCCGTATGTATCTGTGTCATATGGTTCAAGGAAAACACCTAAAATCTATCATGTTTTTAGCTAATGTAGAAGTTTGACTACATGGGTTTCATTTTGTGGATAAGACTTAAGAAGCTGTATTGGTTAAGGAAAAACAATATGAATAGCCTTGGTTGTGATATTGGGATTTCTTAATTGAGAGAACAGTGTTTGTTAGTAACATTTGCCATCTGAAGATCACGTTAGATTGTTAGTAGTGTTTTGGAAGTTCAGAAAGTATCTGCAGCCAAATATAACTTTTTATTTGCATTTGGCCTGACAGATGCAATGTTCACATAGAGGAGGACCCAACTGCAGAGAGTTTACTACCATGTGCAGCATCTATAGATGTATTGGGAACATCTGCTTGTGTAAACACAGATGCTGTTTTGCAAAAGTTTCTAGTTAGCTTCTGGATAATGAGTTAGACATTATTTTTTCACTTAAGAGCTGCACAAGGTTCTATCTACAGTATTGTGAAAAGCATTGGAACACACACATAACAATGGAGAACTCTTTACTCTGTAATTTTTGCCTCGCACCCCCAATTTTTGCCATAATGCTCTCCGCAATAAGCCATAATGCTCTTCTGTGAGATGACATGCATAGTAAAAAAAAATAAAGGGATAACTGGCATCCTCTTCTTTAAATGAAATTTCTTTGAAACCCGTGTTTATCAAATGTGATTTGTCACAGAGATACAGTGGCTTCAGCATAATTTTCACTAAGAAGGATTTTTTTTTTAATCCTGAGCCTTCTGGTAGCTTTTAGTGTTTGAGAAAATGGAAGAAGAGTGTGAGACCAAAGAAACAAAGAAAAAAAATGGGCAAACTTGATAACTCAGTTCTTCATAGATATTTCGGCACACCTTTGATACTGTATTAAAAAGTATTGCCTTGCATTCTAATACAGATCAAAAGCAAAAAGAAAAACCTCAAAACTTGCCACAAACTGAATATTTATCTTCCACAGAGTTTTAGTGTTAAGCATACTTTAAATAGCTGGCTTATTCATCCTTCTGTGGAGAGTAAGAGGAACAGATTGCTATCAGGGAATTTAAAGAGATTCTCATCTTTGGGATCAAATTACATGTATAACTACTAAGGAGATACAGAATATGGTCTCTGAAATCACAATCAATTCATGAACTGGAAAAGGAGACTGAGCATGAATTTTTCTCACAAACACGCAACTTGCTCTTATTAATGATTAATTGTATATACTTTCAAGATGAGTGGTCGATTATGTATTAAAAAGTTAAACTTTGTTGATAGTCACTGTGAAGACAGTGTGATCAACAAGAATAGTTTCAAAAGGGAAATCTTTCTGGTGGAACCATATGGCAATTAAAAACTTACACTAAATGATCTCTATGTTCTATAGTTGAATTTTTAAAACTTCAGAATCTGTAATCATTTATTGACACAATGGCTATGAACTGTTTTACTTTATCTGGCAATTTGTTAACAGCATTTAGTTTACAGCAACTTAGAGCCCAGTTCTGCCAATACAAAAAAGCAAATAAGACCTTTACTGTTCTGTGATAGGGATGGCATAATTTTGCTGGCACTATAGATGTACTGAATCCAGAAGAGTTACACCATGACAGAGATATTCCTGTTGTACTGATTAGGAAGGGAATTTAAAAGCAAAGTAACTTGATCTGAAAACACACAGATAAAGATTATAACAGCTTGAAATTCTTGACTGTTACTTCTTTGAAGTTTTTAATAATTATTTAATTATTTTCACTTACAGTATACTTGTAGCACAGGATAAATGTTTGTTAGCTTTGAGAAAATTATTACATATCTCATAGAGTGATGGCAGGATTTTTTTTTTTTGTCACGTACATGCACTTTCTTACTTACACAACTGATTAAATTTAAATATATAAGCACCTTAGCAGTAAACACATATTTGCTTACAGGTTTCCTTAGTTTTTTGTTCTAAAAGAATATGTGTTAACACAAGTGAGTTCTTGAGTATGGTTCACTAGAATTTTCAGCCTATTTCAGATCACTGTTTTTGCCAGCACTGTTTACCTTTCACTATTATTTATTCATCTATGCCTAAACTTCTGTTCTTCATGATGTTGATGATTTTATATAGTACTCCGAAAGGCACTGCATGTTTCCTTCAAGTATTTCCCATTTTTTCCAGTGCTTTTAATCTCAGCCCATTTCAACTGGCTGATATTTTACTGACCCAGACAAACAAAACCCAATAGAAAATTATATTTCTTGATGTAATTTTTATGAAGTCAATTGAGTCCAAGTACAGAAGAATTCTTATCCATGGCTCAGTGAGAGTAACTATTCAATGCTCTGAGTCAGCATATGGTAAATAGCACTTTGTAGTCTTTCTGGTTCAGTTGGACTTGGTAAGATCTTTTCTCCTTTGATGCTCAGAAAAAAAATATTATTCTGTGTGTAATTAGATCACTGCCACATTCATACACAGCACCCCTGCATACAAAGATACCAGCTGCACTGCTGGTTAGAAGGGGTAAGTAGTAGATCTAGGATGCAAAAAAGCTTATTGCAATTATTTCAGAAAGGGACACATAAGCTTACTAATTATTAGTCTCCTTGACAATGTAATTAATCCTAGTATTGCTGTTCAGTCTTTCAAAGTAACTAGTATATTATTTTTTCCAATTTGTCCAGTGTATACTCTTGTAGATGACTCTTTAAACTGTGATTGAATGAATTACGTTCTGAAGTCAGAAGCTGATAATAAATCATTCTAATGAGGTTCCTTCTATTTGTCATAGAACATGAATATAAATGGAAAAAGAAAATTACCCCACATTTATATTTTGTTAAGTAGATATTGGGTTTTTAAGTATTCATCTGACACCATGGACATGATTTCTGTGCGCAAGGGTTAGGTGTTTGCTCCTAATTTTTAACAGCCTCTCTGGCATTCCTTAGAATGTCACACATATCACAGGAAGATTAAAAAGCTTTTTCAGTGTCCAGATACACTGCTATGTTTTGCAAATGCTCAATCCAGTTGGAGCACTTGAGATCCTTGTATACTAATGGCAACTGTTTGACCAATTACTAGTCAAAGAAGTACAGGTCATCTGTTGTTGAATAAAGCTCTGATGATGACTTTTGAAGCACTGTTCTAGGCAAGTACAGACATTCTTTTCAAGATGGTACCAGCAACTTAAGCTTTTGTGATCACTTTCACCTTGTAGCTATGTTTTCTAGCTATATTTTAGTAAGTTATCATGGCCCTGTGTGATTAGAACACTAAACAATCTTATAATCAATATACGGAAGCTGAAGAAAATAACAAAGAAAATCCTAGCTGGAGATATATAATGATGACACAGTCATTTAGTTTATAACCACATTTAAAAAATTAGTCATTGATCAAAATCTAATAGTATCTGCTACACAAAACTGTCCTGTCTAGAGACGAATAATATCATGGTCTTCAGTACTGCCAAGGTTTTTTTGGAGGGGAAGTTGGACCTTTTTTCTCTTACATAAGATTAAATATTTAGCATAAGTTTTATATGTGCAGTTTAAGGGTCTTAGGTCCTGTCTTCTCCTATATACTACCTCTTACTCAGTACAGACTGAATTAGACCCCCATGTTCAGATAGTTCAAAATGCCAGTGCACTTCATCCACTTCTTAGGCTTCCAAATAAACCTATGTGTTCTTGCTATCTTATTTCAGAAGGAACTCTGCCCAAAAATGCTCAGCGATATCTTAATCTCTCTGAAAACACTCATTAAAACAAAAGTTGTAGTAGGACCCGGGCAGGTTCCTGGACATCTGACTTTAGGAACTCTTCAGGTTCCTTTTAGCCCTAATGATTTAGTCTTATGGCAACAACAGCTGCCCAGGCTCAGATATGACCCGTGAAAAGGTAGTCTACACTATTCGGGATATCCTCAGAGCATATGATCCAACTTGGGCAGACGTCCAACAATTATTTGAATCAGTGTTTACCCCAGATGGATGTATACAAATCTGGGAGCATAATCCAAGATGGGCTGCAGAAGCCACTGGGAGAAGACCATGCCCGATGGCCAACCCAGGGTGGGATCATAATACAGAAGTAGGACTTGTTTAAAAAGTCCTTTCTCCTAATTCTGTTTTGCATCTTTTAATGAACTCAGTAAAGCTATATCACTTTTTAATTTTGTATTGTGCATAACTGTCTGACTCACAAAAAGCAGAAACTTGTGACATACCACACCAGGTCAGGGTATAAGTTCTGAAACCGCAATTATCAGAACTTCATCCCCAGGTAGCCCATGCCTTTCTAAGTTTTACAAGTGCTAACAAGTGACTGGAGTACCTGTGCAAAGAATATACATAGAAAGTAAAATAACTTCTATGTTTCTGTTCAGAAATGAGGAAATTAAGAAAACATCAAATAAACAACCAAATTATCTGATAACATCATAAATGGCCAAGTGAAGTGTTTGCATGCATATTGGGACATCTAGGCAAATGCATGCTATGAAGAACTTCTAAACCTGCATGTTGTTTATGTGGTAGGTATAAATGATCACTTGAGAGCCATTATGGTCTATTATGTAAATAAGCATTTAGGGACTTTTGAAAATTTGTAATTATGATAGTGCCGTGGCTCTAAATTGATTTTCCATAAATGTTTTATGAGACATTTGTTAATAGCACCGTTAAGGTAAATCTCTTAATTGAAACATTCTACCTTTATGTTGCTAACAGATTTTAAACACACTGGAAGGATAACCTGCTATAAAGTATTTCTAAACGTAGTTTTGGATTCTAATATAGCACTTTCTTCAACTGGTTATTCAGTGGAAAAAAATGTGTCAGAACATCGCTCTAACATCAAGATGGAATGGCTATTACAAGTTGAGTTTTAAAGGTCTAGTAGTTTTCTCTTGTTTCCCTGTTTCTATAAGAATATGTAAACATATTTGTTTTATGTTGAAATCTCAGGTGGTTTATTTGGGAGGGGTGGGGTGTGGGAAAGGGAGACATTTTACATTTTCATCTATGCCATCAGGATAATCTCCTTCAGGAAGAGAGGTCTGAACTGGGGTGTCTCCCTGGAAAAGACATTCCTGTGAGCCACAGCCTGGTCTGTAACGTCTTATGTAGACCAGCTGTCTTGGAAGGTTTGGTTTCTGATGCAGCTGGTGAATAAAAATTAAATTGGGCTTTCTAAATCCTCTCTGAGAAAAAAAGGCACAGGTATGTCACATTTGCCTGCTAACACTGGGTAGTTCTCACTGAGAGGAAGTTAAAGTGAGGCCTGAGGGCATGAGATGCGGCATTCTGCAATATGGAGTAAAGGATGCCTCACCGCAAGTACAGAAATGCCTGTACTGCTCAAGAGTCCAGTTTGATGTATGTCTGATTCCATCAGACAAAATTAAAATATTGACCAACTTCTGGAAATATATTGTCTACTTACCTTCCTTCTCTCATCCCTGAACTAATTTTGAGAAGATAACCTTTCTACCTCTGCCAATCCCTTATGTGTTACACAAGGGTCAAGATACCAGTGTCAGTGCAGTCAGGAGATTTTTCTATTTCTCCAATATATGGAAATGTTTAAGTAGGGAGGACATATTATTTATTATTCTAGAACTTTTAAATTTAGGGTGGATCTGTTATGAAGAAATCATGACATCATAAATTCCTTAGAAAGGGTTCACCTCTTCAGAAGTGGGTAAGAAAGTTCCAGAAGTAGAGATAAATACAGACATCACAAGAAATCGCTAAATGGAACAACATATAAAAGTTCATAAAATTTAATCTGATCACATCAGAGAGATACTGTGTGAAGTCCTCTGCTACAGTGGAAGTTTGCATTTTGTCCAAAACTAGAAGATAGTCATTCATCACCTGTTTTATGTGCTTTACTCAGCTTCATCCACAACATTTAGATTCGGGGATTTTTCTGAACAACGTGGCTTTTTACGCCTTTCTGTCATTCTCTTAGGTCTTAAAATACGAGAAAATTATTCTCTTGACCACTAAGGGCTTATTTGCAGCATAAGCAATAAATGACTTCTCTGTCTGTCACTTTTTCATGCTCTTATGTGCAGACAGGAAGGAGACAAGAGATGTAAAAAAGCCCATAGATGAAAGTCAGACCTCTCAGAAATAACTGCAGGAGTAGCCTCCAGATTTTACATTTAGAGAAAAATTGGGAAAAGAAAATTAAGAGGAAGGGAGCAGAGGACACACACAAGGACACAGAAAGAAGACTGGGTCACCTGTCTGTTAATGAATGCTGTAGATAACCAAACAAACAGGCTCTAATATGTAAAATTGCAGTTAACTGATATAGCTATCATTTTCATTGTGTGGGGTTTGCATAAAGGCTTGTTGTCACTGAATTCCTTTCTGAAACAACAGCAAGACCCAAAAAGTTCTCCCATTGATTATATTTATAAGTAAGCTGTAGTTCTGCAATGCTGCGATTCCCGCCCCCGCCCCCTCCCCTCCAGCTTTTTTTAAAGCTGGTTGACTAAGGAAACAAGGTTTCAGCAATTGCTCCAGCATCTCCCACCTAGTAAATTTTTATCTACATTGTCACCCTCACTCAAAGTTGTCAGGTGCAGCAGAGGTTTTAAAGTAATTAACTTCCTACAAACTTTGAGAACGTAAACAGCAAAGGTGAGGAAGGTCTGTATCATAGTAATGGGAGGCACTAGCATGAGCTCAGCTGTGGTTTCAGACAGTAAGGAATCCTCACTGAAAAGACCTTCATGGAACCACCTTTAAAACGTTTGTATCATGTTTTTGTCATCATATTTGTGCTTTTAGAAGCTACACCCTTTAGAAAAGCAAACTCTTTGATTAAGTCTTACATCTGTATATAAGGCAATTGATACAGTTTTTCAGAGGAGATACTGAAAAACAAGTGAAATAGAGAGTACTGGATACTGTGTTCTCCAACAGGAATCATATGTTTTTGGATAAAGGGCACAGAGACATCGTATATTTCAGACTAAACATCTATAGCACTGTAAGTAAAGAAGAGAGGATGTTTTTAGCAAATAGCATGCCAAAATGATAATTTTTCTTGTATTTTAGCTTAAATTGCTGTAATTTAGTCACACATTGCCCAAGATGCAAAGCTTATCTGTCATTCATTTTTACAGCTTACATACTTTTTGAAAATAAGCAGAAACATTGCTAGAATTCTAATGACTGCTTTGCTACCGTGTGTCATGAGAACTGTAAACTACCCTACATTTTAAATCTGCTCTTTGGCATTGCTTAACCAACACATTTGAGACCCTGTATTGTACTCACTTCTACTAATTTCCTTGAATTAATGTATGACTATCATTCACGGTCAGGCTTCGCAGAAGAAACAGCTTCCAGGAAATGCAACAGAAACTAGTCAACAAAAGCAGATGGGCATCCTGGGAATCTGGAGTGATAAAAATAATATAACAGAATACAATACCAGTGCATATAGCTGGTTTATGCAGCTTTGTGATCTTATTACTATTACTTTCATCTTCTCTCTGCTTTTCCCTCTTCTCTTTAAAGTCACATTTGGTATGTAATTGGTACATTACACTACTCCTCCCTGCAGGCCATGGAAAATAACAGAACCTCAAGTTTCTAAAGAGCAAATGTGGTTTAAAACACTGGAGGTAAATTGTCCTGGTTTTGGCTGGGATAGAGTTAATTTTCTTCCTACTAGCTGGTATAGTGCTGTGTTTTGGATTTAGGATGAGAATAATGTCGATAACACACTGATGTTTTAGTTGTTGCTAAGTAGTGCCTAGACCAGCCAAGGACTTTCCAGCTTCCCATGCTCTGCCAGGTGCACAAGAAGCTGGGAGGGGGCACAGCCAGGACAGCTGACCCAGACTGGCCAAAGGGATATTCCATACCGTATGGTGTCATGCTCAGTATATAAGCTGCGGGGAGTTGGCTGGGAGGCAGCGACTGCTGCTCTGGAATGGGCTGGGCATCAGTTGGCAGGTGGTAAGCAGTTGCATCGCTTAGTTTTCCTGGGTTTTGTTTCTCTCTCTCGCTCCTTTTCATTACAATTTATGATTTTTTTTATTTCAGTTATTAAACTGTTCTTATTTCAACCCATGAGTTTTTTAGTTTTGCTCTTCAGATTCTCTCCCCGATCCCACTGGCAGAGGTGAGGGGGAGGGCAAGCAAGTGGTTGTGTGGTGCTTGGTTGCTGACTGGGGTCGCAAGCACATCTCTTCCAGCATCTGAAGAACAGAATTAACTAACCAAGATTTCTGCATAAGGAGAAACTTAGAGATTTGAGAATAAAAGTGACAATCATATGTGTGCTTGAGGGGATGTGAACACGCTGACCACAGGGCGTAGCAATCAGCAGATTCCAGCCACGTTTGGCACTGGGCTCTCTTTGTACCTCGTGGCTCAGCTTTGAACAGAATAATTCATTGGAACAGAAAGAATCTATAGTTTAGGGGTTAGGGCACCCGTCTGAGATCAGACCTGATTTCCAGTCTTAGGTCCAGTCAATATCAAAGTAATTTATGTTATTTATTCCTTGTGACAGAGATTGGAAGGGGGCTTCCCCCCCAGCCTGAGCTCTCTAACCATGAGACCATATAACTCCATTGAGTTAGCTGGTGCCAACCAGAACCTGGACACTCTTCTGGGAAGCATCCCAAATGACTGTGCTAATCATAAAGTAGAGACTCCTCTTCAGAGTACAGTGTTTTAAAACACCTGATCAAATAGGTGCACTGTGGACATACTAAGTGAATCGGGTCTTAGATGCAAAAAAAACTACTGAACTGACTCACTGAATCCAGCTAAAGGAAGCTGAAGAGCCTGTCTATTTAAACTTGAGCAATGCCGGGCATACTCTGAAGCAGAATTTTAGGTATAAAATAAGCATTTCTGGTGAAATTATAGATAGCTGGCACTTTCTGCTTAAAGTCCTGAAACTTATAAACAAAAGGATATGAGTAAATTTCTGGTTTTGTGATTTCAATTTGGATGCCTACTTTCCATTTGAGGCCTTAGAATCCAAGAAAGTAAAAAAAGAAAGAAAATTAAATATTTACCCTAGGAAAAAATGAGACAAATTTCTGCATACTCAGTAGAGCTGATCAGCAAACAGTCTAATTAAATATTAAATATATTAGGTAAGTATTAAACATTAAATATTTATAAATATTTAGTATATGAAATATTTAGCATAGTGTATTGTAAATACTAACATTTTAATAAAAACATTATTTTAAATATATTCTATGATTTGGGAAGCAATGATTGTGTTATGTTTTTTGATGAAAATGTTTTTGAGCAATTTGAAGTCCTGCTGCTATTAATTTTTCCTACAGTAGGTCAGAACAGTATTTTATATATATATATATAATATGTAATTTCTCTCTACGTATAATACATAGCAACCTCATGATGATGAAGAATCCATAGTTTTATGAAAAACAGGGTAAACCCAGTAAAATTTATCTTCCTTTATATCAAGGAAGGATAATTAAGAAAGATATCAAGGAAGGCAAGTCTGCACTATGTTATCAAGTTGTTGCAAGACATGTAATATCTCATCTACTCTTTACTAAATGAGATGAGCTTTTGTTCATTTTCATCATAACAAAACAATAAATATGTATCAATTAGTATTGGTACTTAGGGATTTGTTTCAGTAGACAATTATCGTGGAACTGGAGATAGAAAATGTTTAAAAACTAAAGGGCTACATAATCATATCTATGACAAGAAATAGGAAGTGCACTCAGAAGTGTTTTATTTGCTTATTTATATTCAATTTAAACACAGGCAGAATTTGACGTACTAATGTGTCTTCAATTTTTCTTCCCATGTTTTTGCGTATATGCTTTTTTATATCTTGAAAAATTGATAAAGACAATGAGGAAATTAAATATTCTTAGGAAACTGTATTAGAGGTAGTATTCTAGGCATATTTTGACACAAGGTCATGCCTAGATAATTACTTATCTGATTTTCATGTTGACTCTCCTGCAGTGCTAGCATAGCCAAAATTCCCCTTAGGATCGCTATGCAGTCTAAATGCACAACAATATCAAGAACACTCTGACTAAAATCAGATACTAATGTTAGTCATAATTTGACTTACTAAAATAATTTGGTGTATTTATTTTTGTAGTTTGTTAAACAAGCTTACCACTATGTCAGAACTGTTCAAAGAAGAACAGGGGATGAGAAATTAATTGGCATGCTCAAAACCACATATATGTGTTAATATTTATCTTCCTATTTCTTTAGGGCCTCCTTTCTGCTTAAGGTTGAAATAAAAATGAAACAAGAGGAGGAGGGGGAATTGTATACCATATTGCACTTTGTTATCAATAGTCAATAACCCATAGATATTTTCTCCTGTTATTTCCTATTTATCCTATTGTTGGATCCCTGCCAGTGAACTCCTCTTGCAAATGCCATTATCTTTTAATTTGGAAGTGATGATATTAATCCATTAATTATCTGCATGTTTACCCAAATTACAACAGTTTACCCCTTTACCCTTCTGAATTTTTTATCCCCAGTACAATTCCTGAGTGGTGTTTGTACAGCTAGGAATTTAGTATTGAACACTCCTCACCGTTAAAAAGTAACCGTAGTTTCACTCCATCACTGCAGCCAGATCTAGTTTTCACTCAGATATTCAGGTTTAGATTAGTCCAAGAAAGCGGGAGACAAAGGATCAGAGAATTTCTACTCGCGTGTCAGTCACTTTTGTTAAGCCCAAGCCACTGAATAGTGTAGAATTCAAGATACCTTGAACCAATGAGATGGAGCAAGAGGAGCTTCTATGGCCTGACAGTTTAAAGCCATCAGTCTGGCAAAGAAATCCTACCTTCCAGGCCTGTTTTGAGAACTGTTCCTATGTATTATCCTGTATCTTCCAGAGCAAAATATATCAATTGCCCTCATAATAAACGCTAGAACTGATGAAGGCAGCAGAGAAACCCAATTTCTGGATTCTGATTAAATTTAGACAACAGACAGATGTTAACCTAGTCAGTCTGATCAATACTAAGATGCTGTAGTGTATACTGAAAAGCAAAACTGTAGATTTGAGGTGCTTTCATTAAGAAATATAGGAATTAGGGATTTCCAGAGTTAGACAACAGCTTGCATAAATATTTTTATGGTGCAGCCTTTTCTGCCGATAAACCTATGTTTTGCTTACACTTCAGCTTTAGCCTCTTAAATCCTTCTGGATATGACCATTGAACTTATTTTTCTTTTTAAATGGGAGAGAAGAATATGATTTTTTTTTTTTTTACTGAGGGTAAAAATAAGAGAAGAGTTGCCTGTTAGTTTGTTGTCCGTTAATTCTTTATGCCTTTACATGTTTCTCTCCATGTTGAACAGAGAAATAGTGGAAATCAAAAAATATAGATTTGATGCTATGAATCACCGAAGTCAATGATACAGCTCTCTGATCTGAAGGATTCAAAATTAAATCCTACAAGCCTCTGCGGTGCCATTAATAAGGGTACAATTTCCCATTGGTCAAGGAGGATCAGGATATCAGATGAAAAAATGGCACGTAGCACAAATTCTTGTCAGGCTCAGATGCTTAGATAAAGCCTTTTGGAGAGAATTAAAGATTTAAAAAATTGAAAGCCGGGGGGAAGCTAGTTGCTCAACAAAGTATGAATAGATTCACTGTATTCTTCAAGAAGGTGGCATTCTTTGAGAAGACTCCTTGAAAGTTTGCTTTAGAAAGTGTTACATGCTGAACATAGCCTGAAGATGTGAAGTGGGATTATGAATTTGCAGGGGAATAAGTCATAGAAGAGGTACCTGCACAATTAAAATGGAAAACCATATAACTGAAATGTAATTACACAACATCAAAAACTTGGTTTTCATTAGAAACAGCTTTATCTGAGCATCTGAGAGAAGCAAAGTTATGTATACAAGTATTGATATTAATAAATTGGTCATAATTCAAAAGGTTGGGGTTTTTTTTGGACACAAGTCTGTGTATGAAGTTTGCTTTTGAAAGAAGAGTGCACAACATTCACTAAGCAGATTTCTTAATTCTAGTTAATATATGGTATAGGAAAGAATGCTAGAAATGAAATGCATGTTCTGTAACACTACTTCCTACTTCCTTCTTTAATCTCTCAGTTTTTCCCTTGTCTGCAACTCACTGATAAGCCCATTTCTCTCAGCTCTTGTTTCTCAGTTTAAATCTATTTTTATCTTATTGATGAGTCACTCGTCAGTCTGTAGTTTAACACATCCTGTGTTTCTCCGGATGGTCTCACATGCTTTTTATATAAAGGGAGAGGAGGACTGTGTAATTGCATCGTGACTCTATTCTGTTTCACTCTAAAAGGAAATTAAGGTGGTATTTATTTATAGCCTGAAATATTCTTGATTTTTTTCCCTATCAAAATTTCCATCAGGTTCCTATGAGCGTATTTACCCAGGTCTGCTACTATGGTTTTCCTCACTCATAGCCTGTATAAATGCTGGTGTTTATTTGGTTCTGCTGCTTGTCAGTTCAGCTGCAGCTGAAATCATCGAATTCTCATATAATTATAGTGGTGCCATTCAAACAGCTAGAGTTAAGGTTGTGTCAGCAATTGCATTATAAATCCTTAATTTAAATGGTCTGCACTCATTCAACCATAAAATATGTTTTGAGCTGAACCTTGGCTTGTAAGGTTTCAAGCCAGGAGCAACTTCCTTTTCAAACAAAAAAACCCCAAAAACAAAACAAAAAAAAAAGTCTGCAGTGACACAAGAGGTGCATTACAGGTTTCTTCTGTTTTGCTTCGGTTCGACTCAAAAGATTCTGATCCTGTAAGTTAAGAGAGTTGTTTGGACCCTGTGTAAACTGACCTCTGCTTTAAGGCTGATACCAAGAGAGTCATTTGATGATGATTTTGGTAGTATATTAAGGGGCCAATGAAAGGCATCCGTGGCAGCCAGCACAGGGGACTGGTACCACCAAACTGCACTTCACATGCTTTCAGTCAGCAAGGGACCATTAAGGATAATGTGGGCTGAATCCGAACCATGACCTGGAGGTTAAAGGCCCTCATTATTTCATTCATAAATAATCTGGCTCTCCAGTTGCTTGAAGCCTAATAGGGAGACAATAAAAAGGGACATAGGCTGGGCAGAGGCAACACAACCGTACAAGTGTGTTAGTTCAGATGCCTTTCACGTTCTTGTTCCTACCATTTTTAAATGGTGTCATTTTTTCTGGAATTCTCAACTGCACCAAAGCACACAACCAAACCAGAGCCTCTGTCTCTATATTTTGAGATAATTACCTGAAAATGTCTTCCTAGAAATCATTCTTGATCACAGGAGGACAGACTTACTCGAAAACAACAACAACAAAAAACCCACAAAAAAAACCCACACCAAAAAAACCAAAACCCTAACTGTAACAACTCCCAGTGTACTCTGCCAGGTGATATCTCACAAAACCCCATTTAACATATGAAAAAACAAATAGCTTGTAAAGCTCTGTTGTTATTTAGATAGTATAATCCAAATTTAGTTTGACATGAAGTATAGCTGGCATAGTTCAAAATCCATCTAGAAAATAGATTAATGACAAGTTTCAAAAATGGATTGAGGATTTTCCTAGTGAAGTGCTCTTGTCTATGCATTTCAGCAAGTCTCAGCTGATTGTCTTAGAACTTTGTACAGAAACTTTGGACCTTAAACTACCGTCCCTATTACAGTCACTAACAAAACCTGTTATCAGTGGGTCAGGATCTTAGTGCATGTATCTAAGGATGAAACAAGAGATATTTAGTCTTTATATTTATTATTTGTGGCAATATTGCCTAAAGAGACAGTATAAAGGTAAAGACTGTGCTATACTTAGGGCTAAGTATCAGATTATAGCTGTTTCACACAAATCTGTTCTCATCTCAAATCTCATGAAGATGTGATTTTCTTTTTTTTTCTTTGCTATTTTCCCCCCCCCTTATAATTCAATTGAGCAGCCTTCAAAATTAGTCTTATCTCATTTAAAAGAACAATATAGTGCGACCAACTTCTTCTTCATCTTGGTTTTACATAGTGCATTTGGATATTAGCAGTATAAGAGTCCATCACTTTAAAGGAAAAAAACATCACCTCTTAAAGTTATTAGCATCAATTAAAAATATTTTTGAAGTCTGCTAAAGAAGATACTCCATAAAATGTCTACCTTCTGAAATATGACTGATTAAGCTCTAATTCTTCCTGGAAGAAGGTTGTGCCATAAATCAGTCCTTGCAACAGTAACTGTAATAAAATATAGAACTAGACCTCATTGAAACCTAAAACTGAAACTCATGATTTTCCCTTTAGTGTATGTATACTCTGCTACCCAAAAAGACATCCAAAGCTGTTATATTTCATGAAGGGCTTTTGATCAGCAATTTTCTACACACTTTATATTGTTTAGCCTGACTGTGTTTTCAGTGAGTGTTTTATCTCTGTCTATATTATCTAGGAAGTAATAAAACCATATTTAGGATGCCATAGAAAAATGAGGAATGTTACAGTGATGCTATCTACTACATGTACAGGAGGGAGATAGATAAACTAGTGATTCAGTGGTTATCAATTTCTTCCTTACAGCGATGTGGTATTATAACATGAAAAAGTTTTGACATCCCTACTGAGGGTGGACAAACCACCACAGAGCCACCACAGTCACACAGATGACAAGCAGTGTCACTCCAGGACCAAAGACAGCCTAGTCACGCCTGCAGAGTGCACTGCTTGCGTATGGCACTGCTGTAGTGAGGCTTCCATTTTAGGGCTCAAGACCGTATGTCATCACAGCATCAAGCTGCGCTGTGCTTTCTGAAGAAAGTTCATGAGTCTCTCAAATTCAAGGGACTTGCACACAGACCTATCAAGAGGAACACATGGGTGGCTGCAATCGAGGAAAAGCAGTCAAGACTTCTAGCTTTAAAACTCTGCTACCATTTTACAGTAAGCTGGCCAATTACAAGATCTATATAAAAGACTCTGCTGAAGTTGTAATTCATATTTTCCCAGTTTCAAAATTTGTCTTTTGAATGTTTTCCTATGTCAGCAGCTATGATATTAAAAGATTGGCAACACTGAAATCACTCACGAGATTCTTCCATCTTGCAGCAACTCTTCCATTCTTAACAGTGTTGCAGTCATGTAGCTACTCACTGGGGTAAGCCAGTTGGCTGACTGCACTGACTGAGCAGTTTTGGTGCTCATCGTAATGATATAGAGAGAGGTAACGAATGGCAGCTTATCGACGTGGACAGTGCCAGTTGTGTTTGTTCTGCGGATCGTGGGATCATTGATTTTGATGAGGGATTCTATAATCATAAAAGAGTTGCTCCTTCCTTTCATAAGGGGAGAAGAGTATCATCAGATTATGACATGGTGCATGAATAAGCAGCAGCTTGTGCTTTAACATATCAACTATTGTGACTCACTGCTTCAGGGAACTGTTGTCTTTAAAATCACAACGAAAACCCAAGTATAATCAAGTTACTATTCTTTCCTGCTGGCAAGCAAAAATGAGGAAAAAGCGATAGTACTTGAAAACAAGCCAAATAAAATGTTCAGCTCGGTGACCTGTAATACTCAGCAGCGAATCTGTTGTTTATCATGGGCTACCTGCAAATACTTGCAGGGTTTCCCACTAGACATTGTTCCCAAACACAATCAACTAGAAGACTTTTGGTATGCTTCATGAGCAGAGACACTCTTCAGCTTCTATCACACAGAACTCTTAAGGTTATTTTTGATAAAGTGATAGCCTTGATTTCAGTATAAATAAATAAGTGCAAACAAAACTATTTCTGTGTATAATCACAAGTATCTGGCTGTTTGTATGATTTCTTCAGTTCCACTTTTGCTTTCTTTACTACTTGCTCAGGCTTTGAGACATTGGCATGTACAATATGATCTCAGGTTGTGGGATTTCATCCCTACCCATATATAGAACATAAAATTATCCTGGTCAAGGTAACATGAGCTAACTTGTGTAATAATCAGAATGCTCTTTGAGACATTGATTTAAAACAGCAAAAGAAAGTGTTACAGTCTGATCCAATCCACGTATTCTTCTCAACAACTTCCTTACTCCTTGTGAGAGGTTTTATTTGAATCCAAAATTGCTTCTCTCCCTCAGATTCTTATTTTCTACTTTCTGCAAAAGAATCACTAGGGAACCTCTTTTACTGCTAATTTGATGCAATAAGAGGAAGCTGAAAGTTATTGTGGCCTAGATGTGTGCCTATGCCTTAGAGACGCAGTCTCTATCATTAGCATCTGAGTCATTGTCAGTAATTACCCATTTCATCAGCACAGGTCTGTTTTGTTACCTTATGGAATTTTTTAACCTTGTTTATATCAAGAGCTTTATCTGTTTCTCTTCAGGCTTCCTTCTGTTATTGACAAGATGTTACCTAAAACTTCTTTCTTTTCTGTCAGTTATTCACCTCTCACAGGAACATTTATTTATTGGATGTTAGTTTTGTATGGGCTTTTGGTCAGTAGGAAGGTTAGTATAAACAGTTTCAAATTAAGTCTCTTCCTCTACAGTTAATGGAAGTAGGCTTGACATTATTTGCATAGTAGGTCATGACTATTGTCAAATCTGACTTCAAAACCGTTATACATTCTTGCTGGCAGAAATGCTTGAATATTATTAGAGATAACCTGCATTCATTTATGGGCATTTCCCTCCTTAATCCTACAATGTTCCATTTCTACATTTAGATTATTGATCCTTCCTAGAACCCTAGAAAGGATCGATAAATGCAGAACTAGATTTCTCAGGATAACTGGAGATATTTTAGTTTTAATAAAATGAGCAAAACAGAGAGTCAGTAGTGAGGAGATACTTGTCTTAACACACCATTGGGAGCTTGGGTAGCGAAGCTGCATGTGCAGACAAACCTAGCCATGGTGGCTGCTAATTGTTTTAGTGCTTTTTGCCAAATTGGGAAAGGGCACGATCAATAATGCTACTTGAGGCATTACTATCCAGGTCCTCGATGATACCTTGCTCCATAATTTATGTGCCTCTGATAGTTTTGAAACAGTTGTTCATCTGACACCTGTCTCCATATTTGCCCTAACACTTTCCGTGAGTTCTTGTAAAAAAAAAAAAAAATTAAAATTCTGCTATCAATCAGACTGCAAATAATAAGCTCATCTGCCAAAAACCTTGTAGTTAAAAAAGATATTCCCCTGATTACATGCCTAAACTAAAATAACTCTGTGGCTAAAACACTTACCCCAGTACTGGAGCAACTTCAACAACAGAAGAGGTTCTTCTTACCCCACCTGCTCCCAGGAACCAGGTCCTTCTGTCCAGAGGCAGATCCTAAACTAACATCTCCCACTGCCTAAGAGAACATCCTCACTGAACTCTGTCTACCTTTATTCAGATTGTTTCTCTGTCTGTTAGCTGTGCTCCAAGAAATCTCTTTAAAAAAAACAAGGGGGGGGGGGGGGGAAGTCTTGTTGATTGACTGCAAGAGGACTTAAGTATGACAGGTGAGGGCAGTTGCCAGGTCCAGGGCTGAAGAAAAGCTAAACTAAGCTAAGCTCCTGCAGCTGGGGGAACCTCAGTGCTGGCAAATGCAGCCAGCAAGCTGTCAGGGAAGGAATAGTGGATTTTTTGGGTTGCATAATGCACACAGAATCTTCCTTTAGAGAACAATGCGAGGGATCTGAAATGATATGTAGCTGGAGATTAAATGGTAACCATTGTTACCAGGAAGTTTGGCTCATTACCTGAGGAGCAGCTTCCCAAGATGCTGCTTCTGGGAATTAGTGCAGATAGTACACTGAAGGGTAGATGAACAGTAATAACACGACCAATCCTCTAGGCAATTTTAAAAAAAAAGAAATTCTTCCTTTTCTGCAGTATAATTAATATTGTTTCATATAGCTCATGTGTTCTGTCTGTCCAGGTAGTGCAAGTACACTGTACTGCTTAGGGTTCTTATTCTTTAGAAGGTTTCACAAGGAATCTAAAAATGGGGAAAAATGAATGTCCTTTGTTAAACTGTTTTAACCAACTGGTATTTATACTTTTATAGATCCTTCTTACTTAGAGGAATTGACAAGTTGAAACAGTCTATTAAATGTCAATATTCCTTAAATGCTAAGGTTATAGATACTCATGCAGTAGCAGATTTCAAAGATTTGAAGTGTGTTGTGAAGCCTTGTTGATGACATGTCTTTTAGTAAGATATGCAATCTTGTCTTGAAGATGCCATACAGCTGAGTTTACCACCCCCCCCCGCTGTAGGCTGTTCTGACACTTGTTTATATATACTTCAGGTTTATTTCAGGATTGGACATCGCTCATTTTTCCTGCAGCCTTGTTAAGTCTTTCCTGCAATGTCTTTTTCATGTGCAAATAACTATGTACTGTGATCGAGTCACATTTCAGTCTCCTAAATAAACAGAATATTTAAGCCTGATCAGCCTGACATCACTGATTTGTTTTATAATCACTTAATAATTATAGGCTTCTCTTCTGTGCTTTCTCAGTGTTTACCTGTTTTCCTGAGGCCATTCCAGAAATGCATTCTAGCACTGATTTTTACCAGTGCTGTGCACAGAAGCATAAATGCTTTCCTACTTTTATTTGACACCTCTCCTTTTCATAGCACTGTAAAGAATTTACTTGCCCATTTAGCAAGACATTGCGGGAAGAGTTCACACTGAGATAGCTAACTATACAATGGCCTGTAAGTCATTTGTGAGGGACTGTTTTTTGAGACATTCATTCTATCAAAATAGTTGAATTGTTCATTTTTTAGATATATTATATTGTATTTAATTGTACTGGAATATATCTGACTGGATCATGGCATTCAAACAGCACCGGCCCCTTCTCCTTCCTTTCTTATTTTCCAGGAGTCACCTACAAAATTTACCATCAATGTATTAATATAATTTTTTAAATCACTGTTAAAAAAAATGAGTATCACTCACAGAAGAACCAGTAGTCAGTGGACCCTCTTGTAATTTGCTGACACCTGCCTGTTAGAAAATATTTATTTTGCAGCAGTTTTTTAAATCCAAATACTTAATGAAGAAAACCATGAAATTTAGACCAGTGTTACTTTCTAATAGATTCTGAAGGACACTTTTTTGTGAAATTGAAAATATGCAGGGAGATGACTTTAGTTTTACATCCCTTGAAATTTACTAAAAATCCTCATTTTACTGGTATTACTCTTCACATGAAATGATGTTTCAAATAAACTTCTTTCAGAAAGTGCCTTTCAGGGTTCAGATGACCTTTATTCTTGCTGGAAGCCAGCTCCCTCCAGTATTTTGTATATGCACAGCAAGGAAAAAGAAATACTGCTGCACTGTGTGGGATCGAAGCAGTATCAAGAGGTTATCATACATACTACATTGAAAATAGGATCAAAGTTATAAGTGCTGATTCAGTTATCAGGGCACCGTGGGTTTGTTCTTATTTATAAAATGACAGAACAAATCACAAAGGCCCATAGCAATTATTAAGGGTGATGTGGTGAATTTACATGTCCTGAAAGTGGGCTATGCGCTGCTGTAATACCCAGGGAGTAGGTTAGGAAGGGGATTATGACTGAGTTACAACTCTTTGCCTGGCTCCACTTACTCCAAGCAGGGAGCAATACGTTTTGATCTCTATCTGTAGAAGAGTATCTTTAGCTCTATGGGGACTTGATTGTACAGGCTTGTTCTTTAGTTGTCAGTAGTAATGGAAAAGGACCAGGAACAAAATGGGGATTTTGCTTGGGTTTAGTTTTTACTTCAGTTTAACCTAAACCAATGATAAAAAGTTTAACTGAAAATCTTCACCTTACGACCGTGTCCCAGATAAAGGATGGCACTTCTGTAAAGTAAGGGAAGAATGGACTGAGGAGGAGACTTGACAGAGAAGTAAATAGTTCCTAATGCTTTCTAGCATACTAAGGCTCAAGTCTGGGGCTCTGCTTCATTCAGAGCAAAAGACTGAAACCACATCTTTTTCCTCCTAGGCTAGTGCTTCAATGTCAAGGGTGTGTCATATTCTGAATAACCTCATTACTTTTGTCTATATGGGTGTTTTGCATTCTATTTTGGTGTGGTTTTTTGGTTTTGTTTTTTTTAAGAAATGGCAGATGAAAATTAAGGTCACATGCAAGCAAAAGCCTTCTTTTACTTATTGTTGAAATAGAGAGAAAATATTCAACCTTGAAATCATTCATATCAAGAAAATCTCATGTCCTGTTCATAATTAGCCATGATATATGAACTGAGGAAATGTGTTTTTATACTTTATTTAAGAACAGTATTAAAATAGGCTTTATTCTTACTAGCATTACTCTTAATATATAGCAGTGTAAGTAATCTAATTCACTCTGTACAATGTAACTGACTAATTTACTGAATATTGGAACATTTATTTCCTTGTATTAACCCTTTTCCATTATCTTTGGCTAAGGCTTCCACATATCTTAAATATAACTTAAATGTAGAGTAAGTAATGTGGGGAATAAGGGGCTCTGTCCAGGTTTCTGATCCTCTGAGATCATGGCGATGTTGCACAATCATAGAACGGGAGAAGAAACTGACTCCCCTGGAGTCCAACCAAATGGATTCATATGAAAGAGGATTTGAGTACAGTCTGGAAAAGTCTGAGCATGATTATGCAGGTCTAGGGACAAAAGAACCTTCAAAGAATGCCAGCAATCTAGGCAATGGCCTTCCAGCTTGCAGAACAAAAAAATTAGTTCCTCTTTCAAGTTAATTCTCTAACTATTCTACTCTGCTTACATGACTGTATATATGTGTTTAATTTTTTAGGAAGAAAACATACAAACTAAACTTAACTCAAAACTAACTTTTGAATGTCATGTCCTTAATTAGCACTTCATCCACTTGCTGCTGTCACCTCGTTTTTTTAATAAGGTTGTATCACATTGCTGTGAGCCGCTGAGAGAGTCTAATGGTTCAGATATTTCCTTTACCTGAGGTACCTGTTTGCTGGCATGAAGAAGGATGCTGTTGACTTGTATGACCCCCACTTTCACTGTCTTTCCCCCAAGCGACCTTCCCAACTTCCATCTTCTGTATTCTATTGCTGCCAGCATCAGTCAAATACCCCTTCTCATTGTCCTAGCAAGTGCCATTCACTCTGTCCCATTCCACCTGCATTTCCTCCTTCAAAGAAATCCAACAAACCAACACAAACCACACCCAGTTTCATACACCTTTGTAAGGGGTTTGCTGTCCAAAGGCTTTGAAAACCTCAGAAGTCTGTAAGAACGAATTAAACATTGTAAATCTTGTTTGTCCTATGCTTGGACTCAGTTGGATACATACATGTCAGATCACTCTATGTGCTTCCGTAATTCCATTAGTGGCATCCAGTAACTCCTGTTATGAAAGAACTGAATTTCTGAGGTGTTGCCAAAGGTCAAGAAACCCTGAGGGACATTCTGCTTTGCAGTTAGAATTACTCCCAATAAACAAATCTTGTTGTTGTTTATAGTTAAGCTGATAATTGTAAAACTTGAATATTTGGCTGCTGACCTAGTATCTATGGGCACATTATTAAAAAGAAAACCAAGATATTTTTGTTCCTGTCCCCATTTCTCCCCCGCATCTGTCTGATCCTTCTTTCCATTCAGGCTTGGGGGCTGTTTTCTCCTCTGTTGTGTTATTACAAGGCACTCACCCTATTTTCCTTGACCACATACAGACTCTCAACAATGTTGTCTTTCAGAGAAGGGGATTTCTAAAGGGTCACTTCAGCTGGAACAGAAATAATTAATTAAATAAATAAATCATAAAAATGTAATTAAAATCTTAACTAGCTTAAGCCCTGGCAAGCAGGCAGAGTGCAGTTAACATTCTCCACTAAATTTGAAGCACTTGACATAATATGGAGATTTTGAGAACTACAGGATAGGCGCATGTTTTATTCAGAAACTAATGAGAGTTTAATGCTATGCCAAGTGACTGTCGGAAAGCTGGCATAAGATGTCCTCTCTGATCCATTCTGGGATACCCAAAAGAATTAGAACACAAGAACAGATATTTTGGTGTTTTCAACACTGCTTCAACAAGTACTAGAGAATCCTGAAAAAGTAGAGGCCTGCTAAGGGTAGAGCCCTTCTTCCATGCTATCCTAAGATCAGAGCTTTTGGTTTAGTGCCATGATTTTTGGATTTTAAAATCAACCTTCACTTACAATTTCAGTTCACTTTCTAGAGGCTAGGCCTTGTGCTAGATTCAGTAAAGTATGTAGCACAAAGCTTTCAAGATTTGTGTCAATCTGTTCAGTCTACTCATTCCACTTTTTTTTTTCCTGTTTACGTTCACCATTTCTTTCCACAGAAACAAAATGTTGCCTTCCAGATATTCTGCTTATTACCCAACATTTTACATTTTCATGACTCCAGGACCACAGGAGTGCTCTCAGCCTGTAAACTGAAGTGTAGTTAGCGTGTAAATTGAAGTCACATGGAACAAACTCTGCTAGTGTCCAAGTGAACTGTGAAGGCCCGGTAAGGCAAACATCTCTTGTCCAAGTGTATTCAAGCAAGAAACAGGTGTAATTTAGGTGACTTTGCCTCTGAAAATGGGACACAATTTCCAATGACCAGTGTGGCTTGCAGAGCAATCTAGGGAACATAGACCACAGCTTGGCCATTGACCCTCATATCTATGCATAGGAGAATATGAACTGAACCTGGGAATTCCAGTGCATCCGAGGTTGGGGCCCTTACCTCTTATCTGTGCTTTGCACTCAGTCTTTGTTTCCATGGAAACTAGGGGTAAAAAAATGGTGATATTTGCATTTTATACCCAATACAAAGTCAGGGTCTGCCTGGGATTTGTACCTCCCAGTCTACAAGCAGCCTTTTATGCATCAGGCCTCTGCTTCTGGTTTCACCAGTACCAGTGTCTTCATACTCTACTGACAACTCTTCATTCTCTGCCACTATGGCTCCTTCTGCAAGAACCTAACTTTGACATTTATGAGATACTGTAACAGTAGAGTCTGCTAAATGGATGAAGCATTTCTGCTAATAAGTTTCAAGAAAGAAAAACAGTCTTCCCACAAGAACTGTGATATCTTGTACAGTATTGTGACATTGTTGGCTGAGTTATTGCAAAAGACAGCCCTAAAAAGATAGCTTTAATTAGAAAAGAACCAAACCTTAGCCCATAAAGTGGAATATTTCACTTTATGATTGCAGAACAGACTTATGGTAGAGAGAAGAGGGAATGAATTTTTGTATGCCAAATGAACAACCAAAAAAGCAGCACACAGTGATCATTAATCTCAGTCTGGATGGACCCTTGTGGGGTGACAAGGGAAGGTATAAGTGGTAGGACTGGGATATGGAAAGCCTTGCTCCAGTTATTCTGTATTTTGCCACTCTACAAATATTTCAAGCACTCCTTTGCAATGTAAATATTTGTGACCTCTATTTTGAAAGCAGTTGTGTAGAAAGGAAGGCAGATACAATACAGGCAAATTTAAAATTCACTAAGAGATATTGTGAATTGTCTATGTATTCTGTCTTCTCTTCTGCAGTAGCATTTGCAGTATAAATTACAATTTCTTAGGATTTTACTGTAGTTATAAAGAACTTTACCCATACACTGCCTGAAAGTTGACTATAAATGTTAGTTATTTGAAATGTTTTGCAAGTTGTCATTGGTCTTGAGTAAACAACTACTGTTTATGTTTCCTGATTGGATTATGTTTCCTAAACTGGAATCCCCTTCCTATCATGAGAAAGCACACATGTATAAGGAAAAAGAATGGCAGCAATAGAAGTGAAGCAGAAAGAAAAAAAAAAACACCTGTTTTTAAAATTATTTTTACAAAGTGATTTTTTTGTGGATGTTCTCTGAGATGAAAGACTAATTTTATAGAATACAGCCCACAGGGAATTTTAAAATTAAATCAGAAATGAGCATCCTTTGTTTCAAATTAATATTCTTCATGGTTTATTTATAGTGACCATAATTATATTCAGAACCTGACCTTCAATCTGCTTATTCTCAGATTTGCATTATAAAAGTGATATTCCAAAACCTGTATTCAGAAATGAGCATTTCTTTCTGAATATGTCTCCTTGATTTAAATGTTTGAATTCCACGCATTTAGGATATAGGAGATTCATACTTATATTATCCATCTACATACTAAATCAATCTGCAGCAAATTAACACGAGTGTGAAAGTTACATTGCATTGTATAAAGGCAGATCCTTCTGTTTTTAAGGTTGGTGAAAGCTGGATTCCTTTGAACATGTTATATATCTAAAAATGGGGATAGACGTCTATTGAGATTTTTGAAAAGCCTTCTGTTAAAATTCCAGTAATAAAAAACACAATAGGTTTAAAGCAAAGCACATAGCTACATGCTTTCCCAACTTTAACGAACAGGCAAGTGGCCTGAGGCATTTTTTGTTCTCAAAAGTATTGAGACCCATCACCTTCCATTGAGATCCATTTGAAATTCCACTTAAACATAAGTAAAGCTTTTTTTACTGTGAACACTGGCACAGGTTGCCCAGACAGAGGAGTCTCCCTCCTTGGAGACATTCAAAATTTGAGTGGGCTCTAGCTGGTCCTGATCTGAGCAGGAGGTTAAACTAGATGATCTCTAGAGGTCCCTTCCAAACTCAACCATTCCATGATACTTCTTGGAAAAGATCATCAAAAAGGGGACAGATTTAATCCTGTCTGAATAAGGTAAAAGCTATCCAAGAGAGTCTGGCATTCAAATAACTGTCTGAAAAGACTCTGTCTCAGCTGGTTTTAAGCAAGATGTCTCCAGATGTTTTAACTTATAATAGCTCACCTCAGTTTGAGTGAATAGGCAACTGGAAGCCTAGGAGTACAATTGCTATGGTACAGTACTTCAAGAAACATTTGCTAACAAAAAAGGCATCTCTATTTGCTTTTTTTAGGCCAACCTCACGCACACTGTCTGCTTTAGTAAATATAGAAACATTAACAAATAACTGATGTACTGACTAGATAATAATAAACAGGCAATTGCAGTTGAGTTTAGGAGTTGAAATTTAGCTCAATAAAACAACGCAACATACATGCGTGCATAGGAAATAATTCTGACTAATTTCGGTTGGAAGAGGTGACAGAAGTATTTACAACGGGGTGAGAGATCATGGAGTTTAATCAGTTTATAATCAGAGTATGCTGTCGATTAGAAGTGTCATTTGATAGGTTTTTAAGCACTGCTAATTAGCAGAAGGGTAAATTAAGTGCAGCTGTTGATGAACCAGCCAGAATCCTTGAAAGTTATTACTTTTGCTGTATCTTAATGCTATTGCAAGAAATGCAAAAGCTGTTTCATCCCTTCATTTTTATCATAAACACCATCTTCACAGTCATGGCTCTATTGAGACAGGACTACGAGTAAAATTTTCTACTACAGCTGTATGTAAATATTTTAAATCTTGTTCTCACTGAAATCAATTAATGCAGTATGAGACTCACAGAAAATATATGTATTCTTAACTGAGCTTAATGCAAATAATGAGAACATCCTAAGGGAGTTAGGGTAAATGAGTAAGTTATAACACCTCTATAAAATGGAAGACATGAGCATATTTCTAAAATCTGAGGGTGATATTAGTGACATTCTTTTTTTTTTTTTCAGTCTGCATTTGTAGATGTTTCCATGAAGACTTAATGAAATTTTATAGGAGGATGGTGTTTCTTCTTTAGTTTAAGATACTCAAGAGAGCTATCTATAGTCCACTTAAAAACCCATTAGCTAGCTGCATCAAAAATCCCAGTATTTCTTTTGACTTTGACATTGACAAAATAATAAAATGTTATTATACGGGTGGGTACTTAGATAGCATTTTTATAAAAGCATTATCCTGAGAAACAATATTAAAAGAACATTAAGGCTGCAGAGACTAGAATTCACAATGTAGGAAATGTCAGAATAAATGTTGCCCTTACAACCTTAATTCGATATTTTGTGCATGTTGTACAGTGTGCAGTGCCATGCCTTGTTGACTACACATTGTTCAAACACTCTCTGAAGGGAGAATTGGAAGTTTATTCAGGCGCTTTTCTGTATTACCATAGTACTGGAGTGCTTCACACGAGAAAGCGGTTAATTCACCATGGCACCTTGTGTATGAAGACAAGGATTATATTAATTCCATTATACAGATGCAGGCCCTAAGGCATAGAGATTGCATCTATCTGTATGTGTAGCGCAGAAGCTGCCTGAAGCTTGTCTGGAAGATAAATCTGCTAACTCCAGATCTGCTAACCTGCTGGAGACTCCTAGGGGCTGACTTGTATGGGTGACTGTCAATACTCAGAGAAAAACTTTTAGATGCATCCTGTGCTTTAAAGGACAAATGTTCTACAGTATTTACTGGACTAGCAATGATACTTTACACCTGGTCCGGTTACTTAGATGTGTTTCGTTTACCCTAGAGGTGATGACATGTCACCTTTTTTAAAGGATCCCAGTGTTGCTTGCTACCAGGGTAAAAGGAGTTTCTGCAGAGAGTGCATAAGAGCAAAAGGTGGTTGTATGCAGCTGGGTAGCAATGAGAGTTATGAGCATACATAAATGTAATGCTTGAACTTTTACTTGTTTCAATCTCTTTGAGCCTTACAACACTACATAATATAGTATCTTACTTTTCCAAAAATAATCGCCAAACCAGTGTTATGTAGGAATCCTGTGGTAGAAGCAAAGGTAGGATTCAGTTCCCCAGAGTAAGTTTGCTGTCTTACATATTTAAGTGTTGTACTTAAGTATTGTACTCTTGCTTTACTCCTTTCTTTCCAAAAGCTGCAACAAGTAAAAGTCCTGTAAGTAGGCTCCTTCAGTACACATCCTTCCTCCTTAGAGCAGGTCTACTTTCTGCTCTGATTAAGATGTCTCATGGATAAAAATAGTCTGGGATCTTGCAGTTAATGACTTTTGCATTGCTTACATGGCTAAATTAGGGTTGCATGAACCATCCTACTTCTGAGCCCTTAACTTTTCAAACTTAAAAATATTCTTTTAGCACAACTTGCACACATGCATTATTTTCTGGGAACTGGGGGTGGGGCTGAGGTGTCCTCTTTCTTCCCAACCTTGCCTCTCTGCAACCCTGAATGTCCTCTGGTGATATTTGATCCATGAACAGAAGGCAAGAGGGATTGTGTGGAATTCTGGTACTTGGACTGAAAGATCATTGCTGGTGAACAAGTGTTTTGCCCATGGATTTGTCAAGTGTTTAGTGAGGCCAAATGAATGGTGAGGCTCAGGAGTCTTGGATTTAGTTCTAAACTCTGGAGGCACAAATGGACAGTAAGAGTTGTCAATTCTTCTGTCACTTCTTGTAAGCTGGTCTCTTGGCTCAGTCTCTTACACCAGCCCACAATTCCATCAAGGACATTTTTCCCTGGCCCACTATCATGGTTAGTCTCCTAACTCTAAATATTTCAACCTCAATTCTCTGCAGATATGGTTTAGCCTCTTTTCTGATGCTCCACATCTCATTGCTCCAGTCTTCTTATGCTTTTTCCGCACATACTACAGTACATGGGCCCAGGTTCAAACAGGACCCATGGTTAAAGATACTGTGGCAAATTATCTGCTGCACTATGTAGGTGTCATATCAGTCAAATAAACAGTTTTATTTCAGTGTAATCAGGTAGAAAATTTTCCCCAAAACCTATACTAGCAAGGAGAGAATACTATGTTGGTAAATATGTTCAATAATCCCATGACAATCCTGTATATTAATTTGTTGACTGAATTGGGAAAAAAATAACAACTCAGAATTTGAAAAAAAAAAAAAAGTTACTTAAGCAGGAATCAGAATGCAGGTGTTTCCCCAGCCAGAACCAACTGTTAAACACTGACCTGAGCTCTCTCTTGGATAATGAGACATGTCCTATATATTCTCTCTGGTTTGACTGTAGCCTGGTGATTAAGCATTTTCTTAATATGTGAAGTATACATTTGGATCTTGTCACAAAGGAATCAATCAAATCCTAGTTCTACACCTTCTGGACAAGTTCTACACCTTCTTACCCCTTTGGTTGTGATATGTGAAGGATCACCACCATCATCAGAGGTTAAGCCAAATAAACTTCCCCTAGATATGTGAGCAGGAGTCAGTATTTTCCTGCCTTATTTGGAACAAGAATGTTAAAATTTGGGGCACAGACCATCTAAGCTTCTTTATCCTCCATCTTTGCTGTTGAAAATGTTCCAATTTACATAAATACATCTGAATTAGAGCAGAAACTTACATGACATTCACCTACATGAGCATCCTAATAACTAAGTTACAGTTATCATGTCAGTCTCTCCTCCTCCTCCTCTCTTGCCCAATTAAATATTAATTTATGCAAACTAGAATAATTGCAGTAAATGAAAACAAGAAACATCTGCCCTTCCATAGTCCACTGCTTAGGGCATGATTCTAGGAGACCATGAGAAGCATTAGGACACATAAAAGTGTCTCTTTAAAATGTGTTTCCACAGTGGTATATACTACTTTGAATTTTATCTTCTTACTGGAGACAATATCTCAGCTGAAATTAGCCATTCACAGGATTTTTTTTATATGCACAATGATATGCATCAGCAGTATCAAACAATAAGCTTGATTGGCTTCTTCAATCAAATTCAGCACCCTAAGAGTGATGACTATTCTTTCTTGCCTGGTTTCAGTTATAGTTTTCAGCTTTTGTAAAATGGTAAAACATCTGATTTCAAGCCAAGTTTTGTGAGTAAAACAAATTTAAGCTCACCTGTCACACTGGTCACTTCTCCAGCAGAAAACTCTTGCATGTCCTGACTTGCAGGTAGAATTGGCTCCTTATAAACTGTTCTGTTGCGCATGAGGACTTAAAGCCACCATTTAACATTAAGAATTTCTATCGACTGAAACACAATCATCTACGTAATTCAGAATTTAAGCATACTACCAAGTATTATGTTGTTTTAATTATGGTTAAATAGACATTTTTAATGAAATATGTTAACTCATTGTCTTAAATGGATAAAATGCAGGAAGTATGCACTACTGTTAAAAACATTTTGGCATTAGTAAGTTCTAAGAAGTCAGACAACCACTCAAGGCAGCAGGCTGAAATAGTGTTTGCATCCTTTAATAATTTGGAACAGTTTTATTTAAGAAAATATCCCACTGATCTGAGTGCAAGAAGCTAATTTTACTTTGAAAGCACCAGACCCCCACCCCACCCAAAAACAAGCCACATCAAAAAGACTGGCAGATTATCAGACTCATCTCCACCCAAGATGCCAACTCTCCCAGGGCTCAACCCCATTTTATATTCACCCCAACAGAGAAGTCAGAAAACACTACAGACAAAAAGGAGAGGCAGCAACCTCCTAAAGCAGATCTGCCTCTATTCTTTTGCCAGTAGCTTCACCTGCACCCTACCCTCTCAGCCCCACTTATGCCCTGCCCCTGCAGGATGGCCCTACTCTCAGGCTACTAGAGTCCCACCCACACTGAGTAGCACAGGGACAACTGATGTACAAGATGGCAGCTGCACCACTCCCAGCAGCCCTAGGGGCCACCAGCTCTGGCAGCCATGCTCATTTTCTGGTCACGTGGTCTGTTGTGATTGGCTGGCATGAGCAGCACTTTGTTCTGGTTTCCATTTTGGCAGGCAGCGTCACCTGTGTCTCCAGGTGCTGCGCATAAGCCCAAGCCTGCCCCAGCCACCCTGTTGGGCTGGGCTCAAGTGCCTCTTGGTCCAGATTGCAGGAGGAGGCAGGGCACCCCTTGGTTGCCTCCTTGGAGGCATCCATGCCTCCCTGCCCCCCCCTTTTTGACACCACTTTGCCCTCTTGAAGTTCCCCCACCCCAGACATGTCAGAGCTTGTTCTGTAGCCTGGTAAAGTGGGGGCCCCAAACGTGCCCTTTACTTTTGTTTAATTACATTCTATTCTGATTTAAACTTTAATTGTTGCTTCCATTAGCTCTTATTAAAGAATGTTTGATCTATTTTATACCTATGGTTTTGTGGATATATATATTTAATTACTATACCTTTATAAATGCATATATATGTATAAAAATGTAAGTATGTAGAAGTGTGTATATATATAATAGTGTACCTATGTCTAAATAAATAAAGTATATATTTATAAATATCTGTACACTCCTTTACATATATTTCTATTTTGTATATATTGTATAAAATTGCATATAAATGTATGTATTTTTATATCTGAGCACTTCCTTGGCCAAAGGAAGCAGGCAGCCAGTCACAGGTCTACCTGAGAACATGTGGGTATGACAGTGTCAAGAAATGGCTGTCAGCCCATCACGGAGCAGTATGAAAACATGTAGGTTATGATGTTTAACAAAATGGCAGCTCCCTGCCACAAAATGATGGTGCCCTGTACCCTTTCGCTTATTATCTTGTGTATCAGTTGTCCCTATACTACTTTGGTGCTATCAGCATATGGAAATCTGTAGCAAGTGAGCAAAAAAAAAAAAGTTGAGGAATGAAAGGCAACTGTCTTGAAATAATAATAAAAAGGTAATATACCACATATAATTTGTATAAATGATAGCTGGTAATCCTGTTTATTTAGAACAGCTATTTCTGTATAATTACTGCTATATAAAGCAAATTAATTGCTGTCATAACTTCAGAAGTCATTGGAAAACTCTTGTCAGAATTCTTCAAAAAAAGACATGGAATTAAAAAGTAATTACCTTTGTGTTGAGTAATTTCCAAGATATTTCTGCCACAGCCATTTATTGTGAATTCCTCCATAATACTTATAAAGTACAAATATTTGAAAATTTGGTTTTCTGTGATAAACTCAGACAATTTTGAACAGCAGTTCAAACAGCAGTGTATCTCGGACACATGATTTTTCAGTATTTCAGCAAAAGTAGTAGATCTGTTCATGAGATGGGTACGAGGCGGGAACTCAAGTAAACTTACAATTTTGTTCATTACCAAAAGCCCAGACAGTCTTTTTTTTGACGTGATTTTGATAGAAGAAATTTCTCCATTTTGATGGAAGGAAAAAAATGTTCTGTGACATCCTTGCTTGAGCCAGTAACTTCCGTCAGTTCAAAAAAGAATTATTGTTTGCTCTGTTATTTGATGCATTTAGGGTCAGAGAGTATATTTCCTGAGTTTTCTGTTCTTTATCCTGTTCAAGAACAAATACTGCCTACATATTGCAGTTCAAATTCATAGTCCAAATTATTGAGGCTATTCCAAGTTAGAAAGAACCTGGGAAGCACTGGGAAAGTGAAGTTTTTTTCAGTAAGAAATGTCTTTCCAGAAATAAGAAGCAATGGGCTACTCTACAGTCAATCAAAGGGTACTAATAACAAAAAAAAAATTAAACATGAACAACAGGACAACATGCTGGGAGTGACAAGAATAAGCTGAAAACTCTAAATGAGTCCTTGCTTTAGGAGTATCTAAAAAATCCATTTTTTTCTGTGTCATAGCAGGTGTTTTACTAGACAGCAGGAGTGTTAGCCTGAATTCTCTCACATTCCTCAGAAATGCACAGGTAGTCACATGGAGGATTGAAAATTAGATGGAAATTAAATAACTCAGCTACTGTAATTCAAAGACTACCTCTTAAAAAAAAGACAGGGAGGAACGGCTGGAGTGTTCCACACATGCT
Organism: Nipponia nippon; assembly: GCF_047370975.1. Classification (NCBI taxonomy): domain Eukaryota; kingdom Metazoa; phylum Chordata; class Aves; order Pelecaniformes; family Threskiornithidae; genus Nipponia; species Nipponia nippon. The sequence goes on from NW_028262380.1 coordinate 46,774,331, forward strand.
TCAGGGTGCCTGTGTATGTGTGTGCATACATAATATCAATTTTAATAAAAGATATGCTGTTCTTCTTTGGATTCTCTAAACATCACCCAGTTCTGCTTTTAAGCAATGAAATAAAGTGAAGTGTATAATTCACAGTCATTGTTACTTTCAAGTTCACCTTAAAATAGGTGAATGACCTTAATGTGCACTTTATTGCTTTACATCATAATTCATGTCTAGTAGCATCTTAGCAGATGCTTTGGATTTCTCTGGAAACCAAAGAAATAGGAGAATTATCTGTAGGAAAAGAAAACTTCACAGAGTGGTGCTGTTGCTATCCACCCAAACATGTACTGTCGCTGTCAGAAGTGGTTTTCCCCGCAACAGACATTAGCATAATGTTTATAGCCAGTGAGATTGTTTAAGAGCACTAAAATCATGAAGTACTGTATGTGCTCTTTAGTTAGGAATGTAATATACTCCATCTGGAGTGACTCATTTTTGCAGTCTTCTGTGGAGCCTGAGTTTCCCACTTCCCCCTGCAATAGAGAGAACTGAAGCTTTTTTAATGACTTCACTTTTAGTTAGATCCTAGTTAGCTGAGTAGTTTGTAGAGTTTGTTCATAGACTGTAAGCTGAGTTTCCTGAAGAGACAACCCATGGTTCTCATTTCCAAAGTCATAATGAAAAGCATATCAATGCCAGTAGAAATCTGTAGGTTTATTTCTCTCTGTACTGACATGGGGGCATTTGAACACTCAGAGTGTAAATGAGCTCATGTATATATATATATATACATTCATCTCAATTGTATTTTAGAAGATAAACAGGGATGTTTGAGACTTTAGTTCTGAATATAAAATGTCTTCATTTACATTTTGGAAAAAAAAATGTAAATCTACAATTTTCTTTTGTCACAGCTGTGTGTAAGTATGAGAACTAACCAAAATGGAGGACTGTATTCATCAGAGAAATAAACTATCTTTGATTCTGGGTTTTACAAGGAATGAAGATTGAATGAATTTACTGCTTTATCCTTTATTCTAAGCTGCCATCAAAATCCCCTTTCTCTGCATGTAATGAAATGCCTACTTGATGTGCAGTTCAGCAGCACACACCAAAAAGCAGAATCTATCACAAAAATGGCTGATTGATTTTTGTAGAAAGAATAGATTTTTATTAATAGAGAGTCACCAGATGATGCTGGGGGTATAAGTAATGAAGCCTCCTCAAAACTTACCAATATTTCTGATTGCCTTTAAGGGTTAACGTGAAATAAATTGGTGATCTTGCTGTTCCTGGAATGCTGTGCAGAACACAGCATATTTGGAACCTGGCTGGCAGTCTAACTACATACATGTATAACTGGTATATATACTTACATAACTAGTATAGGTATATACTTATATGATATAAGGCTAGCGTCACTGTTTTCTTTTGTCAGTGTATTTGACACGTTAGTCCATTTCTCTTTTCATGGGCTCCTTTTACTCAATTTAATAAACAGGTTTTCTGAATTTGGTAGTTTTTCTGTTACTGTTCTTCACACAATGTGAATAACCATGTTTCCTTATGTAGACTTTTTTTCCCCACAACGTCTTTATCTAGAGCCTAATCCCATCTCATTGAAATCAGTGTGACTCTGAGTGGCTAATTCTCCAAAGCCTGACTTATTTCTGTTAGTAAGCATGTAGAGGAATGTATATTTACATCACTTAACATAAAGCACTTCAGTGAGGGATAGACTGGGGACCCCAGCCTTCAGGTGTAACATTAATGAACAAGAGATGCCTCTCTGAAGACAGATTCAGAGAAGGATTATTCCCCCCATTATCAGTACTGATGCCTAGGGACAACTTCCTGGTTACAACACCATAAGCTGGACAACTGGAGAGAAACATATTGTGTACTAACTCTGATCCCAAATGGTAAGTTTTGTTCACTGACTAAGTAGGACAAGTCCAAAACGGGCTTTCCAATTTTTTTTTTTTTATTATTCCTTTTACTGATACCTCAAATGTATTCTCATACAAGCTGGAACAGATAGTTAAGACCTTGAAAACACCTCAGCAGAAGAGAAACAGGTGATGGACCCTTGTTTTATGTCTCTCCTAGAATGCGTGTACTCAGAATGGCATGCAAGCAGTTCTGTCCTGGATATTCAGCTTAACAGCAATGATCAGTTCCACAGATCTACGCCTTTTCTTGAATTAGCTCCAAATGGAAATGGAATACAGAGAGAAAGTCCTGTTGCTCATACTGCTTCCCTTCTACTAGCTACTTCTTTAGTAATCCTCCCTCCTCCAAAACTAATAGCAGATTGCTTCTGTCTATTTTGTGATACAATCAGTAAGATTGTACTTTCTGGTACCATCTGATGACTTTAACTGCTGATTAAAAATCTCGAATGGACCCTGTTAAAAATCATGCCTGCTTTGACATTCTTCTCTTGGTGCAAAACCTTAATGTACCTGTAGTGACGGAGAGTAGATATAGGGAGACAAGTCCGTTGTCTTGTGTAACCTATTCTGTATGTCCTGGTATAAATTTATGGAACTAAGCTGATTTTCATCCTAACTGAGAATCTGTCTCAAAATGTGCATATATGCAGACATTTCTTTTTCATTTGTCTGCTTTGAATCCGGTATGACTCTTCCTTCTAGTATCAGCTCTCTCTTCACATTTGAATATTTTAGGCAGCAGAAGAAAATGATGAGGGGCAGGGAGTAGCTTAAGAAAGTATTTGAAACCTCTAGTTCTACCAGCACTGGATTACAATTTAGAAATCAGCGAATCTGGAAGTTCACTGGAGAGTTCACTGAGGCTGGAGTTCACTGGCATGAATTATGGATTACATTGGCATTTTCAGTTCAGAAGATTTTGAGTGTTTCAGGAATGAGAAAAGCTTTCTGTCAGCTTCAGGTAACAGTCAAAAACAGTTGCTCATTCCTCAGGTAGGGATGAACTGAGGTGTCAGGGGTTGATAGTGTTCTTCCCAGTTTGCTGCTAAGTGATCATAAGCAGACACAAACTTGTCCTCACCTTTCAAGGAAGAAATTACATGAAACAGTTCACTGGACAGACAGTAAGAGCAAGAGGAAAGAAGAGTCAAATTAAAATGTCAAATATTCCCTTGTCTACAAGCCAAACAAACAGTCCAGATATAAAAACCTTTCAGAACTAGATCAAAGCTAGATCTGGTCATAATTTTTAAGTCTTGGTGTCAAAGTAGCCTTCTGCAGGTCTATAGAATGTCATTGCATTGGCCCTGAAGTGAAACTTGCCCCTGTAGAGAAGGTCATGAAGGCAGGTCTCATCATCATTTATGTCCTTTGGCTGACCCTTTGCACAGCAGGGATTTCATACTTAAAGAAATGGCATTTGCTATGTGTCTAGGTCAGTTTATGTAATGTATAAAGCTTCTGTTGAAAAGTATTTATGCATTGCTGCAGCTTTTCTTTTACTGTTGTTTTGTTTGTGGGGTTTTTTTTGTGATCTTTGCAAATTCTGAGATCTTCAAAAGAGGATTTTGGGTAAAGTCAAAGTAGTAGAGTAAAAGCAGTAATAGCAGGACACACGTGATAAAGATGAGGCAATGATTGTTCAATTAACAGATCAATAGGTCGCCTCTCACACAAACGGTTGTCAATGATAAATGCCCAAAGGATGGTTAAACTGCATTTCCGAATGCTTCAATGTAAAAATCAATATCCAGAACACACAGCACTAAGCAGATAAAACAGCCTCTCTGAATCTGTACCGTGACAATGATATGAGCCCAACAATCATAAAAATATATCTTGATCCTATTTGTAGCTCTTATGTGTTGCTGTGGGCCATTCCTGTTTATCCGTCCACATGAACTGCAGAACATTGACTGTGCTGAATAAACACCAATGATGTGGATGAAGAAACAAAATGGTCTTTCAAATTTCTGATTTTCTTTTATGCTGCCAGTGCAGCGACTGCTGAAAAGGCAAAGGAAATTAGGTTGAGTGTTCAGTCGGGAGTGAGCGAGACCTGCAGTTGTGTTATTTAAATGCAAAGGACGTTGGTGGGCGCCTAGCGTGAATTCAGTGAGGAAGGAGAGGGCTGCAGAGCACCTCCTGTCACTGCAGTCTGTTTAAAAATGTGCTCATAAAAGGGGTGGAAAAGGTTTGGTTGCCAACCTGGTTTGCTTCTGTTAACACTACACAGTGAAGAGACCACGGATGATTATTCTTTCCAGAATTTGCTATGCATTTAATAAACATGCATACAAGTAGACTGTGAAAGCTTTGCCTCTATATTGTATTGCTAGGTGAATGTATCTATGACAATAGTCTTTTCAAATTTACATTGCAATGCAAAAAACCACCTTCTCCCTCTACCCCCATAGATTTGAGGATAAGCAAGCTTATTTGAACGAAATTTACATTTATACTTTTCTGTCCTTTTATCACTTTGGAATCACATTTTACAACCTATGACTTACTGTAAGAGTTTGGGGATGTTTTACAGTCCTAAGCAAATGTTGGGTATACTTAAAAGCTACACATATACATATAATTTCCAAAAGCTTCTTTCAATAGTAAAAACAGTCTCCAGCAGCTGCATCTTGGAACCACAACAGCATGTGGGCAGCTTTCTGATGAAAGCTCCTACATGCATCATTTTTTTTCCCCATTCAACAAAGCATTTGAAAGGATGAGAAAATTACTGCATTTCAAGAAGCAATGTTTTCATCAGATAATTCCTTCAAGAAGAGCGGTGCATGGATTTTTATATCCTTATTAAGGATAGCGGCCATCCTGTCTTCAAGACCACACTGAGTGGATCTGGCCTCCAACTCTTTTGTCCAAATGCTGCAATGAAGGGATACAAACAGAAGGGTAGAAGCTATCCGGTCCTGTCTGTCTTTCTTAAAAATATGGTTTCTACTGTCATTTCTATTGTTGTGGGTTTTTTTGGCCAAGGTTAGCCTTGACTTTCCACTCCAGTGTTGAAGTGTTCCAAAATGGTCTGAGGCACTTCAGTACTGTTTCCTATATGTGAAAAATGAATTTGCCTATGATTCAGAAGTACATGGACTAATATCTAGAAAGCCTCTGAGAGCTGAAGCAGATAGGAAAAATACAGTATTACAGAAAAACAAACACAGATTACATTTAAGATTTTCTTTGATAAATAAATAAGCAACTTTTCAATAAGCAAACAATGCTTACCAAGTTATAATCAGGATTGTGAACAATAGGTATTAGGTCATTTCACATTGTGATTATCATTGTCTTAGACATGAATTATTTAATAAGATTGCAGCTTGTGTCTTTGCAATTAGGGAAAAACTCCAAGTTCACTTCATTCCTTCACCAGTCTCTTTTGATGTGGTACAACATGAATTTCTTTTTGATCTTCAGAAAAGGGGGAAAAAGGCTTTATGTAATAGACTTAAGAAACAGGGCATTTAAATGAATGTACCGAGGCTATTTACCATTCAAATATATGCAGCAATCTCTCATTGCTGTTATACTGTAACTAGAAAAAGAAGAGACAAACATGAAAGCCAAAATACTTAAGAAAGGTGTACGTATTGATTAATGCAGCCTGATGGTGCAAAAGACATTAGTCTACCTGTCCTATTGCAGCCCAACCCATTGATATAGATACACATTTCTCTTTTCATTGAATATAAAATTTTATTCATGTCTATCAAAAATGCATCTTTTCTTGCAGTGGTGGTATGCCAAATGACTCTATGAAAATGTTGCTACCAGGGATTTTTCATCCTAACAGCAGATTCATGTAGTTAATCCAGTGGAAGGCTCTTCTTACAGATTGCCTGTTCTTCCTTCTATGGGAAACTAGCAAAAATTCCCATTTTTGGGAAGTCTAAACTCATCACAAAGTTCAAATCAAAACTTAATATGTGAACTTAAGATTTCATTTATTAAAAGCATACCATAGAGTTGCTGAACTACATTAAATTAAGCTGTAAAAATATATGTATTTACCTATCCCATTAAAGGTTACCATGACAAAAATTAGCAGAAATCAGAGAAATGTTACTGTTGTAACAAACTATGATTATAGATGTTCATTTTCTTACATACAGAAACTAAATTTGCATCAAAATATACTCATTTACTCATTTGCTCCTAGCAAAATATTAAGCAAGAAGAGTTATGAACTGAACTAGAGCAAAAGATCCTATTAAAACCAGTGGACCCATTTAAAGTTGATTCTTAATCTTTCTGACATATGCTGCCCTAGAACCACAGATGGAACTGAAAACAAAGTGGAGGAAAATCTTAAAGATGTGTCCTGGTTTCAGCTGGGATAGAGTTAATTTTCTTCCTACTAGCTGGTATAGTGCTGTGTTTTGGATTTAGGATGAGAATAATGTTGATAACACACTGATGTTTTAGTTATTGCTAAGTAGTGTTTATACTAGTCAAGGACTTTTCAGCTTCCCATGCTCTGCCAGGTGCACAAGAAGCTGGGAGGGGGCACAGCCGGGACAGCTGACCCAGACTGGCCAAAGGACTGTTCCATACCATATGACGTCATGCTCAGTATATAAGCTGGGAGGAGTTGGTTGGGGGGCAGCAATCGCTGCTTGGGGACAGGCTGGGCATCAGTCAGTGGGTGGTGAGCAATTGCATTGTGCATCACTTGTTTTGTATATTCTTTTATAATTTTTTTTTCCTTTTCCTCTGCTGTCCTATTAAACTGTCTTTATCTCAACCCATGGCTTTTACTTTTTTTTCGATTCTCTCCCCCATTCCACTGGGGGAGGCCGGGGGGAGGGTGAGTGAGCAGCTGTGTGGTGCTTAGTTGCTGACTGGGGTTAAACCACGACAATAAGCACAGACACTGACTCTGAATGTGCACTCCTAAATCCTCCTGATTGAGAACATCTTCCTGGGAAAGACACTTAAGGGTCTATTTAAAGTAAGGCAAGTTCTTGTCAAATTCTAGTATTGGTAATAATCCATTAATTCTAATAATAGCCTTAGTACTACATTGGTTGCAAAGGGAATTAAGACTATAATAGAAATATATTCTTGAATTTGCTTGAAGTAGAAGCATAACAAAAATTTTGAAGTGTTTTATTTACTGCAGTTTTCCTCATCTGCCCCAATAAATGTCCGTGCCTTCCAACCAGCTCCTACCAGTCGTCAGTTATTTTGGACCTGGATGTAGGCAGAAGACTGAAATGAAGGCAGGAGAGTGGGTGGAGCTAATCAAACTCTTTAAACAGTTATTACATAGCTTTTTAGTCCTACCAATTATATTGATTCTTTTAAGATAAATGTAGTAAGTTTTTTTCTTCTGTGCATTGGAAATTCATTTCTTAAAATTCATATATGTCACCTGGACATGAAAGAAACCTCATAATGAGATAGTAGCAATTTTACTTAAACAAACTGACCTTTCTGTTTGTAAAAGAACTGTTTTCTGGGCTTGGAAAATTATGGGTATAACTATATGATTTCTTTCAAATAGAATGCCCTAGTGAAATTAATTTATTCAGCTTCTCTTACATATCTTTGTCCTTAGAACAAATTAAGAAGTAGTATTAAGATCTTCTTTTTTGGTATAGCTTGACAACTATAATGATTTAAACTGTCATTTGAGCTGGGGTTTTGAAGAATTAATCAACGTTTCTCACACAGTTTCTCTCTGACACTTTTCTTTTTGACAAAAACATACATTATGTCCAAACAATTTCTTTTCTCTCTCTCCATCAGAAAAGTTGTATTTCAGTACATTTATCCTGGCATTGCTGCTGAATGGAAACAATGTGCCCACATTAGAAATAGTTGGTATTTGTAAAAGGGGAGATTACATCTTGAAAGACATTGAGGGGCTTTTTCAGTTTTGATATTATATAAATGTCCTTAGTAATAGAGTAAATTGCTCAGAAACTTTGGGAGTAGTCAGCTGCTGATTTGAATAACCAAAAAAACCAGCATTCACATGTTCTTCTGCTAATGATTGTGTTCCTCATGGTTAATGTTCCTTACAATTAATGGTAGTATCCCACTATAATTCATAGAACAAGACTATAAGAATGGCTCCCAATAGGATTTTTTTCTCTAATGTTAATTTGACCATTTTAAATGTTTGTTGAATCACATGGATTACCTTGCAGTGGTTTCTTAAGTACTTTGTAGTTATAATGGGGTTTTTTGCAGATTTTTTTTCTCACTGACTAAATCTTTTGACTTTTTCTAAAAACTAGTTAAATAAACATCAACTTTAAAATATTATACTTTCATTGAAATAAAGTTATACAAGGAGCAGCTGGGTCATGCTATGAAACAGAAGAGATTGTCTAAAGGGTGAGAAAAGTGACATCCCAGATTTCAGGCTGTTGAAGGGAATGCTCTAAATTACTGCTGTTTACTCCCAGCTACCACAGGGCTGCTTTGAAACCAGGGCAGCCAAATTTAAGTGAGTTATGATATACCCTACACCTCCAACATAAACCTCTCAGCACTTCTGCAGTACTGTGACCTCCAGCCCCAGGCAGCGGGGATCACTAGACATAGCACAAGAAGTAGGTTTCTGTGGTTAACAAGCAATTACTTCATAGTATTAGGACATCACACAGACTGTTAACTAACTAAACTTCAGATAAGGTGATGCTGGACCATCTTCCTGAGTCCCATAATTCCATCCCACTCATCCCTCCAATCCCATGCCAATCATTTTGGGAAGGAAAACAAACACTCAAATAGATGGTTAGTCTATGGTCTTCTTAGCTAATTACAGAGGAAATGAAAAATGCCTAGCTGAAATACAGCACCTATAGATACGAGCATCCTTTGCAGCTTTCAACACTGATTTATTTCTACTACATTATATCAGTATAAGCATTATCTCTTGAAGTCTGGGATATGTCTTGATTACTTCATTAAATCTAAAATATTCTTGCTGATATCACCTGGCTGTTTGGTACATCTCGCTAAATGCATAGGGAAAACAGTTGTCAGCAAGGTGCTATAACCATAGTCAGCACCTTGGCAGTGCTCACCTTTCCCTCCTGGTTGGTCTTTCTTAAGTAATGGCTATGAAAAAACTACAGCAGTGGAAGGAAAAGATGTTTTAAATACAAGCCAGCATTTGATTGATGGTAAATTGGCATCACTTGCAGGCAAAAGCTTATAATGTAATTGAGAAAATGTTTTTATTTTTCCTCCAACCTTATAATTTTTAGATTCCTAAAACAAGATCAGCAGTTTGAAAAACAAAAATGCAAACTAGTGGTTAGGGTAACCATTAGGAAACCACATACTAGTTTCTGTACTGAATTCAAAAAAATCAACCCAAAGTAGACCTATCTAGAGGACTGAACTTGTTTGGTGTCCCTTTTAGGTAGAAGAAATGGAACTGCAGTCAATTTTTCAAACCTGATGTATGGTCCATAAGATAATTTCAAACAAATAGGTAACTGGATTCATCAGCAGTTTAACTTCACTTTTTTGTAAGAGTACATTTGTTTTTTAAGTGCTATTATACAGAAAATGTATAACGTCTGTGTGTTTTTTTCCCTCTCACATTGGTATATCAATCATGCAAAGTTACAAGACAGAGAAGTTCCGCATACATATAATCTTAACCATGAGGCTAAGCTCTTAATTGGATCAAAGCTGCTATACATAATTTTCCTCCTACAACATTTAGCCTCAGTGACCCAGTGTGAGCTCTAGGAGTCAAGCTGACTCCTTTCCATCTTATTCATCCCTATCATTTCTAGAAGCCAAATTAGAGCATTGGTGACAGCTGTGCAACAAACTCTTTGTTATCCAGCCATTCTCTGACAGCAGATGTAAGTGATTAGGTGTAGAAAAAAAAAAAAACAAACAAAACTCTTGAAGATGCACAAGAAGGAATAAAATCTAGTTCAGTCTCCTATCTGTGATGCTGTTGCAGGGCAAATGGGAACACAAAGCATCAAACAGCTATTTTTATTTCCAGACTCAGCATATTCAGAATATGCATAGAGACAGGTTTGGGTTTTTTTTAAAGGAGATCCAATTTTTACCAAAGCATCTTTTCAGAACAGGACATTTCTTTAAAATTTCTTCTAATATTGCTTGGAGGAATTTCTGCCCTTTCTTCTTGCATTCAGAGTTACTGACAAGCATGTCCAAGTTGTTGCATCATCAAATGGAGTCATTTTAGAGCTGTCAGCCCTATACTCTATCTTTGGTTACATGGCCCATCTGATCTCCCTGACTGTCAATCAGGCTGAGAAGAAACCAACCCTACCGGGATGGAGATGGGGAAGATACACATTACAGTGATTACAGGGCCAATGCACAATTGTCATAGACGTGAACCAAGTTGGGCAGTCCAAGCCTCTTCATCTGAGGAGGAGGAGGTACCTGAAAGCCATGAAAGTGTCCTGGTGCAGTGGGGCTCCCAGTGGAGGCAGGCAGCACAGGGGACAGCCAGGGGCAGCCCCAGCCCAGGGCATCAGGCAAGTCCGGGGTGAAGAGGCAGGTGCGAGGTCAAGCTGGGAAGTCAATCCACTGGTCAAGATCAGGCCCAGTGAGGGGTAACCAGGGTCAGACAGAGCCTGCTGATCAACAGACAGGTTCATAGGGATAAAATGAAGCTAGGACACCAGCTGGCAGAGCTGGAGACTGGTGTCCTATGGTATCATTTGGGCTGACTGTATTGAGTAGACTGGGTATGTATAAATACGTATCATTTATGTCACTGAAATGATTCCTGAAGAGATATTAGTGACTGCAATGTAGTCTGTTTACAGTACCCACAAGGAGCAGTTTCTTTGGATACTGGCTAAAAATCATACTTGATCTGTATATTTACTTTTCTGCCTTCCTCTATGCTTCAGCTACCTAAAATATTTCTATTAATAGCAGTCACATGATACACAAAACCTAACCCATTTCTGTTAGATCATATCTGTTAAGTAAAATTATTTAGAACTCGATAGTAATAATAACAACACTTTACTGTGTTCAGTTAACACAATGATTATACTGGAATCATAGGGAAAGCAACCAAGAACAAGGTAAAAGGACATTTTGAAAATGCAGCTATCTATAAAATGAACACTTTAGGTGAAGAAGCTTGCATTTAGTTAAACTCTTTTCATGTAATAAAATATACTTATTCTGCAATTCTTTTCCATGTGTTTGCTTTTGTGGTCCTGTTTACTTCTGAGGTACTGTTCACATCTATGCACCTAAATGTACATGAATGCATTTTAATGGAGATGGAATCATATGGTGTTTTATCTCTGAGTGTTTTGTCCATCCTTAGTCTCAGCAGATGGAGGTCAAAGTCTGGTAGACACTTAAAAATTGTGGCAGAGCCACGTGGATTTTTTTCCGAAAAGGAAATATAATGGCTATGCACATTTGAAATTATGTTTATAGAACTTGTATGTCTTTAGCTTTCCAGTTTCTGAAATCCAAGCCATTTGTGGTTTTGGAGCTTTAAATACTCTTGGATATGTCTCTAGTTTCTTTTGCTCTTTATTTTTGCAAATTTTTCAGAATTTTTACAATAAATGTTTATGTTCTTTTCATCATGAATTAATATGCAGCCAAGTAGACATGATGGCACTGAACATTCCTGTTAAGAAGTTTTACCTATATTTTGAAAACATCTATTTTTTTAATGAGTTTGGTGAAGGCAAAACTCTGACACACATACTACTCTACCTGTGAGGAAGAAGAGGGAAATAACAACGGATGACAACATGCTGAACCACAACGAGGAGCGGAGGCACTATGTGTAAGAGCAGTATTGGGTAGAATACAATCAGCCCTTCCGTGTTTTCTGCTGTCTCTGCGATGTTCTTACTTAGCTGTTCCTAGGGTCAGAAATAGTTATGCTTCTTGAGTTGTATCAAAAAAGCTGTAAGGTCAAAGTTCTTGTATGATTAGATACTATGTCCTTCTCGCATGTAAAAACTGAAGAGAGTTCTGTGAATGAGCATTAAATGTGCAAAACTGACCTTGAAAACACTAATTTCATAGACTAATACTTCAACAACATTAAAGTTTTGTGTTTTTCTAAGAGTTAATATATGTTGAGCTGTCATCATGATAGATTGTCACAGACTCTCTTTTGCGCAGGTGGCAGAAAGAAATCTTTCAACAGCGGTCTAGATACAAAATGTCCTTTACAGGACTCTTCATCCATCCGTGAATTGGATAAAAGAAGAAATAAGAAGTGGGTGGGAGATAGCAAGACTAAGGATACATGACAGACACTTTTGATGCATAATTGCTCGATAGCTATTTTCTCTGTTCTACAGTAAAAACTTCTTCTGAAAGTAAAATATTTTTCCCAACTACACAGGCAGACCACTTTTTGCAGATCCACATTGCAGCACATCTGCCCTGGATCATCAATCTTATGCTGGGAAATAAGAGAGACAAAATAAATTAGAAATTAAAGGTATTTTGTTACGGGTACCTGACAATTTGATGTTATTCCTGAAGCTGTGGTGTATTCTTCCTAGGGCGTTTTCTGAGGAATGACAGGAAGGTATCTGTTAATCAGAGCTTCCCCACAGATCAAGGAATGAGGCTCATGTAAATTCTGAAACATAGTGATTTCAGACTTGAAATTAAGAATATATAACCAATGTGTTTTGAGATTGTTTACTAGCTGCTTTTAGCAGTGAGCATGATTAACTCCTAGTAAGCACTAAAGTGCATTCTCTATAGTTGGTAACTTTAAAATCAAGAATATAATATGTGCTTTCAAAAAATATATGAACAGGATGGGGCCATTATTATTTTTTTCTTATTCTAAGTTGAATCCTGAAAGAGATTTTTTGCATTTGAAAAGCTGAGAAAAATGAAGAGGGTCAGGTTCACTTTGTGGGTGTATCTTACTCTGAAATCAGTAGTACTTTTTAGAATAAAAGTATGCCTTATGCCTTTTTTTTTTTTTAAATAATAGCATATGTTGCTGGTTGTGTTCACCCTTAATTTCCATATGTTTGGAATGGTAAGCCTCTAGTGGGAAATTCTGTGAGGCTGAAAAGGAATTTCTGATACACTCCTGTTTTCAAACGTCTATAACTTTGTATGGGATTCTTTTAGATGAAATTTCAGATTTAGACCCAGGGAAATTCATGAAGGTTGATAACAAAACTGACATAAACCAGCATCTTTTCAAAGAGGCAGCAACAGAGGTGTTCGCCATCCCTCTTTGTTATTTTGATCACTGGAAAACACTGCTAAACAATTCTGTTGTACATAGTCATTTTTAGTATAGTCTGAAATTTTTCATTTTATGTGGCTGTTTATACTTGCTTTGTAACATTCACAATGCTCTATTTCTTTGCAGAGAAATAAAGTGTGTATTTAAAGATGTTTCCTTTTAAAGCATAAATGTAAATACATATTAACTGTCTCTTTCACTTATGCATGTGAAACTCCATGTCCTGTCTGGCACATGATATAATAACAGTCCTGCCCAGGGCAGTATAACACAAAATAGTGGCTAAATCCCATCCCCTCCCTTTTGCTGAAAGGGAAGGGAAAACTTTGTTCCCTACTGAAAAAGGAATGTAACTTTTCTAACAAGTTATGTTCGAGCTCATTTAGGAAGGCCCATTTTTTGCATGAGTAAAATCTTTGGTGAAGAATAATGCAAAGTGTATTCTGATACAAATGACTTATGATTTGACTAAGAGCTTGAATTCCTTCTGCTGCCAATGAGCCTTGGAGTACCTGCATGCACAGCTAATTTCTCCTGAGTTTATTAAGTGTTTTGCTTATGAACTGTGCACTCTCTGCATGTGCTGGTTGTGTATTGTGCTTCATGTAGAACCATCAAGCACTCTGATTGTCTTTCAGTCAAGTACAATGGCTTTATGGGTGATTTAGGAAAGCAATTTTTTTAAAAGGGCATCATTAGAAGAGAGCTATAAAAAGATCATCCTGCTTTTCTGGGAGCCTACCAACATGTTTTTTTGGCACAGGAATGTGCTGGAGGCTGAGGAATAAAAGATCCTGAGATCTACTCTGACTGGCACCCAAGGTGGTCACTATAGCAGTACCAGATCACTTAGGAGGCCTCAGATGTTGACAGGAAAATAGGATCTTATCAATTGAAGTATCAGATTCACAGAGAGGTGATGTGATTTATACAGGAAATTTGTAGCCAAAGGTGGAAGAAAAATCCACCGATACCTCAAAATTCCAGGCTGCTTCCCCTTAATGTATTTTCCCTTATATGAATTTATTTGCCAAATTTTTCAGTAACCATTTTTGAGGGAAGAAGGAGTGCAGTGTAACTCCTTCTGGGAGGCTTTGCAGTCTGATGGATGCCCCGGAAATTCAGACTTCTAGACAACTGGATTTTGATCTTCTTGCTGATGCTTGTTTGTTGTACAGCTTTGGTCTTGATATGCCTTGGTAGCTACTTTGCAGCAATATGTCCAGAAGGCACTATGATAATGTCTTCATTATAAACAATGCTGACCTGAGGATAGAGCTTTCAGTCTGTCTTTCTCCGTTTTCAAATGGTTCCTCAGGTAGGCTTAAGTTGTATTATCATATGGTATTTTAATTTCATTTAATATACTCTTTCCTCACATTCTATATGGTGAGGAGGTATTTGCTTCCCTTTAATACAGTACTTTCATGAGAGCAGACACTTTCATTTCCTCATAAATTGGCAATTTGATGTGTGAATTTAAAAATCAGATTGAGACCCTCTAGTAGGAGAACAATGGGATCCTGTTACTGTATCCATCCATCTCTCCTGTAGTCTCACTGGAAGACTGCACTGTGGAGCCCATCAGAAAGAAACAGGTAAATTATTAATCTAGATTTTCACACGGGAAATTCACCGTTGAATGTATTGCTTTTGCCCATGGTGACGTGCTTTTTGTACCAACTTAATTCTCCACTGTAGTTTCTGTCAACTTCAACTTTATTCCACTCCTGTTCTTTTAATCTTTTCTCCTGTTCTGTCCCTTTATTTCACTTTCTTCCTTTCCTTCTTTTTAGTTCATTTCCCCTAACAACTTCCTACTCCCAAAGAATGCAACTGGTATTACTCACTGGGCTTGGGTGTTCTTACATTCCTTCTTTTCAAGTTTTGGTTTGAGAATAAGATGCCTGCATTTCAGCATCTGTGCATGAAATAGGTGGTTAAACTCTTAATTGCAATGTCATGCTTATTTTGTACTCAGTCAGTGGATGATCGCAAACATAACATTTGCACATTAGAATAAATAAGCAGTAGGATTTGATAAACTCCAAAGAATCAGATACTGTTCCCTTTTGAAAGATTAGGATGTTTGCACTTGGATTTCAGTCATTTGTCGTATAAGAAGAGTAGCAGAAATACTGAATTGGGCAAAAATTCCCAAAATTAATTCAGTAAGACAGGCATCCAATAATGTGTTTTCTTGGTCTCATAGTCACATCTTCTTCAAACACCTTTAATTTCAACTGCCCTGTTAAAGATTCACCATTTGCTCCTGTTAATTTCTATGAACAGTTGTCTAGGCTAGCACTGTTTTTTTATTCAGCACCACAAAAGTATCTACTACTGAGCTCTTATTAACTTCCTAGTTATAAAACTAGCAAGCAGTTAAAATTAAGATGTTGCCATATATATATTTTAGAAGTACATTTCTGTCATTAGTTTGACCGTGGTTTTAACACATTTTCACTTAGATATAGTGAATGATTTTTAAAAACACTCTATTATTATAAATGGCCACAACTGCATATAGGACAGGCTAATTAGTGGGAGAACAAACCCCCATGAAAGTACAGCTATATTTATTCCATTAAAATCCCTACCATCAAATCACATTATATTGAAAAACAATTAATAAAACACAGAGAATGTTGAATTTCATATCTTAGTACAATATTCTGACCTCTCGTTCCATTAAGTACAGTAGTAGTGTAAAGAAAGTAATAACTCACAATCACTACATCAGCCTGGTATGAACCTAAGAAAGTAGCCCTTTCAGAGAGCCACAGCTCCTGAACAGTTTTAGGTATATTTAACTTTCTGTCAAGCAGAGATATTTCCTAAATCAGTTTTAGTATACTAGTTTTGTAATAAAGTAAATATTGTACATTTGGAACCCTCATATGCAATTATTTTTCTTATGGAATTAAAAGGATGATTTTCTCCCCTTGATATCTTTAAATAAAGAATTTAAAAATTATAGGAAAACGGAATGGTAAATAGATTTCAGGGAATAAAATACTAAAATTTTGCTAAACAATAATTAGGCAGCTAATCATACAGTTGGAAAGAGCACAGGTACAAGAGTTTCCGTGTATATGTATTCACCACTAAATAATAATTAGTGATGGGTAAGTAGATTAAATACTTTGCCATCATGAATGGCTACAAGTGTTAGCAATATGCTCAGAGAACATTGGGTAACTCAATCGGTCGGGTAATGATGTCCTAGTTATATGGTAAAAAAGAGATCTCAGGAGCATTGTAATTTTTATTTTAGTGTTACAGGGAAAAACAAAATGCAAATGGAGAGGAAATATTATGCTGTGAACTTTCTTGCCCTAAATTAAACATTGATCTCTGAACATCAGCCAGAGCTGGATTAATGCAAGGAGATCTGTTTTGGTGGCAGAAAGCTAACAAGCAATCCCCTATACCATACATCTATTTACTATTACCCTCACCCTGCTACCACTGAAAAATATGACCAAAAAAAAAATATTGTGAGACTACAGTGATCCCTATTGCTGATTTTTGCTTCTTGATATGGTTAATAGCCAACATATACAGGAGAACCAAGTAATTAAATTTGCTGGACATTCAGAATTGACCAATACATTCAAATGATCTTCATTTCCATATGCATAAGAACTGAAAGAATAATTCCTTGCCTTTTCTTTAAATTCTGCAAAGATAATTTTCTTTCTTTTGGAATTGTGCTATGGCTCATAAATTTTTTCACAGAAAGAATAAAAGGAGAAGCTCCCTGGAGCCAATTTTTTTCTCACAATCCATAGTAAGATGGTATTTTTCTACTACCAAATCTTACCCTTATTTTCTGTTATCTTTAGTAGGTTCAGGTAGCTGTATTTTAATTAATTCAGTTTAATATTGCCAGCACATAGGCTCTCCATTCCTTTACTGTAATTGATTCTGAACTTTGCAAATAGATTGCCAGGCAGGTTTTCTGATGATGTGTCTACAGCCTTATAATCAGCTCTTTTATTCACTTCTTTGGTTTTTTTTAGAGAAAGGAATAAGTCATGGCCATAAGATAACTTGATTTATATTAGTTCGGATATATTTTTGAATGGCTAATTCATCTGAGTATTGATATCAATTCAGCCAGCAGCCTAGTTTTCCTTGAATGAGATGGAGACAAGTCTCCATGCTTTTCAGACTTTTAACTTTGTCACCAGATATATTATTCCTTTAATGAATTTTCTATTTTCTTCTGTCATTTTAAGAAGCGTATTTTCTGCAGATGTGCTAATGTACTCAGCCTGGGCTTGTATCCATAGATTTTACATGTCTTACCTGTGTACTAAGGGGGAGCCTGAAGTGTCTCATATGGCCATTTTTGGAGTAGGTTCATAGTTACCAGAATAACTCCAACTTTAAAAAATCTCTCTGGTTAAGAAAAGTAATTTTTGTATTTTATATTATGTGGAATTAAATTTTTAGACTCCTAAAATCATAGGGAAACTTTGGTTGGGAAGGACCTGCAGAGTTCATCTCGTTGAACACCGCCATCCTCAAAGCTGCTTTAATCAGACTATGTTGATGTGCTCAATTGAGTCCTGAACACCTCCAAGGGTGGAGATTCCACAATCTCGCTGAGCAACCTCTTCCAGTGCTGATCATCCTCAAGGAGAAATGGGTTTTTTGTTTATGTAGTTGAAATTTCCCATGTTCCAGCTTGCGTCCATTACGTCTTGTACTAGTTGCTATCATCAGATTACATGAATAAAGTGTTGAAACAAATTGTGTTAATAATTTCTAATGACATTTTTTTCTGTTGTAAAGTGAAATCCTTTTGTGTGTTATGGCAATCACTAATTGTTGTTTTAATTTGCTTAAGTTTCACAATATTCTTTACCACAGGTTCCCAGAAAGAAAGAAAATATGACGAATTTAAGTCAGTTTGATTTATGAATGCTAACTGTAAATAGTTTTCTCAATCAAGGGTCTCTTTAATGTTTAGAAATATGGGATCTCAAGGATCATTCTGTCTCGACGTCTTTGCTACTCCAGGTGGAAGGATCACCTATAAAACAGGTCAACTTGTGTGGCAGCTGGGAGCTGCAGAGGGGACGGTACAGGAGAACTGGCAAGCAAGCGTATATTGCCAAAAGCTTTGGTTCACAGGAAGGTTCACATTCAGCTTTTGGTCAATGAATCTCTCTCTTAATGTTTTCCTCCTTTTCTCTGGATTACTTTAGATCACTCTCTGGAGGACAGCCTTGCAATACAAAGAACAGACATTACATACTGAACAGGGAAGAGGAAAACAATAACTGTCAACTGCAGATATAAATTTGGTGAACGATCATATCAGAAATGATATGAACTGACAGCATTTCTTCACAGATACATAAGTTTCTTTTCAAGGCTGCACGGATGTACAAATTTAATTCTACTTCCTTTATGTAAAACTTGGAAAAATGGCCTATAAGTAGTTCTTGGAGCAGAGAATAAAGTTAGATCTCCCCACATCAGCTTAGTGCCCTCACTGCTGAACTATGGAATCATGATCCCTTTTTCTTCCTTTTGGTCCAGAGGAAGAAGATCATGACTGACTTTATTTTATTTAGGTAGTGCTGTACCTGTCTATAAAATAGTGGTAAATAATCCTCATTTAGAGCTAGCTGGGCCTTAGGACCTTCTTACGATTCACAGATTACATGGATTTGAACCCATTCAGTTAAAGAACCTGGCTCAACCATATGCTAAGAAAGGTTTTCTAATCAGCAGCTCCTACAGACAAGGGGATGATGTTCCCAGAGGGGTGAAGTAAAAGCAATCATATATTGCCATGTTTCTTGGTGGTATTTATTAAAAGTGAACTGGCGGGCCTCTGGTACTCAGTTGCAGTCATTAATATTAATACTAAATATTAAATGTTAATTAAGCATTGAACTATTCCTTCCTGAAAAGATAGAATCAGCTTGAGGAATGCACAGAAGCAAATGCCTGTGCACCAGGGGAAATTGTCCAATGGAAATATAGCATTTCTTCTTAAATTCCACCTAACTCCTCTGCTACATGCATAATTTCTTATGCTGATCAAGGCTTAAAAGTCCAATGATTACTGTGGCAGTGAAGGACATACTTTAAATGCACATGTGATTTATTTCAACCAAAGCCTTAGCAGTTTGGAACAATATGAGGAGTGCACTTGTTAAAGAAAGAATAGTGTCAGAAGAAACATCATTTCCATTCCCAGGTATTCATCAAGCTTCAGCTGTACCAGCTTTCAAACTGATTACCTGGTAACATCCAGGTAATTTACTTATGTGGGACTAGGAAAAAAAAAAGGTATATCAGCCTAAATTGTTTCACTTTATATATTGAATGTTATGTATAGCATTATATGCTAATTTCATGGGTGTGTAGGTGGCCCACAGAGTCATGTCAATGAGATGCTCTCTACTTCTTGACTGTTCTTCACTGTCATGCCAATCTAACAGGCAAACGGCCTTGCAGAAGAAAATCTGAGCATTCCTGTGGCTAAAGAAATAATCCACTTCCTCTCTAAACTCCTTTGGTGTAGACTAATTTTGTTTTTAAAGTAGATATTTCATCTTGGTAAATATCACCTCAGGCCATGTGTGGGGCCAGAATGGCTGTACAAGAAGGTAACCAACCTTATGGCACTTAAACAGCTTAAGTTTTGACAAGACAGTATTACACAGCACTCTGTTGCCACAAGGTCTATACGTGAAGGACTGCACAGACCTGTAGCTGTGGAATGAGATGAGGCAGTAGGGGCTGCTGGGACAAACGTTATATTCCCAAGTGGGCAAGTCCTTCCAGTTCAAGCCCATCAGGACCTTTCCCTTTCCGCAGCTGTCTGACGTGTGGGATGTGCTGAGACTCTTAGCCATACACAGATTTTGGTGGCTGCAGAAAGGAAGGATGATTATGGGATGGCCAATTATAAGAATGCAGTTCCAGTACAGTATAGATAGGAATAAAGACAGCTGTAGTCTAACCGCTTTCTCAAATCCTAAAGTAACACAATTTGCTCATTATATTGGCTATCCCTGTCTTTACAGTATCTCCATATGGCAGACCACAATGTGGAGCTGATGATAGATTCTTGCTAGCTTTTGTCCAGGTAGCAGGCAAAACATAGACAAGCAAAATGCAGCTCAAGATCACTTTATTTGATTCTTGGAAGTTTAACATTTACTTGGGTAACTTTATGCTACATTGGGAACTATGCTGTGGACCTGCCCTAAAAGAAGGCTAAGAAAAAGTATTGTTTATGTATGGTCTGCAGTGGAGAGAAAATTTCTATTCCACAAAACAACTTCAGACCATTAGGGTGTCAAAAGGGCTGAATAATTCTGTTGCATGTGTATTGAGGAGATGGAACCTACAGCAGATTAATTGAAGGTCTTATGAAGGGATAGCCAGTCAAACAAAACAGTGCAGAATAATAGCCGCATATTCTGACTGAGATGTTTAGTCTTATTTGCACTCATTTTACTTTTAAAAAGGGATCGCAGGAGCTCAAGTTTTTGATGGGTAATCGTTTGTTTCATGTTTATAGCTAATAAATACAACATAATCCTTGTTGAGAATGAGATTCTTCATTTTACGTGCTTAACTAAGATTGATTTGATGATGACGCAGGAAAATGTCAGCATATGTGGTTCCATCTGGGTATTTCACTCATATTTTCATATGTGGGTATGTAGCAACTATATTTACTTTTTAAGTGATGCAAGTGGTAAATTGTACTGTTGAAAAGATCACATTCATGGACAGAATGTTTATTGTCTCCTGTGATCTTTGTAGGTCAGAAAAAAATCATTCTATTCCTACCTCTCTTTGAAAAATGGGTATACTGCTGGTAACTGTTAAAAAATAAGTAAAACAGTGCATGGTTTAGGGCACTAGAGGTGGCAGAGAGATAAGCGCTGGAAAAAAGAATGAAAAGTAGACTTGTGTCACTGGTTGTTGACTCAGTCAGAAAAAAAGGATGCCTTTCAGCTGTAGGTCTACTGAACTGCTTAAGAAGTGATTTTGCCGAGAACAGAAATTACAAAAGAGCTAGCCAGTTCTGCTAAGTTCTTCAGCATTTGAAAGGAAAAAATGAGTAGTTTTGCTGGCAAGTATCTGTGTCCTAGTAGCTACAGAGGTTTTTATGACTGCATAAAACTGATAAAAGGCTGATCTTTAGTCTTTTTTTCTCACTTACCTGACAGAGTTGAGAAGTCTTTGGATGGCAGGATGTTGTCTTCAGTGCACGCAATTACAAGCTGGTGACATTAGATCATCAGTGGAGATAGCAGAGAGGTCGGTCATCGCTGGTCATCGCAGTGTCGCTGCCATAACACTAAAAATGAGTAGATGTACCCAAGTGCCATTTCATTACTGTTGGACTCAGTTTTATTGCTTAAGAAGTGCCTTTGTCCATTCTGATCCTTTCTCTCCTCACCTGATGTTACTTAACCAGGAAGAGAGGAGGAAAATGACACAAATTGTTGCAACACTTACAGGAATCTAGACCTTTTCAGTGTACAAAACCACATCTAGTCCTGTATATGTTGGCTGAGAAAACAGCACTGCATCAGAAGAATTATGTACATTGATAATGTTTTCAGCTCTAAGACTTATTAACACTCTAAGGTCTACGTTCAAACAATGGTATAGCTGGGTCTTGACTGAGAAAGACATTGTCGATAGGACATCTCCACCTGACATTTAAGCAGTTTCTAGCTATTCTGTTAGGTGACTAGATTTATGAAATTTGCATATTATTGTTATGGAAAAGACTTTTTTTCACAAGAGAAAATCAAGATCACGCTGCTTGTTTTCAGCAGTGATTCTTCCTGATTCATGCTGAAAGGTGACTCTCTTGACATTCCTGAGTGATAGCATAAGGAGCATAGGCATATTTTACTGTGCTTTGGCAGGAGACAGATGGAGGCAGAATTTTCAGTCTCAAGTTGCTAGACATATCCCCCAGGCAGCTTCCAAGCTACTGTAAAGTTCTTGAATGCTAATACTTGCATTTTGACCTTTGTTGGCAAACACGAGCAGCGGATACGCCCATCCAGTGACTCTACATCTGAAGAGGCCGATATGTTCTTCATGAAGAAGGAATAGCCTTTAGCTTGAATCAGTATTGACTGAATCTGTGTTAGGATCCTAGAATCTGAAATAGGGCACTGTAGGTCTAAAAAACAGTCTTATTTGTCACTTGTTATAATGAAATAACTAGGTTAGTAATTCAGCTATTGAACAGCAACTTAGAGCGGAAGGGAGATCAATAAAAACCATAAAAATTACCAAGCCTTGTCAAAAATGTAATATCTATTGCAGCTGACCTGACCAATGAAGAATGTTGCCTTCTTATTAAGATCAATACTTGTATTATCTTCTAAATGCAATTTAACAATATTAAAACAGACAACACCCTTTGGGCATGAACCTCTGCAGAGCACTAATAACCTAGAAAAAAAGCCTAGATAATATCTATTTAAAATAATAGCTGAGGAACAAAGTCTCAGTGACTCTCTTAAAGGCAAAATAATACATTAACACAGAACTGAATTGTGTAATTTTCACACTGAGCACCAGTGAAGTTAAGGTAAACAAAAAAAAACCCCAAACAACAAATAAAAAACAACCCCTAACTGGACAAAACATGGAAGTTACATTTCCAAGCATTGTTGCACTTCTGAGTTATACCTTCACAGCTTAATCTGTTATATTATAAAGGTGCCGCATGTAAATCTCAAAGGTGAGAGAATGGATTCAACGAGAGACATGTCCTTTTTCCATCTGCAATGATACAGCTAACAATGCCTCTACAGTGAAGGTGGCAAGGGGTTAGGTTTCATCTCTTAAATAGTTCAAGCTGGTTTATGAAGCCAAAACAATGTTCGGACTGCATAGATGCAATTTTGCTTCTCTGTATAGCATGACTGTCTGATTTAAAAAAAAAAAAAATGAGGATTTTAAAGGTATTTTTACTTTTTCACACTGGTATTAGTACTTACCCATACAAATTTTAGAGGCTTATTTACATACTGATATAATTATTTCAATCAAGAATGTGATTTTCACTGATATCACTTGACAATAACTATGAACAGCTGCTAGTTCCTACTAGAAACAGAATTAGGTGCTAATGTGGCTTATTCGCCTTGCATTAACTATAGGTGTAAGTACTGGTTTCAGTATTATGGAAGACTGTTGGAATATGTGTGTTTGTATACATTGTTCAACCAAAGTGTAGCAGCACACCTGCTGCTGCAGCACACCAGCAGCACACACGGTCTTTCTTTCCTTACCAAGCAATATTTAAGACAATGATTTTCTCCCTGAGCTTGGTAATCTAACATTTTCCCTTTGAGTATGAAGATCCTTCCTTTCTTTGACTGGAGGCACAAATGTTTCTGACTACTGGAGTTGGTGAGTTCATTGGTTTACTTTTTTTTAACCATTCTTTAAGCACTAAATATATATTGGAAAGTGCACGAAAAGCACAAGTACATACAGCATTCCCACTGCCAAGGTAGTACCATGTAGGAAGTCCAAAAAAGGCAGTCTTGGAAAATAAAAGGAATAGTTAGAACCTCTAAAAATCCACCCATCAGAAATAAATTTCTAATGTTTAATAACTAATTTATATGACTTCCATCAGGAAACCAAGGCAGAAAAAAATCAGGGGATGGAAATAGGCTCAGTAGTGTAGGAGAGTTTGGAGAGTTGTGAAGTTATTTTGATTAGGAAAGTTAAAATATGTAGTGCAATATGCATCAGAGGTCTGGGCAAGTGAAGACTGGGAAGGCAAGAATAGTAATTCAAATGGCAAAGTATGATGAAGTAGCTAAGATATTAAGTGGCGATGACATTTTGGCAGCTAAGTTCATGATCAAATTGCTCGACGCATTGTTAAGGATTGTCAGCATTCAGCGTTTGGTTTTTTTTTCAGTCTAAAACCTACCTATGGCCTTTCCACTTGATTATTTCAGCCTGTGCCCTTTCTTGCTTTCATTTCTTTGCTGCCACAGAGAATGAGGCAGGAAACATGGAGTTGAATAATAAAGGACTTCAGCTCTGAATTCAGTATTCAGGGAATTATGTGGTGTTTTTTCAAGGAAATTCACATGAAAGCACTGACAGGAGAAAGTAAAGGTCCTTATACTAGATTGTTTCCTGCTCACTTATTATTGACAACAGCAACATCCTTGGGGTGGGGACACTGGCATTCTTCCAGGAGCCCTTAAGCCCTGACTTCTCAGGAAGAGAGCTCAGGCATTTGCAGAAAGGCCCTAGACCTTTCTTCGCTTTGCCCTGTGCCTCAGAGTTTCAAAGCTTTCCTTTCCTTGTAACTGCTTCATCAAAGGTTTTTTTCAGAGACAAAATACCTGGAAATTATGAAATGAGGGAAAAGCATTCCTCTGCTGACCCTCTTTCTTTCCTAGGAGAAACAAATGTGATGTGAAACTAAAATAGCCTTGGGAATGGATTTATTTATTAAAAGTAAACTCAATTACATCATGAGTTATAAAAATGTTTAAGGCTTATGCAGTTCTTCATTATGTATAATTAGACAATGTTAGGTGAAACACAAAGGCTTACTTCTATTTATAAAATAAATATAGATCCTTTGCTTTTCAGTAATGAAAAATATTGATGATGTTAGAGATGGAGATATTCCGCATATGAAATATGTATGCATATTGCTTAACCAATGGCATTTCTCTAATTTTAAGGGAAAATACAATGGCTGGAAATGTATCATCAGAAGTGTTGACTTGTAAACAAAGACTTTTTTTTCTAGGTCTCAGAATTAAAAATTTAAATAGGCACCTAACAATGCAGGTTTGGGATTTAAAACGTGAGAAAGCTGGAAGATGAGCAAGATATGTATTGGCATAGTGAATTTAAGAGCTGACCTTTAATTTGGTGAAATGAACACAGGGACTGTAACTTCCTGCAAGTGTAAGTTTATAGAATGAAGCAACTTTATTTCCTGTCCTCATTATTTACAGAAAAGATGTTGAAGGACAGAACAGCAACACTTATAATACTATTATTAATATACTCTATTTTTTCATGAATTAAAATAAATTTTCACCTTTCTTAATGGTCATATTGGCTGATAGCAGAAAACTGCTGGAAAAGCAGGTGGAGGTATTTTAGACATAGCCTGTTGAAGAATCCATGGATTGAGTAAGGAGGCCTTAAAAGGGATTTAGCAGTTGATGGGTCATCAGCATGTGCATGCAGAATTGATGGGATCAGTTCGGTTCCCCTCGCCAGGGGAAGGGGGAGTCTGCAGCAATACATCTCGGAGATGACAGACCGTGAGATACAGCATCTTGATAGGCAGCCAGAAGGATCAGACCGCAGCATGTTTCTCCATCAGATGGAAATAACAACCCTTCAATTTCACAGAATTGCCTGTTTCCCCAATGTTTATTAACAGGATTCTTACTTAATATTTTAAGCAAATAATTATGAAAGGTAGAGCAGAGAGACTCAAGACAACTCAGCCAAACAGAGGGTTTGCCATCAGGCTTGGTCATGCTCTGGAGGGAAGGCTTCTCTGGATGCTGGGAGCAGGCAAAGGGGCTGCAGTGGTTCTGCCAGGGGCAACTGTGCTAGAAAACCCTGCCACTGCCAGGATGCACGTCTGCAGCATAGCTGGACTTTGTATTTAGTTGGGTATAGGAGTCTGTCAGCCTGAAACAGAAAGGGCATACTCAAATGTTTGCTGAAGGATAGAGGGTGCACTTGTGGGGGATGGAAGCAGTGTTTTCTCCCCAATTTTAACCCTTGGTTTGCTGTCCTCCCCCCTCAGTCCATACTTGCTGAGGATTTAGTAATGTTACAGCCATAGCTGTAACAACTCTCAAGATCTCTGGAGTAGGAGGGCCAGGAATCATAGCACTTGTATCCTTTTGTGCTTCCACAGTGAAGGCTGTCAAGATATTGCTGCTTTTCACCTAGGAAAAGACCTTTCTGTTTTTCCTTTGCCCTCTCTGCCTCTACTTTAACATCTCACTAAATAAGGATTTGATTTTTAACCCAGTTCTTATCAGAAAGTAGATCACAACTGCCTATAGCTTCTGTCTTTTGTCCATCAAAAATTAGTTTAAGTTTTGGGGCATGACTTTTTAAAATCATAGACATTGTATATATGTGTGCCTGTGCACTCTTATTCATCAAAAAAGTGTGGAAAATTAATTCACAAATGAAGTTCTACCTCTTGTGCTCAGAGAACCAGAGTTGAGCAATGTCAGGAAAATGCTGAGAGAAAATGCGGTTTTTAATAGCTCTGTCAATGATTGCATTGTAATAGAATTCACTTTCATCCTTATAAACAAACATTAAATATATGCTTATGACACAATGAAATGACAGAATAAAGTCAACCTCTACAAATGAGAAATGTTTCAGCTACAGGCAAAACAAAGAAAACTTTGATCAATATAATCACAAGGAATTTGACAGAGAATAATCATAAAGAAACAGAAAGATGTTGGGGCTCATCCTTATATTTTTGTTACTTCAGATTAGGTATGAAGCAGATGACTGCACAATAAAATAAAACAGTATCTTAGGAGCTGTTCCAAATACCATATATTTATATTGTAGCATTAGGCAGCATTTAGTTTCTCATGTTTATGAACTCCAGAGAACCTCCTATTTCTCTAACAGGATTTAGATGTATTAGCCATAATCATTGCAAACTAAAGCCATAGCTGGGCATCTGAGTAAAGAATAACCTGCTTTTGAGACATACTAAATACCACCAAAATTTCTTTTCTTTGAAAAAGAAGTGAAGGTTGCTTAACAAATATTAAATTAGTAATTTATATTTAGTGTTTAAGCATGGATTGTACTGTACCAAGTCACCTACAGCTAATTTCATGACCCTTTTCTGCCCCCATTGATGTAAAATTGTGTTAAATCAATAGAGTCACACTAGGGTAAAGTGATATCAGTATTAGGATTGATTCAGACTTCAGTGCTATAGGGAAAATTAGTGTAGTGTTTAATAATCGATTTGGGACAGGGTCAGAGTTATGCTTTGCTTGGTGTCAGGCTTTACTGCATCTGACTTACATAACCTAGAGCTCTGCATTGCATAACAGGACCTTCTGCATTGCTTCCCTGAAGTAGCAGCAAAACCTGGACACAGATAGAAGGCCTGGCAACAGCTGCTGTACCACTCACGTACACGTTTTTTTCTATAACGGGTTTCCTTGGTGTTCATCGCTGCAGTGTCTGAACATAGTACATCACATGAAGAAAGCAGTTTTCACATGCAAGGCAAGAAAACAGCAATTCAACCTGGGGAAGCGAGGCACTGGAGGACTGCCAGAAGGGCTGTCTCCTGCTCCAGGCTGCGCACAGCCCGACGGTACATCCCACCTCCCAGCAAAGTCAGTGCACCTTGAGGACTGAAGGATTATTGGCAGAACTTCTCAGATTTAATTGCTGTCAGCATCAAGTATGCTGCTGAAAGACACTGTGATTTTCTAGCTCAGGAGAGGTCTGAGAAGAGGTAGCACTCGAAATTAATGTGACTTTTTGCAGAGTGAGGCACCACTAACCTGAGCAAGAGTGACAGGATTTGATCCTTGAAGATAGCCCAAGAGTAATGCAAACCAATTTTATGAAAATGCGTGTAGGAGTTGTGGGGGAGAATATAAAATATTTCAGTGAAGTGTGGTCCTTTGTAGCTTGGGATATAGCTGATCTTGGAATAAGGATGTTTAAGGGTAAATGAATGTTAATAATTTGGGGCAAATACTTCAATACTCTTCTAGTGAGCCCCAGGTAAGATATTACTCAATAGATTAAAAAAAAAAAAATCATTTGATTTGATTAAAAAATGCCCTCTAAATTTTGTCAAGTCTATTTGCAAAGTCTCTTAGCTTCTCTGAAAGGCATTTGAAAAGCACCAGTAGGTTACAATTAAGTCGTAGGAAACTCATACAGATCCAAGACAGGGCTTGCGAACCTTATGCAAGATTTTGGCACACATTCAAAGTCCTCCCTAGTCAACTACCAACTACCCCTGCAACACACAGGCTCCATAGATACCTCTGTCCCTGATGTGTTCTTGAAGCCTCCTTTCCTGGGCACCCAAAGGCATTTCAGTTTTGATGTGGTTGCAAATGTTTCCCTTGTCCTCCACACAGTGCAGGAAAGAAGCCAGGGTTCATGGGGCAAGAGAGACACAGCAGTCTGCAGGTTTCTTCTGCTTACAGACTTTACTCTGAAACACTGTTTTAGTATTTAAGAATGAAGAGCAACTGGGTGAAACAAATGATCAAGCCTAGCTACTGGAGCCCATCTCTCCTCTTCTTTCACATGAATAGCCAGCCAACAGCCTGATGCATTTTTCCTGCCCAAAGCAACCTGAATTTTTTGCAGGGTTAGTTTCAACAGGTGAGGAAAGCAGTATCCCTCAAGCCTCGGAGCAGCCTTTGGTCAAGGGGTAAGACTATTTTTCAAGAAGACAGATGTGCACTTAAACCCTCTTAAGGCAACTGAATCTGGATGTTCTGGTTCTGGATTGAGAGCTGTGCCCTAGCTACTGAATTATTTTATAAAAATGTTGTTTGCTTCTCCATTGTGCATTAAAAGGACAGAACTACCTCTTGCTGTTCCATTTTCTCTAAATAAAAAATGGTCTGCTATACTCATAACATTGAGCTGTGACTTTCTTCTCTTGGGAGTAACACGGAGGGGGTTACATTCAGCAAAGTGCTTAAGCCCAAAAATGAGTTTGGATTTATTAAACATACATTTCATTGTTTCCCTTGTTAATGGAGCACTGGCATCAGTGAATTCTTTTCTAACTCACTCAATTTATCATGTATCCAGAGTTCATAATTTTTCTCTGACAGCTCAGAGCTGCAGAAAAAACAATATGGACTGGAGTCAACCCTCATGCATTTCCACAGCTTATAAATATCATGGTCCATATGTAAACCAGACATCTACTCACCAAATAATTCAGGAATTCATTATAAAAAAAATCAAAATAAAAAGGAGTAAAATGAAAGTTTCCAGAAAGTAAAGTTTTCTGTTTCAAGTATTAAAGCACCTAAGTGATGTCTCAGATAATTCTGACAAATCCTTTCATGTCTCCATCTGTCAGTGCTGAACATTTTCCTACTGCACCTTTACTAGTGGTTCCTCTAGTTAATTGAAAATAAAATTCCAGGAAAGGACCAAAGTCACTATTTTTACAGCTATTTATCCTGAATTTTCTCTTTGGTGGTTTCAGTTGGTGCTTTTATACCCTCCATTAATAAGCTAAATTAATGCATTTCCTTCCAGAAGCAGAGCTTCAGTGTTTCTTCTGGAAATCCTTCTCTTTCTCAGAGGAACTTCTGAGCTGTAATAATTCTTCTAAGCCTCTCTATATATTTTTGGGATAACTTACCTGAGCAAAAACACACAGTCTTTATATTGTTTTTACTCCAGAAGAATTACAAGTTGAATCTCTCTTAGATAGACTCTGGTCCATGTAACACAGTTCTAGTTAGCTATACTGTATAACTCTGCAAACCACTTTGTCCTGATTGTTTGCAGTTTACTGATTATTTCAATGGAAACACCATATTGTTCTGCTGAGCACATAGTTAAGAACCTTACCCTCCTAGGTCTGCATACACAATTGTGTAAAAGCAGATGGAGTAGCGTGCAGTGTAGCTGTGCAGGGCATACAGTGCTGAGAGAAACCCACATCAATCCATTATTGACCTGCTCTTTCAGAGAGCAGAAAAAATGTTTAGTGATGCCAACTTCTATTGGTTGTGCATTTAATCTGGGGTTGAAGATCAAAAAATGTGTCTTCTCCAGAACCTGAGGTTACAGCCTCCTTTAATGTTAAAAAGAGGATTTCTCAAAAGCATTCAGTTTGGCTGAATTGTCCTTCCTATGGTAGGACCCCAGGGAGAGCAAAGCTCAGTAAATATCAAAGCCCAAATCTTCAAAGGCTATCTGGATTCCTAATAACATTCCAGAAACAATTTGCCATGGTGGAGTTAATTTTTAAATTTACCTCCACATTTCAATCTCTGAAAAGGTTGAGAAATTTCCCTTTCCCTTGAAAAATAATGAAAAGCAACATATTCAAAAGCACCAGAAAATGAACTATTAATACGCATCATGATGTGGTATTTTAGAAACTTTTTTGTTCAGATTATATGTTGTTTTTTATATATATCTCAATAGCTTATTATCTGAGGCAGAGCAATCATGCTGCAAGCCCAAGAAGCAGAATGCCTGAGGCTAATCTGCAAACCTCACCCATAACTGATATTTTGACTTGAACAAAGAATTTGCATCCTTTTTGGACTGGGATTTCTGTGGTGCTACTGTAACTCAGTTTTAATAGCACTACATTAGTAATCTGGAAACAGGTGCATAATATAAGTACCAGGTACAAGAAAAAAAAATCTCAATTACAAGAAAATGTATGCAAAGAATAAAAGACGATGACATACTTGGAAAGGCATGGTGACAGAATATCTTAAAAAGAGGCAGAGTGGAACGTAATAGTATCACAACTAGCTCAAGAGAGGTTGGCACAAATTCATTTTAATTTGTAGCACCTTCTGGCTCATCAGCTTACATAGGCTCATTGGCCCTGCACTGAACCAGGACCATGGGCAAGATCACATATATGTTGAAGGCTTGTCACAGCTGGCAGACAGTGATAAATATTAAATTTAAAAAGCTTACTAATTTTGCAGACAGTCTTGCATTGTGCTTATTTGGCTTGCATTACTGTGCTGCCATACAAGTGGCAGCACAATTAATCATCAGCATCACAGGGTAATTTGTTATGACAGAGAGCCATGTGTGCTCATTAAAGACAGCTTTTCTTTTATCCCTTTATGTTCCTCCCTTTGTGATTCTTGTCAAGGAACTGGATTATACAATACTCAAGTATTTCGAGGACTACTTGAAGATGAGGGCTCATGGGTAGTGGTTCGAGGAGTTTTAGACCATCTATCCTGCTTAGCTTGCAGGCAATGGAGGAGCCAGAGAAGTTGTACACTGTCATGCAAAATGAGGATTAAAAAATCCCAAACAGTTGTGGTGATCAAGTCTGTGTTATTTGTTAGTTCAGGTTCTGCTACCACCAAGTAGGCAGGCTGTGGTGGCTCCTTCAAGTTCAAGAGACCAGACCACGCCCATTTCCCTGCCAACCCCACCTGCCAGAGAGGAGGTCAGTTTAGCAGATGGTGTGTGGGATATGTGCAATGAATATGTAATTTCCCACATCATTACCCTACTGATCAGCCACTGCAATGATCGAAGCCATTGATCAGATGGCTTTTCTGTCCTCTGTGAGGAAGTTTTGTGGCAGTCTTTTCTTGCTGGCATTGCATTACTGTGATTTAAGGCTAATGCAAAGATTTTTAGCTTGTGCTTTTTTCCTTATAACCTTTATGGCAGAGCTGGGTTTATGCACTGATCCCTTTCAGCTATCTAATTGCTGACCCCATTTGCTAATTAGGCTAAATATATGTTAGGCATAAACTGTAACAATTTAACCACTCACCTCAAGCATTGCAGTAATAACAGACAAAAGAAAACACTTATGCACTTCACCCCTCTACATAAATGTAATTTTTTGCAAGCCTTTTCGACATTAAAGTTTGAATGCCTAAGAACTGAATGCTTATGCCAACAATAAAGGCCAGATCTGTGACGCAGTTGCATTATATAGGTAGGCAATAGCATAGAGTATTTCTAGTAATTTATTTTCTGGTTCAACAAAATGCAAAGGTATCTGAAAGGATGCACTGTTTATTTAATTTACTTGTATTCAGTAACACCTTTTCTCTAAAGAACTCAAAAGAACAGCCTAAAAGCTTGATTGAGCCAGTAATAAATTTTTTCTAATGTTGTGAGGGACTAAACTGTGGCAGAGACAATGTTGTCCAATGTTGACTTTCTGGCAAGGTGTTATAGAAAACATAGGATTTTCAACTTCTGATTCCATACTTGTAATTTCTGGAAAGCACTAGAATATTGCTAAAAATATTTCATCATTTGTATTCACTTTCTAAGAAATTCTCATATTTATTACGTATGAATAAACATGCTTAAGGAAAAGGTTGAAAAAATATACTTAACAGTGGAGCTACTTAAAATATGTACAGTTCTGTAAGAATTCATTTTTAAACAATATTCTTGCTATTGGAAAAAATCCACCAGAAGTAGGAGAATATTTCAAAATAGCAGACTTCTCAAAACCATTTTTGCATCTTATTTTCTTGCACTTCGTGCGATAAGTGACAGATATCTCCATTTGCCTCTCATGCACATCTCCTTACTATTTGTTCTTTCACCACTAGCCCACCTCCTCAAAGCTTATTTTAGCATTGAAAATGCCTGACAGAGGAGCTTCAGACAGACATGATAAACAAAAAAACCTCACCTCAAGCTGACAGACCAAGAAAAATGTCCTCTCATTGTTAATCTGCCCTTTCAAAAATATAGCTTCCACTAGTCTGCGACCTACAATGAGTAATACCTAACCCTCTTCCAGGAATAGGACCAGAGTATAGTACATCATGTTCTGCTGGGCTACCTGGGCAAGCCTCCTCCTACCAGACCACACTCCTCTTGCCTGCTTAGCCTTTGGATATTGAAATTCTTGAGATTTTCACAGGCTTTGCAGCAAAATGCATTTGCAGGCAATTTGGAGAGCTCAAAGCATTATTAGTTGCAATTTTCCTTAGCTAAATGGTTTTACTGTTGCCTGGAGGGAACTGTTAGATTTTAACCCTTTTAAATCCTGCATGACTACTGAAGGTGAGGAGAAAAAAAAAGAGTATGTGTTTCAATACTGATGAGAACAGGTTCACTCTCATTTGCTGTAAAGGCTTGGTCAGACACGTTATTCTGGAGCTGGTAGTTATCAGGATAGTCAATATTCAATTGCCATTCTATAGCCATTTTTTTCTCATAGTGATAGTGCAGCTACCTCATGGAAATGTTTGCTTCTCTTCTCTGGCTAGCCTTTGATATCAATGCTGCTTATATTGTAGGAAAAGACAGAGAAATAGAAAGACGCTCTTGAAATTCTCAAAGCGGATTTATGTATATTTATATTGAAATGAACAGCTAGATCCCTGAAGTCAGAGGCACCTCTTACATTGGGAACAGTGAGCTCAATCCCCTCTAGGATGTTACATCACTAAAATCTTTGTCTGTCTGTTCTGACCTTCACAGGGGGTATAACACAACAGAAGTAATGACAAGCTTTGTACAAATTTGCTACACTGTGTAATGAGTTGCAACACCTAAAAATTTCTTACAGGAAAAAAAAACCCACACATCTTCCTCCCAGCCCACGCGAGTGCTAAAACATTTCAGTCACAGACATTCCTGTGCGCCTTCTTTGGGGATTTCACTGACCATCCCTAAGCTCAAAGACTGGCACATGGCAATTCAGGCCAAGCATGAAAAGAAGTTTAATGGGAGAAAAAAGATTAGAAAGTGCTTTACAGATTAATGACCTTTTTTTTTTTTCTGTTTTCTAGCATATCATAACTAAATTTTCTGTCTTGTTAATGTTACCTTACTAATAAATAAATTATACTGGTTTTGTTTTGCAAGATATCATTCCCTTAGACCTCCATTGCATTATCTGTGCATACGTGCACACATACAAATATACACAAAATTCTACTACTGAGTTTTCTGTTGAGAGCCCCATCGGCTGATAAACATTAAAGCCACCACTGTCTGAGATTATTGGCATAAGGTGCTCCATGTTATTGCATCAGAAAATCTACTGTTTAAAAGGAAGTTAGAATATTAATATTTTTAGTGTTTTGATATCAATGTTGCATATATTTTCAGTTTCTTTCTCTGCTAAGTAACCTTCTTATATGAAATCAGTTAGCTTACGTTAACCCTCTAATCTCCATATTCTTGCCATAAATTACATCTGCTTTAAGGTAGTACCATAATATTTTTATGAATCACATAGTTCAAAACAGTCTTCTGATAATTTTGACTACCAACACCAATATATTAATGTCTTTAGCATACAAATAGCAGAAACACACAAATGTACAAACATATGGAAATCACATAACTCTTCCCTTTCTCGTACCAAATTGTGATGAAACACTGTCACAAGAGTAATGAGAAGCAATCCAATCAGCCAGGAGAAACTATTATTGGAAAATACATATTTAGGTGTAAAAAAAACTTAATGTGTTTTCCTACAGCACTTTTGTTTGAGCTCCATGAGACATGGGTGTGTGTGCAGATTCAGGGTCATAGAATAAAAGTGTCAGTTTATGCTCTTTCAACAGCTGAAAAAATTGATATCTGATTATCTAAATATAAAAACTAAGCAAATTGTGCCTTGGCAATGAGTAGCACATCTATATCTGCATATGCATGAGTTGAAGGGAAAGAGATAGTCTCACTAAAAGCTGTCCTCTTGCTTGTGGTGTAGCTCCCCAGCATGTCATTGACTGACCACAGAAGAGATGAGTAATGGGATAGGAGGGAGGTATTTGGCTATGCTAATGATAAAAGATGAAAACACCAGTGAATGCAGAGACAGCAATGGACTGATCTGTGCTGGCTGAAAAAAAAAGTAACTTCCTTTTTTTTTTTTTTAAAAAAAAAAAGAGGGATCCAGGCCAGAACCATCACAGCAGTGTCCTGTGCTCCCAATTTTTTTTGTTTTTAATTTATTTTTACCAATTAGCCACACTGCACTTGAAAAGCTTCCCTATTAAAACTATACATCTTTACAGAATAGGTGCTTGGTGCAGGAATATACTTCAAATTCTTGGACAGTGTTTTAACAAAAGTCAGTGTCAAGCAGCCATTTTGGCTGACAAGTAAGAAAAACAACATTGGCAGGAGAATTACCAATATGTAAGTGCTGCCTGGTACATATGACCCATCATACATCACTGATGGTTTTAGATTAACATCTACACTTCACTTTCTAAAGGCATGGAAGTGAAGATACAAAGAGATGCTGGCAGCACCTACTCTGGTACTCCAAAGAATGTGATTAACAGGGAATTGCTGACCAGAAGTTATCACTCCTTTTCTGCTCCCTGCTTTTTCAACAGCTTCCAGCAGCTTTTCTGCCAAACAGCAGGTCTAAACTAATTAATATACTACAGGCTATTGTCCACAGTATCTAGAAGTAAAAGCCCATTAGCATTCTACCTTCATCACCAGGACTTCTTTACCCCTGGTAATTTAAACCTGGCACAACTAGGGAAAGAAAAAGTTCTTTTAACTTGGGAAAATAGTCTTAGTCCTTTGTGATAACTTAAACATGCTCCTGAAAATGCACTCAGAATATCCACATAGGACTTAAAATTCTTGACTCTTTAATACATGGCTTTGAAACTAATGACAAAGACCCTTATCCTGCAAGATGCTCTGTGAAACCTGTGCTGATAATTAATGACATGAGGAAACAAACTTCACCTCTGATAGTAAAGGAGAGGTTCCTTTTGCTTGATTATAGCATTCAAGTTCTAACAGGGTAATAAATGGTGTTGGCTGAAAAAAGCAGTCTCAGCTGAGATGCTGAGAAAATGTCAGCAAAATTAGTATGCCTGACAGTTTCACCCACAGCACCTGAAAAGGATTATTGGTGTGACATGACTTTGGCTCTCTTTAGTCTGATGTGTTAGGTTTATTAAACTTCTCTTTCTGGATTCAACACAGATGTTTTTTTGGCTTTGACTGGGGACACAGGGCCCTTTAGTACCCATAAGTGTGTCCACTTTGTGGCAGTCCCTGCTGCCTTTAGAAGTGACAGAATGATCTGAATTCAGCCATATAAGGCAGGCATGCTTTTGAGGAACAGAGCAAAGAAAGCTCTGCTCTCTTAGAAACACTGCTGTCTGGCATACAATTTAGCTTTTTCCATATGAAGGCTATAAAAAGAAAAATCAGGTCTAAGGATCAAGCTGGCAAGTACTCAGACCCATCCTGTGACCCCACCTACAGGGCTACCAGTGACTCCAGGGTACACAGCCACAGTTAGAGCTGGCCACCGAGATAAGGGAATGGCTGTAAAATGCTTTCTAGCCTGATGTCAAGGATTGTGTTCCTTCCTCTTTTTTTGTGGAGTCAATCATTTAATATGGCATTTGTGCAACAAGTGCAACCTCCCTCCCCTCAGACTCAATGAAGAATTAAAAAAAAAAAACAAAACATTTCCCTGGGTATAAAGTATTTGGAAACAAAATTGACCTCAAAATTTTGCTATTGAGGATTTTGTTTTGGGAAAAATCCTAGCAGCTCATGGTTGTCAGTCTACTGTTATGCTGCATACTTGCTGCTATCTCAGCCTCTAGCCTCCAGCCAGTGGAGTATTATATATTGGAGCTGAAGTCATATATAAAGATATATGGTTAATGAAATTCTACATCATTCTTCAAGATTGATTATGCTATTCAGCTATGTAATATTATGCCCCTTATTGCTCACCAGGCTTTCTTTGATGGCTATATCTATAGGTAACAAAACATTAAAGAGGAAATTTGTATTCATTTGTTTTGCATAACTACTCAGTACACAGTTTTTCTGCATGAATATGCTGTGCTTCAGTTCTTAGTTCAATCTCTATTTAAATGAAAGCTTTAACAGGAAACTTACATGAGTTAACAAACATTGTTTATGGCAATTTTAGATTTAACATGGTAGGCTGCTTTACAAACCCCAAACTTGATTGAAAAACCTATATGGCAGTTAAGATTTCCCAACAGTTGCTTTATAATGCATAACCTGCCTCAATTACTGTAGCCATTAAAGACTACCGTGTTTATGAGGTAAGATTAAAGATCACTTGTGAAAGGAGCTAGACATTTAAAAAAATATGTCTGTTTGCACACTGACTTTAGTTCTTATCAATATACCTGAATATTTCACTCTTTTGCCTATGTGTTCAATAGGAAACTTTCCTTCAGAAAAGTATTCACCAATACTTTTGTACATTCATCAAATGCTTTTGAAAGCAGTACTTTCTGCTCCTGCAACACCGAGATGGCACAGCAGGAGAATTTAGACAGAGAGTAGATCGTGCAGTCTAATGACTTTCTGGAGGCTTAACATGCCAGTGACCTGGACCTGCCTGAACAGTAAGGCTCCCAGAGCACTTTCTGTAAAAGAATAAGAACTTGCCCTGGATAATTCTTTTTGTCTGAGTAGCATATTGTGCATAAGCTGTCTTTTCTTCTTCATCTCAGAGACAGGTATAACAATAGCGTTATAAATTATTTGCAAATAGGTAGCACAGAGTTAGACACACAAGCACATAATGACAATTTTTACCATAAAAAATTTGGAGGTACATAGCTTGAAAAGCATCAGAAATTCTTTAGAATGAATGGAAAGAGCTACTTTTCCTAATAGCAAGATATGCAGATATAAACTAATCAAGTTTTCTGTAAATTAGAGCCTTTTGCCAGGTGACTTTTGTAAGAAAAAAGAGAGTTCATATAAAATAAAGCTAACGGGAGCTGTTTAACTCTGCCATAAGTTTTTTAGCTCTATGATATATCTGAACACTTCCAACTCAAAAAAACCCAGTGTGGATAGTTACCATTTGAAAATATAATTTTCATTTTAATCCTTTGAATGCTTGAATTTTTCTCTTGTATACACAGACAGAACTTCATTGAAGCAGTCCTTGATTTCCAGTCTTGCATCAAGATTGCTAACTGTGAGGTACATGCTACTGAATTCTGCAATAGTATTGGAAACACTAACAACTTAAATATGATGTAGGATTTATTATTGATCTGAATAGATTTGGAACTTTTATTAATAGTGCTATAATATTAATCTATGATTTTTACAGATACAATTCATATGCTTAATGAACTATCTATTACACAGGCCATCCAAGCATCTGAATAGTGAATGCTCCATTTCCCTGGTAACTGTATGCCCTACTTGGTGTCATTGAATCTTCCAGAGGAACCATATTACACTGTTGTATCAGCCAAATATAATGTAAATACACTTGAAAACACATGAGACTCATTGATTAGAACAACAAAAAAGATATTATTTGCAGCTGTTTAAAAAAATACAGAACTTAACCTTAGGAATGTCTTGAAGCCACAGGTGCATCTAATTATAGATAATGGGTATCAGCATCTCCAGACAGAGCATACCTTATTTTGAACATGATTCATTCAAATAAATGACTCCCATTTATACCAATAAGACCTGTACAGTCATATTTAAGGATAGTTCAGGGCTGCATTGTTAATAGAAGTTGAAGCAGTTGTGGAAAATGGTCATAACAGTTGTCTGCCCTAGATTCAGACAGGATTTTTGGATCTGCCTCCAAGCCTGTTAACTGAGGCTTCCAATTACAACACGACCTGATCTTCCTTTACTTTTTCTATACCTGTCCCTAGACAGATTAATGGCACAAATGAGTAAGATCAGTGTTAAAACTGGCTGTAAAACCAAAATGCTGAACAAGATGGACAAATCCTTTGCTTGGAAAATGGAAATCAGCCTGTTAAACTAGCTTTGATTCTAATTGCTTTTGTCTGTGACATGAGTTAGTTATAAGAACAGTTGGAAGCAATCACATGCAGAGAAAGACACTTTCAGTTCGTACTTCAAGCTCTGGATCAACTTGCATTTAAGCTAGAGTTAAAAAATTGGTTTTAATGAAACTAGAGCTGAGTTAAATTGTCTAAGTTCTATGGAATTCAATACCTCCTTGAGGAAGCTGTGAATTTCTTTGTAGGAAAACACTGAAGTTACTCATCCACTGCCTATTAGGTCAGTTACACCTCTGTGTCCACTTTTGTCAATGCTAGAATGGGATGCAAAGGAGAGAAATGGAGCCCAGTGATCCTAGGAAAGATGTTAGTTTCCAAAACTGGGTAAACACAGCTCAATTGTTGTTAAAGTTGATATAAAACTCTAATTCCAGTGGAAGTTGGACCAGGATTTATTCCTCGAAGCATGGGAGCTTACAACTGTAAGCAATGAGTTTTATTTTCTATAATCACAGGTGTCATCATTGTCTTTTTTATATAGCTTTTATTACTCCAATCACTTGGTCTTAAAACAATATTACAATACATTTTTCACTGAGTTGTATACTGAGTCACCTTAAGTTGCCCTGAATAATCACCCATGCCCTTTGTGGTTCAACAAATGAAGGTAATTTCTGTTGGCATGGTACCTCTCCAATCACTAAAGCAGAATGAAACTTTGATTAAAAAGAAAAAAAAGAAAATATTTGAAATGCACTTACTTATATTTTTGAATGCCTGTTACTTAAAAAAATAAAGTAAAAATCATCTATTGTTAAGAAATTGGGGATTGCTCTTTCAGAATGTTTTTGCCTTCAGTATTCCTCAAGGATGAGACTAGGTATCTAGGTAGAGTCACATCATTAAAAATATCTGGGAGTATGCATATGTTGAAATGTGTCTGTAGTGCTCAAAAGTACAATTTTTATGATTTGGGCAGAACAGCTTGCCCATTTTAAAATGGAATGAGGAAAACAGTTAAGAAAGGTCAATCATCTAAGTGGGAAAAGGAAGATATTTCAAATTCTAATCTGTATGAATTCATAATTCAAATAGTTTAAGAAAATATTTGTGTCAGTAGATTATTTTACAGGCATGGTCAATGCAATCAAATGTTTATTTAATAACACGGTGAATTACCCCAGAAATCAAAAGCAGGAGATTCAAGCCTCTGGGCTGCAGTTATCAGAAGCATCAACATTAGCAACAACTAACATTAAGAGCCAGAACCACTCACAGATTAAGTCACCTAGAAGTATTCTGCACTCTCTCATTAAAGGTGTACTGTTGTGTAGGAAGAATATATATAATTCACCGGGCAGGTGAAGAGCAAGAATAGAGCAGCAACTGGAGAACTTGCTAATGGTTAACACAATCTCCTGGAAGGAAGGCAGACAGGAAGCTGATAAAGTTTGGAGAAAAGGATGGGTAGTGCAGGTAAAACTGGACACCCACGTAATAAACCTAGCATTCTAGGGCTAAGCGCTTTTAAGTTGTGATGTAAATGCAGAAGTAAGGGCCGTCATTTCTACAGGGAGAAAAACAGCCTTGGTAAGCTCATGATCAGAGTGGTTGCAGACCCAGGAATGTACCTATACCTTGAAACTGGAACATACTGACTGCAGCATCTCAGTGCCAACACACCCCTGGTGCCATGCATTTCTTATGAGGTAGCTCTTTCCTGTGGAAAGCCTACCTTCCTAGTACTGGGTTCCCACTCTGTACTGGTATCCTGAGTACCTTTTGTGTGCAAGTCCATTACAGGATGAAATGGTTAGTACACTTCATTTTTTTTCCTCAATATTTCATAGCTGCCTTTCTACTGAAAAAAATAGTAGGGCTTATTCCTTTCATTCAGAATTTGGTTCTGCCATTTCCAGTGTCAAGTGTCAGCAATACCAAAGTGACTCATAATTGTATTTGAAAGCAGGCAATGAAATTCCTGTTCAGTGCATGTCTTGCATGAGCAACCCTGACTGATCTGAACCCTTGCTATGGTGATCCCCTTTTTTCTAAGCAGCAGAGAATAAGTATTACCAAGTGGGCTTCATGTGACCTCCTTAGAAAGAGCCTGTACAGCCAGAGTCTGATGTTTCACTCTAAGATCATTGACAAGAACTGTCTGTGCTGCTGGATAATAAATGCACTCTTACAACTTGGACCACAGTACATGCATTCACACACATATGGGAATTCCTCATTCTACAGACTTGCTCTTTGAAAACTAACATACTGTAAGGACTCAAGGTGATTATTATGATTAAACAACAGAATAAAACCCCAAACAACTGGTCAATGCCCAAACTCTCACCAGCAGAAGGTGTTTGGTACAAAGGAGCAGATCCTCTGCAAGGACAGCCTTGGCTTTCTGCATCTCCCAGGATCTACACTGGGCACCACTAAAGTGTTTTGATTTAGGCAGAGCATGTCTAGTTCCCATAGACCAGGGAGAAACACTGAGAACATTTTACTGGAAAATATTTTTTCTTGGATTTACCATACAAAATTTAATTCATAGGGCAATGATAAAATGCTGAAGGATCATCTTGCTGTTCTCAAAGGAAAGATTGTTCATTATGTCAGGAGATTATCTATAACACTTAGGGAAAAAAAAACAAGGGGGATTAAAAATGAGAGATCAATCTGTAAAAGCAGGACTCACTACTTGGAAAACATATAAGTATTGTATATGTATGTCTATTTGTTACCATTCAGAGTTTAAGTAGGCACTTGGGCTTTCACATGAAGTAATTCACGGATCTCTCTCATATCTCTCCTTCTACATACATGAGAGAGAGTTAATTTCTTCAGTTTCAAAACGTCTTAAGTTATTCAGCCATGTCCAATGTTTTAATTGAAATGTGCATGGCATCTTTTCCAGCACTGCAATTATTTCCTACTAGCAGAAATTAATTTAAAATAATCTCTACAAAGGAAGATAGCAAAATGTACTAAACAATACATTAAGCAATCTCACACACCCAGAGTAAATCCCCCTTCTTCCAGATTTGCTCTGAATTCTTTTACTTTTCACTCTTTCATTTGCTTTTTCAAGAAAGCCTAAAACTAACTGTCTCTCGTGATTGAATGTAAATCATCCGACTTCAGACATTTGTCAAATCATCATCTCAACACAAAATTTGCAGGTCTGAGAAATATGCTGTGGGTAGAGTGGAGGACAGGTATAAGAGAAGTACAAAGATAAATAAAACCTGAAGAGAAACACACATGTTAAAGAAAAACCAATTGTGTCACTGCAGTATAAACAAACATTTTCTCCAACAAATGCTTACATGCAGCTTTCTTTGTAGCAGGAACTGAGGAATAGAATTTGCACCAAGAAACCTGCCTGCTCAGCTCAAAAGCTCTTATAGGTTTGAAATCAGAGAATGGCATGGAAATGAAAATAGCAGTTATACTAGTTGCATACTAAATTGTGTATAGCCAATGTGGCAAAAAAAGAGACAGTTGAAGCAAACTGAGATGTCAGAGAGCAGAGCAAAATGTATTTTCATAAACTATTGCTTGAACCATTTAAAGGTTTCAAACTGATCTATGAACAGAAAACCAGACTAAATGTCATTAAAAATGTGTAAAGGAAATAATTTAACCAGGAAAGATTCCTTTGATCTACATAGCAAAAGGCTTGTTTAAATGCATCAGTGAATGCAAGGAGAATGTCCTCCATGATGTAATCAATGGCTGGAGCTGGGTGTTCATGTTGGTCAGAGACACACATTGAGTGCACCTGGACCAGTAAGTGTCCATTCTTTACATTTACCATAATACCAATGCAATGTAAGCATTCCCAATTGCTTCAAATGCACCAGGTCATTGCTGTATTCATTATGTATTGAAAATCAGCCAAATATTCTTCAGCTGAAGCAGATATAAATGTGAAGTAATTCTACTGAAGCTTTTAAGAATACTGTGGACTTGAGATTGCAAAGAAAACTAAAAGTTAGGCCTGCATCTATAAAAGATTGTAACTATTCCCTTGAAAATTTTTCTTGACTAGAAAGAGTGATTGCTAGTCAAACCTAATCTTAACACAATCTTCTTCCTAAAGTAAGCAAGTAAATCTGTCCACTCAAATCTGACTTTGCCTATACTCCTGAAACATGTTCGGTTGTAATCAAACAATAGATGTTACGCTGAATTTCCACTTGGAAAAGGATTCAATTTAGACAGTGTGTCTTAGACAGACTGTCCTAAAGATAACCTGACTAGTTATCTTCAATAAAGCAACAAGCCCTAGTATTTAATCAGATATTATATAGCCCAAAAGAAATTTTACAAAACTTATGAGATGCAGTGCAAGTTTGAGCAAAATTTGCAGG
Source organism: Nipponia nippon (assembly GCF_047370975.1). Classification (NCBI taxonomy): domain Eukaryota; kingdom Metazoa; phylum Chordata; class Aves; order Pelecaniformes; family Threskiornithidae; genus Nipponia; species Nipponia nippon. Next base: position 46,817,415 of record NW_028262380.1, read on the forward strand.
CAATCACTGAACTTTAAGACCGATATCTATCTGCTGCCTAACTTTTTATTTTCCCCAAGAGCACTTTTTATTACTTTATGACAACAGTCTAAAGCCAATTCAGAATTGTAGTGTCTTTGGGCTTCCCTCAAAACTGATTTAGTGTGTGCTAGTCATGCTTCACTTCCTTAATATTAAAAGACTGGAATTCTGATTTGCTTGATTTCTGTTAATTTTTTTCTTTACTAATTAAATTAGTGTGTATTTTGCAATCTAGAGAGTTTAAAGGTATACAAGATAACCTAATAAATAAAAAAGTTCTTCCTTTACTAGGACTAGCTAGAGGGGCATATCTTGACTTACATTTAACTGGCATTTCAAAACCTTAAAAAATAGATTATTTCATATGAGGTATTCTGCGGTGTTCACAACAACTAAACACACTGGCTATGAAACTGGCTACTTAAAATGGCTAGCCTAGGTTCACCTAAAAATATATATTTTTTTAATCTCTAATTCAGGAAGGTAGACACATTTCTATGGGTGGTGATAGCTGAAACCTCTCTTGGTGTTGAAGAATACTACAGTTGCCCCTGTTGGGCAGTTCAATTTGAGATTGTTTTTCATATGCTACCAGTCATGCTGGTACATGTACAGATTTTTCCTGTGTTGAAGCAAAATGAGCAAAAAGCCCTGTGATCTCTCACCACAACACCCACTGAGCAGTCCAACTTAGGAAAAACCTTTTGTCACACATCCTCTTTGCCACACATGGCCTCTTCACCGCAGCCTAGACAGATAAAAAAATTAAGTGTAGTTGTTTGGATGCTAGTAGCAGTATACCCTTCCACCACATCCTGATTTACACACCACATGCTTCATGCTTGTTCTCATATTTGAATGCATTTGTGCCTATGCACTTACAGGTTAAACAACTGTGTTTTGGTAAAAGTGCCAGCCAGTAATGGTTTGAAACAGTCCACTGCAATACTGAGCTGCTGTCACCACTGTGATTGCTTCCTTTTATTCATGCCTATCTGAAACACCTTCCTGAGGGTATCTTAGCCATGCCTCAACTTTAAACTTCTGATTCCTTTCTTTTGGTAACTTGTCTTAGATGCAAATTCTTGTCAAAACACAAATACTTCAGTGTACCTGACAGGTCTGCTCAGCTGTGGATGAGCCACAGTTCTCAAGAGCCCTTCTATTAAAGGATTGAACTGAGCTGGACAGTGTTTATAGAGCAAAGATTTCTAGCCTTTTGTTGTCTCCTTACCCCTTCTTTTCCTCAAGGCTTCACTTACTCACTTCCCCATCAAAAAAGTTATATTTTCAGAGAAAATTATCTGTTAAGACAGACAGAGGATTGGCAGCTTCAGAGCTCTCTGCAGAATCCAGCTGCGTAAATAGCCACATTGCAAACATCACCTTTCACATATATCACTGTGTATCTGGTCTTCCAAACTGGAAGATCCGTGTCTAAGTGGGAGAAGATGGAGAAAGGTTGATCATTTTTCATGCACATTTACTCTTTTAGCTTTAAATGTTGTCAAATGTGAATGCTTAATGCTATGCGCATCTGTTCTCTAGAAACTGGGAAAGCATGACACTTTGCAAGCCACTAATGACACAAGTGACTTGTTTTTTAAACTGAATTTCTGTCAAATTCATTCCTGTGATCTGAAGGATAAAATTTTAACATTTTGTCAATGCTCTCATAGACCTTGGCATTATAATATATTTTTCTGTACATATTGTACATTAGATAAATGTGTCTGTGCTGATTTTTCCCTAGAGATTAGAAGAAAGATTCCCAAAAACCTTTGGCTTAAGGACAAAGAAAATACTGCAGCTGAAGCTACTCTGCAACACAGGGGTGCCTCAGTCACTTGCTTCCTCAGGTCAGTATTAAAGAGCATTAATATAGTCAAACATTTTAGACAAATTAGTTTGTTTGCTTGTGAAGAATAGGGGTTTGTTTTCAAAGGAATAAGAAATTAATTGCCTTTTTTCAGAACTTTCACAAGAGCAAGCAGGTTTTTTTTAAATATGCCTGTCAAGTGCTGTACTTTAGGAAGTCTCCTTTTCCTAAGGGAAAGCCTTTTTGCATAGCAACAAAGTGAACCAGAATATGAAATTCCTCATCTAGTAGTATTAGCCAAGGAAAGTGCAGTGGAAAACAGTTCAAATACTGCTGAGCATATTATATTTTAAAGCATTTTTACAAAATGTGCAGATGTGGTGGTACAGTAATGAAGAATGATTAGCCATACTTCTCATTAGGGTTTTTCCTACATTAGAAGCAACAGCTTATCATATAAATGATTTTTTTTTTTTTTAGGTAAACCCTGAATGATGTTTATTGCTTGCATTATTTAAAATGTTTCTTTTAGCTTATATAAATAATAATTACCTAAAAATCTGTAACGTGAACAAGAATGAAAGCATGATTTTTTCAAAGACACTACCAGACAAAAGTAATAGTTTGTTCCTAAGAAATAATATATGGAAATTACCACTATTTTTGTGCTTTTACTCCACAATCATCATAAGCATGTCTATTCTGCTCTTTTTCCCCCTATTGTAATTGTTTATATACACATATATTTATGCAATGCACTCCCAGAATTTAGCATCAACACAAATCCCAAGTCACAACTTACTTGGACTTCTCCATGAAATCTATTTTATTATCCAAAATATAAATACTTTACCAGATCAATATTTTCCTATTAGTAATAAAATGTGTGTACACCAATTGATCTCTTATGGTGGTAATATTTCTCACATCAATCTACATGCACTGAGAAAAATGTAAATCCAATATGATTGTGTTTCATTAAAGAGTTTGGAGCTCCCTGGTAGTCCCTGAAGTCCGCTTTTCAACTGAACACTGCTAAAACTGCATTGAGTTAAAACAGGAGAGTCTTCCCTGTGTATAATTTCTACATATATTAAAGGATTTGTATATTCAAGGCACAACACACTTCCTTAGAAAAAAAATGCAAAAAAGACAAGTGAGGAATAAGCATCATAGTAAATGATGTGACGAGCCTGAAGTAGTTAAGACTACAATTTTAAAAGACTCTTAGCATCTGCAATGTCTAAAAAGAGTAAGACATAACCTTACAATGATAACCCTTAAAGCAATTCCATATTCCTTTAAAATGGAAAAATTATATATCTGTTGACTGTTACATGTTTACCTTATGACAGAGCTGACATTAACTAAAACATCTGAGAAACATTTCTGTTCTTAGTTATGCTTTTTTAAAAACTAATCCTGCACATGAACTAGAAGCTTTGTCATTAGCTTCAGAGAATACAAGACTAAGCCATTAAATGTTATTGTATTTTATTTCCAGCATCCCCTTCCTCTTTTAATGCTGTGATAGTCAAGTTATTTCTAGATGCTGGATAATTAATGTGAATGGCCACAGGATGTTTTAAAAGATTTATTACAGTGTCTATTCTAAGAACATGCCTTTTATTATCTCTCAATACCTAAACATTCTGGCCTATATTCTTACAGAAATTGTAGGACATAATTCTAGCAATGTTTTGCTGAAACTGGTCTAAATCCATACACAATAAAAGATTTGCATCTAGAGAAGGTTTACACATCCAACACAAGAGCATCAAGCCATTTGAAGCACACCAAAATACTGGGGATACACTGCCAAACTCTCAATAACCATCTTACTTCCTCTCATGCACTTAAGCATGTAAGTGCAACTGCATTGTCTTTCATCTTGTCATACAATTTTATCCCCCATCACCCAAACTCACTGCCCCCTCAAGGGTGAGCTGACCAATATGTACCTCCCCAATCTGCAAGTCATTGACTTGCCTTTAGCTCCCAAGTTTGTTGCTGCTGTCTCAGAGCTGGAGAAGGATTCACGTGTATGAGCTTGTCTGATAAAAACATTATTGCTACGCATGGTCCTTGTCACACATGCCATTAGCCTGCAATACTTGTGTTGATTTAGAACTTCGTTGTACTTCAAATGTGATTTTCACAGTTCTGCTAGCAGTCTAGTCATTTCTTTACCTGCTGTATAGAAGCATTGTCCTACCTGTTACGTTTGTCATTCATCAGTGTTCACTTTAAGAAATGTAATAGACTTCTTTGCTTCCTGTCTCCAGTGGCCAGACAGTCACTAGAAATGTTCAGTAAAACTTTCCTGGCAAGTTTGCACTAGAATAATATAACAGTGTACATAAATCATCCATTCAGCTCTGAAGTGATTTTGTTTAGAGTTGATTAGCCAAGAGCAGAAGTTAAAAGTTACAGGAAGGAACATTCAGACTGTCTGGTCTTGAGTTAGTAAAGACACCTAGGTAAAAGTCACTACAGAGGGGATAATTTTTGTATCTAATATAAATATCTAATAAACAAGAATATTATGTCTACTAAAAAGAAAACTGATTGCACTATAGAAAACTCCTCCCAATCACCTGTGTCTATCCACATTTCTGTTGTCAGTCAGGACTAATCTCTGGGGGAGATGTTTTTTAGTTTTTTGCTATATGTTTATCACAGTACTAGCACAAGGTAGCTAATAGTAAGAATAATTGACAAACTTTCTTTAATCTGAAACATAACTATACTTAGATTAAGAATTTATAACAATTTTGAGTAAAAAATTTCTAGGACTTTTGCATATAAAAAAGGTTTCATATGCTAAGAGATATGATTTTTTTTTTTGACTGGAGGTATCAGCTGTTTGTCACATTTCTGTTGGTGCTCACCCACAGAAATCTGGTCAGCCAGCACATCTGACTGCCAAGGAATTCATCTAATGCTGTGTTCTTCTAGGATTCAGTTATTTTGTTGCCTTTAGCCAGAGATGAACTTTTTTTACTTTGAATACCTCGATATTTGGTAAGTACTAAGTGTTTTTGGTTAATACAATCAGTAGTTTTTAGCCTTGGAGACACTTTTGGCTTTGCAGATTATGATCTAAAGTATCCAGGGAAGGGGGAAGACTGTGATGACAGCTATAATTATGAGACTGACCTCATGTAGGCTTCATTATTAGACATTTCCCAGAACCAAGAGGAAAAGTAATAGATGAGCTGTTCACACAGTAAAACTGCTTCATCAGCATCCATCTGCTAAAGTGTAGGAAGATAAAGGTTTTCTTTTGTAAAGATTGGCCACCTTCCAGACAAATGATTCCACCTCCAGTCTGCTGTTGCCCAAAACATATATTTCATTGATCCAAGTTAATGAAAAGCATAGCTTATATCAGAGTTGAACACTATATGGAAAAAGTATGCCAACCTATTCTAAAAATCAATCTTGATCCCAAGCCTAAATCTGTGAGGATTTTTTACACACACTATGGTGAGCTTTTTCTTAGCGGCTGCTTCTGAAATCAAAATAATTCATGCAGTGGCTTTGGGCTGAATTCATTGGAGCATGGCTCTCCTTCAGCATAGCTTTCATACAGCGTGGTAGAGATGGGAACTACTCTCAAGTCTTGTCTGGACAGATCTGTAGCTTGGCAGATTCCTCAAGACACTGCACCATTGAAATTGTAGGCATTTCTTGAAGCACTCATTTAGGCATGTATTGCCTTCTGGAATTCAAAGCCTCCTGGTAAACACCCAGGCTTCATAAATAATGTACAGACCAAATAAGAATGAGATATACAAGAGCAGAAGAAAGCTATGCCAATAGCAAATGTTAACAGGAAACTAAGGAGGTATTTTAAACTACTTTTTTCCTCTGGGACTTGAAACATGACTTTGCACTTCATCTGTACCCAGCTGGAGTATGATTACCACTTCAGCAGAGAAAGAGTGCACAATTTACAGTTCTTCACTACACTTCTGAATTGCTGCCTGGTTGAGTCAGAGAATTGGGGAGGTTTAACCAGTTCTCTAACAGGATTCACATGATCTCCTACATTTTCTGCTATACCCACAGTAGCATAGAAGCAGTGGAGAATTTGTCTAGTTTTGGTTAAGATGTTATTCATTACCCCCTAAAGAAGCAGTACTCTCTTGAAGTTCAGGCTAATTTAAAGTCACGATGTATGTAACTTTCTTAACATTTTTGAAGAATTACCATTCTGCATAGAAGTCTGATGAATGTATTTGAAGAGGTCTGTCCCTTGGGCATATACTATGTTCAATATTTCTTTAAAAAATACGCTTCAATATTTTTTCAGTACAAAGCAGCACACAACATACAAAGCTTATTACTATTTTCATGATTCATTTGAAGCAGAATGCCTCTTGTGCAGTGCAGGGAGCTAAATTGTGCATATCCATCCTTTTAAATACCAAAAATCCTGCACACAATTACTCCCTCAATCCTATTATCATTACTAATATGAATTCACCACTGGATGGCTACGGATGGCTATTTCAGCATAAAATTGAAATTTTATAACTTTACCTTACAATAATATGAATGGATAATTCTAGAGAATATAATACATAAGCAAAGTATGATGAAAAATAAGATTTATGGTCTTTACAAAATGTTCCTCTATCTGCATCTCCCAAATATCTCAAAACTGACACTTTCTACATCAGTGCTTGCAACAGCACACAGCATGTAATAAAATGTGCTAACCATTTCCCAGTATAACCTGTGGTTTCAGTTTGTCCTTTGTTGTTTCCAGTTCTTCTCTGCTTGATCTCAGCCCAGAGGTGACTTTCTCACAGGAAGCTTGAAAGAGCTCTGCATCTTATTTGCACTGTAACTGCATGGGGAGAAAGATCCACTCACCCCTATCTAAAGCTTTCTAGTTTTGTTAAAATTAATCTTTTAAAAGGCTTAAAATTCAAGATTTCATAATTTGAAGCCTCAGAGGGGAAAAATAAATCAAGTCAAGTCTTGAGAACAGTTTCATGGCCTGATCTGCAAGAACGTGAGTTTGATGATGGTTCACTGACAGGACTGTAGAACATTTTCTGCTTCCCTGGCTGTCCCTGCTGTCCAGAGCACATGCACAGAGGGATTCTTTGAATTGTCTTAGAAGATCCTTATGTCTGTGTCTAACTACTAGGGATGATACGAGCCAGCAGCTACATGAGACTTGCTTTTCTGTCTTCCTGGGCTTCCTCCTAATGTTCCATATTTCAGGAAGCATGGGCAGGCTACACTCACTAGGCATGTGTGGGCTAGGGCAGCAGGGACATAAGGCTTTCATACCCATGAGTCTGATTCCTCTAACTGAAGACTAGAATCTCCTCTGACATTGCTCATAAGATATTCAGAAAATGAGTAATGCTATAGATCCCTATAACAGAGCTTAGATTATCAGTCCTATTGACTGAATACTTGACAGGGTCCTTTTCCTTGACCTTTGGAAGAGTCCTGCATGCATTCTGTCCTAGGTTGCAAGTTTAGAATCATAGGATCATTTAGGTTGGAAAAGACCTTTAAGATCATTAAGTCCAACCGTTAACCAAACCACTGCCAAGTCCACCATTAAACCATGTCCCCAAGCACCACATCTACCCTTCTTTTAAATACCTCCAGGGATGGGGACTCAACCACTTCCCTGGGCAGCCTGTTCCAATGCTGGACAACCCTTTCAGTGAAGAAATTTTTCCTAATATCCAACCTAAACTTCCCCTGGCACAACTTGAGGCTGTTTCCTCTTGTCCTATCACTTCCTACTTGGGAGAAGAGACTGACCCCCACCTCGCTATAATCTCCTTTCAGGTAGTTGTAGAGAGTGGTAAGGTCTCTCCTCAGCCTCCTTGTCTCCAGGCTAAAGCACCCCAGTTCCCTCAGCCGCTCCTCATAAGGCTTGTTCTCTAGATCCTTCACCAGCTTCATGGCCCTTCTTTGGACACATCCACCACCTCAATGCCCTTCTTGTAGTGAGGGGCCCAAAACTGAACACAGTGTTCGAGGTGCAGCCTCACCAGTGCCAAGTACAGAGGGACAATCACTGCCCTAGTCCTGTTGGCCCACACTATTTCGATACAAGCCAGGATGCTATTGGCCTTCTTGGCCACCTGAGCACACTGCTGGCTCATACTCAGGCAGCTGTCAACCAACACCCCAGGTCCTTTTCCACCAGGCAGCTTTCCAGCCACTCTTCCCCAAGCCTGTGGGGTTGCACGGGGTTGTTGTGATCACAGTGCAGGACCTGGCACTTCACCTTGCTGAACCTCATACAGTTGGCCTTGGCCCATCAATCAGGCCTGTCCATGTCCCTCTGTAGAGCCTTCCTGCCCTCCAGTAGGTCAACACTGCTGCCCAGCTTGGAGTCATCTGCAAACTTAGAGGGTGCACTCAATCCCCTCATCCAGATCATTGGTGAAGATATTAAACAGAACTGGCCCCAATATTGAGCCCTGGGGAACACTACTTTTTTGACTGAGTCAACTTAAACTGAGATCAGTGTAGTTGCTGTCTGCTCTGAACTTGCATCCTTTAATGTTTTTACATGCCATGAGACACAAAACTTGTTGATTTGTAGGTAGTTAAATAAATCACTTCTGCAGAAGAAGACTCCTTTGCTGAAGGAGAGTTAATACTGTAGAAAATAATTACTTAACCATTTTTCCTGGCAGCTACTCAATACAAAGATGCATAAAAACATTTATACCTTTTTGGAATGTATCACTCTTTCTAGGATAAGGAGAAAGTTTCCTAGTGTCTGATAGATAGGAAGAAAATAAGTGTTACTGGATTTACTCTACAAACCATTCCCTGAAAACTTTGCTTTGATATATTACTGATCAAAGCAATACTGATAGGAGGAGTTAGTAACAGTTGCAAAACAGGCAGAGTGAAAGACTAGCTGCAGCTGGTAAAGTTGCCATTACACTTATTTTAAGCAGTTATGTTGTAGAACTACCCTGGCAGTTTGAAAAGAGTAGGAGACTCATTTACATCAGATTATCAGAACCTGTGAAGTTCTTTATCTTCTTTGGAAGTGAAGAATTCCACATGTATTTTTGCAGTTGCTGCTCTAGCGTTATATACAGTCACCATATAAGCTTCCCACAAAAAAAACCCAAAATAACCTACTTGGAAATTAGTGCCTCGAAATTAAAGGATTTAAAAAAAAAAAAAATCTAGAAAAACATACAGAAAAAGTCAAACTGAGAAGACTGTGCTAGGACTGCTTCAAAGCACTAAGGCTAAAATCTTCCATAAAGAAACTCTCCGTATACTCTCTAGCTCCTGTAAAACACCTGCTCAGTATATGCAGGAGGGCTTCTGTGCCAGGGAGCAGGGCTGATCCATGGGACTGGAAGCAGATGAGCTGGGAGCTGAGGGCAACCTCAGCACAAGCTAGGCTTTCACTCACCAGGGTGTGCAGCATCCAAGTTGGACACTGAAGGACAGGTCCATTGACAGCCCCAGACACAGCGAGGGGATGGTCCAGTCTGGTCTAGCCAGGAGCAGCACAGAAGACAAAGGTACATGGTGGGTCCAAGGTCCAGCCAGGAAGGAGGCAGAGCTAGACACAAGCATACCCACCCCCTGGCTCAGGAAGAAAAGGGAAGAGGGAGCAGTCCTGAGCTTAAATGATGCCCTGGGCCTATGGACAGAGAGTGTGTGGGTGGGGGTCCCAGGTGAAGCTGCTCAGGGCAATTAGGGCATCTTGGTGCCCTCTGGGCCTTGCTAGCGGTGGTGGGCAGCTTGGTCCTCCTTCCTGCAGGCTTGTCCTGAGCTTTCCTCCCACCTTCAGGAAATAAAGTGAGGATTTGCCCAAAATATTTTTCAGAATCGTAGAATCATAGAATCGCCAAGGTTGGAAAAGACCCTTAAGATCATCGAGTCCAACCGTCAACCTATCACTGCCAAGTTCATCTATACCATGTCTTCAAGCACCGTATCTATCCGTTCTTTAAATACCTCCAGGGATGGAGACTCAACCACTTCCCTGGGCAGCCTGTTCCAATGCTTGACCACCCTCTCGGTGAAGAAGTTTTTCCTAATATCTAACCTAAACCTCCCCTGGCGCAGCTTGAGGCCTTTTCCTCTTGTCCTATCACTCGTTACTAGGGAGAAGAGACTGACCCCCACCTCGCTACAGCCACCTTTCAGGTAGTTGTAGAGAGCAATAAGGTCTCCCCTCAGCCTCCTTGTCTCCAGGCTAAAGCACCCCAGTTCCCTCAGCCGTTCCTCATAAGGCATGTGCTCTAGACCCTTCACCAACTTCGTTGCCCTCCTCTGGACATGCTCCAGCGCCTCGATGTCCTTCTTGTAGTGAGGGGCCCAAAACTGAACACAGTACTCGAGCCTCACCAGTGCCGAGTACAGGGGCACTATCACCTCCCTGGTCGTGCTGGCCACACTATTCTTGATACAGGCCAGGATGCTATTGGCCTTCTTGGCCACCTGAGCACACTGCTGGCTCATGTTCAGGCGGCTGTCAACCAACACCCCCAGGTCCTTTTCCGCCAGACAGTTCTCCAGCCACTCCTCCCCAAGCCTGTAGCGTTGCATGGGGTTGTTGTGACCGAAGTGCAGGACCCGGCACTTAGCCTTGTTGAATCTCATGCAGTTGGCCCCGGCCCATTGATCCAGCCTGTCCAGGTCCCTCTGTAGGGCCTTCCTACCCTCCAGCAGATTGACACTTTCACCCAACTTGGTGTCATCTGCAAACTTACTGAGGGTGCACTCAATCCCCTCAAATTTGCAGTAAAAATGTGCAGTAAGAATGTGCAGTAAAAATCATTAAGCCAGAAACTTTTACCTCACAGGTAGATACATTTTGCTAGTTGCCTACCTGAATATGTCACATTCTTTAGCCCTCAGTCACCTTCCACCACAACTGGTGGAATCCAAGTGGCAGTCACAGTTGACAGGTAAGCCCGAAGGGAGGCAAAAGCTTCATGTTTTTTTGATTATCCATCTCTGCTCATGGCTGCACCTGGTCCCCGCTCCTGGTCTACAGCCGCACCAGTCATCTTTAATAGACTTACCCTTGCAACACTCATTTAAAACAAAGAAATGCTACTGATACCTGGGAAAAGTTCAGACTGGTTTATTATCCACATAAGGTCCTACAGTAAGTCTGTGGCAGGGAAGGGACATGAACGTGTCACTTCCCAAGCAGTAGATCAAGATCCTCAGAAATAAGCCATCTCCTTATTACATTGTGATTTTTTATTATTTATTACTGTGAGATAAAACCAGTGTAAGTTTGAGTCATTATACTTCACTTGTTGTTTGATTGAAGCGACACCATTTTAGCTTTGACTGAAAATGATCTGGCATAATTATGACAGGTTTTTTACCTTTCTGGCTTGGGAGACTCATAGGTGAGCTTAAAAAATGTAAAGCAATGAATTTATGTGGCTGAAGTTCAGTTGTGAATGCTTCCATGCCCTTTACTGAAAGGTCATCTTGATTACTGCCCTAAATTCCAAGGTTAGCCTTTTAAGGCCAAAACATATGAAAGTATAACAAGCAAAAACTAAACTATCGCTTTCTCGCCATTTTTGGAGATGGTTAACATTTCACTGCCTGTATTTTTTTATCTGTACTGCAAGAAAAATGCAGCTTGCATGTAATGTCTGCATCTTTCCCACAACCACCAAAGCATAGTGGACAGAAAAGAAAGAGACTGACATTTTTGGTATTTCTTTGACTAAAGAAAATAGGAGGACACTGGAAATTTCTAGCACTTCCTTTGTATTAACAAATTCTTGGTAACAGACACAAGTTAATATGCCAATACAGCAAACTGTGAGGAAGACCCTGCTCAAGGGGGATCAGCCCTCACTCAGGTGCTTGGATGGTAGGTGGAGTCTTGTATTTGATGGCAATGCTAGTGGTGCCTGTGCACTGTAATACCTCCACACTGTTCTTTATACAGCCCAGTTTCGAAGAAAACAATACTCCCCATCTTCCAGTACAAATCCAATTTACCAAGGTTAGCTTTGGAGACACAGAAGTGTATATGCAACTGTAGTCATGTCAGCTAAAATATTGCCCTGCTGAAGGGCATTAGCTTTGCAACAGCTTTTACTATTTGGCTAGCATAGTGTTTGTTTCACTGATCTAAGTTATTGTGAGCCAACATGGAGATATATTTTGTGGCTATGACATTCGTGCTCTGTGTTTGGGATGAAAATAAATACCTGGAGGTATTTAAAAGAAGGGTAGATGTGGTGCTCGATGACATGGTTTAGTGGTGGACTTGGCAGTGATAGGTTAACGGTTGGACTTGATGATCTTTTCCAACCTTAATGATTCTATGATTCTATGAATAGGGGAATAAGGAGATTTCTGTTTCACCTTCTATGATCATATGTCTATCCTCCTCTAATCATTTTTTAATATATTAGCCAATTTCAGCCAAATCTGACAAAAAAGCGGAGGTCTCAGCAGGATTCTGTTCCTGATCTACCGAGAGACAGGAAAGAAAAAAAAAGTCCTTTTCATTCAGATATCACCCAGCTGATTAAAAGCCTCATGCCTACCCTCTGTGACTAATTCTAACCCAACCTCAGCACAGCCCAGGGAAAGACAGATAAGAAACAGGAGAGGAAGCAGAGGATCCTGGGAAGAAGGTTAGAAAAGGTGACAAAAGGTATCAGAAGGTGACCTGAGATTTTTTTTTTTAAACGGGAGGAAAGTGACAAGTCACAGATCTGCTGGAAGCGCAGCTCCATTAGTTCCCCCACTCACAAAACAGCTTGTTTTCCATGAAATGACTTACAAAATATGCTCATCACAATTAAGAATTAAATTTCAATTAACTTTTGGAAAAATGTCCTTTCGTACAATGTAACCACATGACGATAATTTTATTGAGACTGATTAGCTTGCGGTGGAAATGCAAAGGAATTTAATACTGATATTCATTTGTGCAGCTGCAATAATGTACGTATTTTTGTATGTTCGTGATAACCCTTCTTCCTATTAGTATCTTCCCCTGTAAAGATGGATGGGAAGAGTCAGAATGACTAATCCTGCCTCTCTTACTCATTACAGATGAGAATTGCAGTCAGTTATCTGCTGTAACCTTGTTGTGACAAGGATTGTCACTCAGAGATACACAGATCCTTCTGGATACAGTGCTTCAAACAGAGTCTGCTGAAATAAATGAGAAGAGTCTCAAAGGCTTTGATTCGAGACAGTTTTATCAGTGCTCTAGCCTCAAGGCTAAAGATATTTTCTACTATTTCCTTGCTTTTGAGCAAGTTAAGAATGTGGAAGAAGAATAAGCAGACAATTTAATAAGAGTATGCTTTTAATACCAGTAATGCAGATGTTTCTCAAAATGGTGGGAGAAGCTAAACATAGAGTGGAAAGACTAAAAGACTTAATGATTTCCCATACATTATTGACTAATTGTTATACTGAGCTGGCAGGATATGAAAAACTGCAACTTTCTCCAGGGAGTTAGAAATTTAAAAAATAGTAAAAAAAAAACCCGCTTTATTTGAATTTATTATATTTGGAATTAATTGCCCCATGATGCCTGGCTGACACACTATGTATGCACATAATCTCTGTACAGAAAATAAAAATCAACTATACTCATATCTACAGAACAGGTAATTTCTTTCTGCTAATTGTCTTGTATGCTTCTTGGAAAGTCTATCCTTTTACTTACCTAAAATATCTGTATACTTTCCACAATATACGCTGCCAATATTGTTTACTAGATGTCATCATCAAATGTTTTCTACTCTGGATAAACACATTGTTAGGTGGCAGCTTAAAAATTACAGTGAAGGAACAAAATCAAGCTCTTTTAGGTAACCAGCATTCCCCTGGCAGGTTCAGTATCAGATATACACTTTTTAAAATTTCCTTTTTTAGGTAAATAAGGACTTCATATTTGCAGTTTATTCACACTTTGACTATTCACTCTTATATATGTGCCATAAAGAGCCTCCATCACTTCTTATGTCACTCCATTCCACTCCATTGTTTTCTCCAAGATTGTGTAAATGTGGACTGTATAGAAACCTAGTGATGAGTAAGAAGAAATTTCATTTTCAGGCATAGTTCTTTGTTTCCTTTCACCTTTTTTAGACATACATAGCAAAGGGAATGAAATGAAGTTAAAAACCCACCTGGGTTAGTAGTATCTCATTTTGCTAAGGTTCTTCAAGTCGAAAGATATGCTACTGCAGATCTAGTGCTGAGGTATGCTGCTGAGTTGCTTCCAACTTTATTTAAAGTTTCATATAATGATATTGGAAGAGTTATGATTTATTTTTCATGTAGCTTTGTTTTGTTGGTTTCTTTTTTCCTTTTTTTTTGGGGGGGGGGAGAGATCTTGATATTTGTGGTTTTTCTCTATAAGATCCACTTACACAGAAGATGGTAACTGTAAATTACAGTAAGTTGTAGCTCTTTTGTGGTCAATGAAACTCAGCAGCCAAGCAACCAAAAAATTGTCTAACAATGCTCAAACAGCCTAAATGGTGTAACAACCTCTTCATTTGCAGATCTTTGTGAGGAAAGATCTGTATACCATTTACCTATGCCTTTGGTGGGCATAGAGAAGGCATTTCATGGCTTCACTTCTCATGCCTCATATGCAAGCCCCAGACAGGATTCAAAGCTTTGAAGGTTTAACTTACCTTCTCTCTGGGACTCTTAATTCACATTCCATGTTCTTTGAAGCTCCTCCACAGTTCCATGGGGTAGGTTTATTCCTTGAAGAACAGCAGCATTAACATTTCCAGTAAAATAAAAACTCAAAACACTTTCACAGAAGTCATCAGGCATCATTATCCCTCTTTTATGTATTGTAAAATTATGGCATAGATATTAAGGACTTGCCTAAGACCATAGAAAATTCAGAGGCTGACTTGAAATAAAGTCTGACTCTTCTCATTTCCAGGTGTCTGCCCTTGGCAGTGAGCAGTTATCTACATGAATTCAGGTTTGGGTTTGTTTTTTTTTTTACTGCTAACCTGAACAGTTGCATAGTATGATAGGACGGTAAATTCTGTGTATTGTATAAAGAAACTAATCACAGTAAAGTTTATTGCTGTGCATGGAAAGAGTTATTAATTTAAAATCAGTCATGCACTACACATGGATTGCATAATGGATTCATTTCCATTAGATGAGTGATAGTCAGTGGAGATGTTTTACATTTGGGAAGTCTGATGAACAATTACAGCAGATTCCATGGGAATTTTGAGACAGAGAAAGAGAACAGGAGGAACAGGTGCTGCATGTAACTTCAAAAAGGTATTGAAATCAAATAAGATTCTCATTGTGCAACAATGGTGAGGCTCAGCACAGCAAACTAAAAGCTTTTTCTGACTGGTTAACAGGCAATATACATAAGTACCAAATATGCACGTTAGTACAGAAAAGTGCTGGATATGCCCTCAGATATCTGACCCACATATCCTTTAAAGTGCTTTATTTCAAGGAAAGTGGAAACTGAGATTTTTCAAGTCAGCTAACAGCATAGCTAAAAAAATATAATGTTATGCTTCTTTCCTTTTTTTCTGTTTGATAGTTTAGACATTTATATTCACGAAAAAGAAAACATTTTTGTATATCTGCAGTTATTCCTTCCTCCTTTCATTCCTTTGGGCAGAAAGCAACTGTCTTCTCCAAGCTACACTCTTTAGTTTCTGACTTAAGTCACCCAAAAAATTGTAGCAAAAGGGACAGAAAAAGTCACGTTCCAAGTCATGGGACTTTATAGACCAGTGCAGCAGTTTGCTTTTATTACTGTGTTTCAGATATATGCTTGAACTTCAGTTGATCTCAAATGAATCTCAAAGTCTGATAGCATTGACCTTCAACTTTAGTGTGGACTAATGGACTACTTGCTTCTGTTAGTCTGCCACCTTAAAACATGACACTTCTTCTGGCAGAAAAATATGCAGGCTGCTAATGATGACACAAGCTCTAGACCTAGACTAGAGCCAGTCTAACAGGCAAATAAGAGAACGAAAACTTTGACTTTCCCATTTTGAAACATTTGCTTCTTACAAAGATAATCAAATAAAAATATGGTGATAAACTATTATTTCTTTTGGTCCTTATCAAAATAGATGAGGCTCAAGGAAGGCCTTTATATTCTCTGAGATGTTTTTTAAACAGACGACTATATATATTAGTGAAAGTGTTTTTCATTTTGGTTGGTTAAGAGAAATAACAAACATTCAGACTTTAAACACATTTCCAAGTTTGTAAATTTTATTTGGTGCACTGGCAATAGCTTAAAATGAGTCTTATTTTTATGAGCATGACTTGCTGCTGTGTGGAAAGCTAAATTGTTACTGGAACCAAATAAACACTGCATGAATCTTTAAGTACAAATTCAAACATACTGTGGTGAGGTAAATAAATTTCATAATTACCATGAAAGATTAGCCATAAAATCTTGTTAGAATGCTATTTTATAGCCTTGCAGAAAGCAACACAGTCAAGTGCAGTTATCAGGAGGCTTTATGGGAAATCTCAGGTTTCCATAACCATTTACATTCTGAGCAATAGGTGGAAAATGGGTGAAAATAATTTTATGTGTGATATTTACATTAAGACAATAAGGTAGTCTCCAAGAACCACATAATACAAATGCTTCCTGAGTTACAGATTGCACTGTGACACAGGCACAGATACAGAGCTCTCAATGGAAAGTGGCTTTAAAATAGCTAACTAATTCAGCAAACTGAGAATTAAGAAATATGCATCATTGTATAGTTCAATGCATGCTTTACTATGGTGGCCACTGAGTGATGCCTTCAATGCTGCAACAACATTTTTCCATGAGGAAAAAGGGGCAAATGCAAAAAGCTCACTAAGATTAGAAGTTAATATATGAGAAAGCAAGTGCAAAAGTCAAAGCTAAATACTGAGCTCCACTTAGTGTCGATGGATGCAACTATTTAATTCTGGCCTGTTTTACAGCATGGGAAGTTACCTAATCCACTAACCTCATCCAATTCCTGGGGAGCCTATCATCCCCATGACAAGAAGAAACTTGTCTGGTAGCTTGACACCTCTGCTGTAAGGCAATCCAGCTGCTTCAAGTCTCAGGACTTAGAGGTGGTTAAGCACAAGGACTCTGTGATTCTCATGTGCAGTCTGTCTAATGCTTGCTCCTATCAGAAGTCACCTCATGGACCTGTTACTTAGGTGCAGCCCCTCCGTGGCCTCTGATGCTTCAGCTCTGAACACCTACAGATATTTTGCCTATAGTTGAACTTCCTCAGAAGAGCACAAGACAAGTCAACAGACACATAAACAACTTTTAACCAGAATTTGAAGCACAGTCACTCTTTCTTTATAAGGTGTGTCAGACCAAAAACACTTTCAAAAATTGAAAATTTATTACTTTAGCTCATCCTTCCTGTGGCAGTTTCTGGAAGATATCTTCATTTGGGAAGATAGGCTTCCTCACCATGCTCCCTTCACCTTGAACAAGTACAGGGGAATCACATTCCTGGTCTTTCTATAATTTTCAGAGTTCTTTGTCAGTGATCTCCAGCTTATTCTCAAAAGTAGTTGATCAATTAAAGCAAGATACATGTTTGAATCTCACTGTTGGAGGAAGAAACTAGACCCAGGTTGAGTGCTTCGTAGGCAGTTGTACAACCCAAGATATGCAAAAGATGAGCAACAGTAATTCCATCGACTTTTGAAGTGGCAGACAGATCCTCACTGCAAATGAGGGCTAAGGAGAACTGCAGCTAAGTCCGACTGCATGATAGAGAAGATGAGCTGTATGGACCGTGGACATGGGTGAGCACCAACCCCATGACTTCTGCACAGTCATACAGCCTCTGCTTGGCTCCCTGTACCTGGCACTTTTCATTTGAAGGAGGGAGAAGCTTCAGTTCTGCGCTGAGAACATGTGGGGAGTCAGTGGGAGGCAGGGCTGGCTGAAAAAGGTGGTGACTAAAAACCCTGGTAAATCTGTGCCTAATTATGAAAAGAGAGAAGAGGAAGAGGAAGAGGAAGAGGGAGAGGGAGAGGGAGAGGAGAGAAAAAAGAAAAAGAGAGAGGGAAAGAAAGAAAGAAGGAAAGAGAGAAAGGAAGGTTAGTTTGTCAGTCTAGGTGCTTACAAAGTGTGGTTGTAAGTTCTCATGTGGGCTTTGAAATCAAACATTGATAGGCTGCTTGATTTCAGAATGGATTTGTGCCAGGAGTTTGTTGCAGGTAGCTCCTGTGTGCAGGTTTTTGGCATTCTCCTTTGAGGCACATAATTCCCACATAGACTTAATAGTGGCTTATGTATTCACCTTAAAGAAGAGGAGGAGACAGGTGTCTAAAATATGATCCCTTTTTTCAGTTCTGTATTAGCTCTCTAAAATCCCAGCAGTCCATGTCCTACTTTCAAATTAAGGAATAAGCTCTTACATCTCTCTGCATCAGTTTGCAAATTAGCCGTAAGTAAAATTTCTTCTAAAAATTGTTACAAATGCCAAATGCTGATGTGGTACTTGTATATCAGAAAGAATTATATGAACCATTATATTCTGTAATGTAAAGTTACTAAAACACTTTATTGAGCATCTGAGTTTAATCTCTGTATGCTGTTTACTTTATTATTGTTTTAATTTTACTACTTTCAAGATCATTAAGTAATAACAATTATAAATTATATAAGCTAAAGCTGTTATGACTTATTGACTCATCTTGCAGAGAAGCATATAGCTGGCTCTAAATTTCAAGAAATGTGAAGAATGAGATCTGAAACATAAACATCAGGAGAGATCTTGAGAGGTCCTTGAAAAACATCTTGGAAACATAAATATAAAAGTTAAGCAAAGACTCTTGAGGTTTGCAGACAGCATAAGCTCAGATGTCCTCGTAACAGTTGCTCTCCTCACAAGACAGAGGTCTTTTTACATCCTATACCCGATATCGTGGAGTCACATGTGACCATAATGGACTCCCCTAAACAATACAGTGAGACAAAAAGTAAGAAGATTGTGATGCAAAAATTACTTCTGGCTTCACCTTGGAGTTCTGCATTGTGGTCAAAGCTGTAACAGGGTGAGACAAAAAGAGTCCCTCGATGGCAACACAGAACAGGGGCAAATATGCTCAGGTTTCCAAGGCTACTGCTGACACTGCTATCCTAGAGGAGAGGCTGTAGATCCCAAGTGGCAGCTAAAAGGTGCCCATGTAACTCAAAATGAGTGGAGATGTGACTGTGAGAGAGCAAAGAAGTTGCTTCAGGTGCCAAAGAATCAGTCAGTAGAAACAAATATTCTCCTTGTAGTTACTACACTTTCCCACTGACACGAAGACTTGACATGACTATATGCATGGGGCAGGAAACATGTTCAGAAGCGTTCAGAACATCCTCCCCTGTGCAAGCACACGCCCCCACACACTCACATGTAAAACACTGCCCTTACGCTTTGTTTTGACCCCTCAAGTTCCCCTTCCCATGCTGTTACACGATCAGCAATTGGGGTAAGCCAAGCAGTATTGTTTAACTGGAAGAGAAACTTTCAGCTAGCTGCAGCCCAAAAATTCATTGAAGGGTTCTGTCTCTTGCAATTGCTCCCATTAGACCATTTTTTTCTTTTTATCCCCATAGAACTACAAAAAGGAATAGCATTATCATTTCTCCTAACATAATCCCATTGCAAATACCACTGGAAACTGATACAGTAGAAAGACTATTCCCTTGACATTAATTACACAAACATTACCAGAAAATATTGCCTCCTCATTTTGCAATGATGCTAAGTAACAATGCCTTTCCTGAGGAGACCATGAAGACAAAGGAGGAGTACAATAACTAACTTCAGATATCTAAAGGACAACTGAAAGGAAAAAGAGAGTAATTAATCTATTCTCTATCTCCATAGAGGGTAGAAGAAGAAATAACGGGTTTAAACTGTGGCAAGGGACCCTTAGATTAGACATTTAGGAAAAACTCCAAAGGCAAATGTAGAATAACATGAGAACAGAGTGCCTGGGGATGTTGTCGAGTCGCTGTCACTTGGGCTTTTTAAGAGTAAGAGACAAACATCTGTCAGGAATGACACAGGATATAGCTGCTCCTGCTTTGGGGCATGGGGGATGGACCAGAAGGCTTCCTGGAAGTCCAGTCAAGATGCAGTACTCAGCAATGCCTAAATGGAGGGAAAAAATGTGATGGGTTTAAAAATCTATCTCGAGGTATCTGAACAGAGGTTGGTTGAAGTCTGGATTTGTTATTCTAGTTTGGACTGTAAATGACCTCCAAATCGTAAAACAAAACAAATAGGCGAATGTAATGTCTCCTGTCATCTACGAACAGGCTTTATCACATTAAATTCACTACATCTTTTGCAGGATTGTGATTTTAATACAGGTTTCATACATCTGACGGAATAAAATAAAACTTTATAATGTTAAATGCATGTGCTATACTAAGTGAATTCCTCACTTTAAAAACATTTTGCAGTCATAAGGGACTTAATGTGACATTTTCTTTGCGTTATGCTCATAGAAGGCATTAGGGAGGGTAGATAGTTCACAAGCTTTTATAAGTATTTCACCTGTAGACTGCTGACCTGTTAGTTAATGTAGGTGGTTCACTGACTCATTTGAAATTACTTGACCATCTTATTCTTCAGATGTGCGGATGAAAGTGTTTCATTAACACCTGAATTGTTCCTTAGTGATGCATTAATTCAAGCACTTCCATGTAATGGTTGCAGCTACCCTTTCAGCAAGCTGGATATTTACAGAAATTGGTTGCATAAACGCAATTTTTTCTCTAGGTTTTTTTTGGCATTTTCTAACCGCAGTATTTTAAAAAGAAAAATATGGGCTCGTTATTGCATTAGATATGGAAAAAAATAAAAGTAACCATTTAAGTCATCCTTAAGTTAGTTGGATAACCACATAATTGGTCATAGCACAAGGTGTTTCTAAATGGAACATCCATGATACATATATATATTTATCCTTGCTATAAGCACAATAAGCTTTATCTTTGGCTTCGCTATACTACAGCACAAAAACTGATCTAGAAAACTTATCCAGAGACTGTTTTACACTGTTAGCTACGGTTTCACCCTAGTTACATTCTGTCCAGTCACCTTCTTCTAAGCCTTTGCAGTTTTTTTTATCCCTTTGCACAGGGTTAGATGGTCAGGTCAGGAAGACAGATGTGGCATGAGCACACTGTACTCTAGTAATAAAACTGTTCAGTGTGTAATCCCACAGGCAGCTTGCAAATGACCCAGAGAAGACTCAGGGTGGCTGTAAACTGCAGTGAAGGCTGAACCAGCCCCTGACTGCTCTTTGGAAGTTCAAGATCACATGTTCTCCACAAAAAAATAAGTTCTTTTTTTTTTTTGAGTAAGGAGATCTATATTTGGAATATCAAAATATTTTGAAAGAGGAGAAAAATAATTTATTTTTGCAAAACTATTTTTGGCAATTTTTTTAGATTGTTTTGAAAAGTACATACATAATATTGGGAAAAGACCAAGTATTCTCCCTTCTGTGAAACTTTGATAATTTTAATTTTGAATGTGTTTTTGAATGTGCCTTTCAAGATACTTTTCTTATTGTATATTTTGATAACGTATATTTGATGTCAAGACATGCTATCAAAACACTGTCCCTTGGGTTTCTGGGGGGAGTGTGGGACGCAGCAGTGATATGTTTTTCACGCTTGTGGAGATGACACATGATACCATCTTGGTCAAGAACAGAACCCCAGGCCCACTTTGGGGACCTTGCTGATATCTGTCTCTCACATGTGGATGATAGCTGTTACGTGGCAAGCAGGATTTCAGCTCCTGCTGGTTCCTCCAGTTTTTTGTTAAGGTCTGAATTTTACTCTCTGTGAGTAGACAAGAGTTCTACACATGCAGATAGGCTTTGATTCAAAATCCATGCAATAAGTACTAAATAATTTTATTTGCTGTCTCCCTAAGAGAAAGATAATGACCACATTTTTCCCTTGGGCACCTGGGAATACACCATAGAGCATTAACTGAGCAAGTGCCTCTTTTTTTTTTTTTTAAATGCTCAGTACATAAAGACTCTCTTTGACTTCTCTGATGTTTTATGAAAATTTCAAAAAAATGAGTATTTGCCCATCTGCATGCTGGCAGAACTTTCATATGACATGACTGAGACTGTCTTTGGAATAAAGAAAGGCTGCAAAACTCCTAGAAGAGATACATGAACTGCTACAGATCTTAGTCCTCTGTCTCGTCTCTTAGGTACAGGCATAAAGAAAAAAGATTTTTTCTTTTAAATTCAGATCCTCCCTTTGTTTTTTCCTTAACAAATATCTGAAAAGACTTTCATAGGCAATGCCAGGCATGATATCTTAATTACAGCAGTAGAGAGAATTGGAGAGAGAACTCAGAGGATCTCTAACCACAATGATGCAATCTTTCTTTTGCCAAGAAAATAATGATGAGACTAATGAAGATTATTCAATTACGCTAACTTCATCTGAGACTCAGGTTCTATTTTCCTCTATAAAGAGCATTAGGAAAAAAAAAAAAAAAACAAAACAAAGGAATAACAAGAAAGAAGAAAGAGGAAAGAAGACAAAAGAAAGAAGGGCAAAGAGAAAGAAAAAAGGCAAGGAAAGAAGAAAGATAAAGAGAAATGAAAGGCGAAATGGAGGCAGAAAGGGAGAAAAGGAGGGAGAGAGGGAAGGGAAGAGGAAGAGGAGAGGAGAGGAGAGGAGAGGAGAGGAGAGGAGAGGAGAGGAGAGGAGAGGAGAGGAGAGGAGAGGAGAGGAGAGGAGAGGAGAGGAGAGGAGAGGAGAGGAGAGGAGAGGAGAGGAGAGGAGAGGAGAGGAGAGGAGAGGAGAGGAGAGGAGAGGAGAGGAGAGGAGAGGAGAGGAGAGGAGAGGAGAGGAGAGGAGAGGAGAGGAGAGGAGAGGAGAGGAGAGGAGAGGAGAGGAGAGGAGAGGAGAGGAGAGGAGAGGAGAGGAGAGGAGAGGAGAGGAGAGGAGAGGAGAGGAGAGGAAGGTTGGGAAGGGATGAAAGAGAAAAAAGAGTGGGACTGAAATGTCCCTAGAGAAGAGAGACAAAGAAAGTAAGGAAGAGAAGTGGAAGGATCTTATTTCCAGATTTTCCACTTTGAGAAACAGAAAAGATTTTATGTGGCTTATGTACATCAGGATACCCTGAAGTAAAGCATAAGCATAGTTGTATGCATTTAGAATAGCTGTAGACTTTTTTTATATGGGAGCAAGGACAAGCATCATAGTGTCTTTGAAAATAGTACCCCGACAATATCAAATGTTTTTCTGTTTTAGAGCTGAAAGTTGTGCAAACCAAATTCCACCTCTGCTACACGGAAATTTTTAGCTGCATAAAAGGAATAGTTTCTCAGGTGGTAAATGAGATTATCAGCAACCACTTCAGGAGAGCTCTGTTCAGTGATAACAGCTGAGTACAAGCTTTTAATATGGAGTATTCATTACATTTTGGGAAGGCATGTGAGAGAAAAATTTTCTGCCATGACAATATGTAACTTATTTCCACTCTCCAGCCCACATTAGATCCCTCTTGTAACAGATGGATACACCCTGGCTCAAGATCATTTATAATTATCTTGCATCCATGAAAGAATGAGTACAAGCAAGGGACTTCTGCAGAATAAATGAATTCTGAAAATAAGACCATGAAAAAAGAAAAAAATTCAGATTTAGTTTTTTTAGATTTGTTTAGGGCTGGGAGGTTATCTGTGCTATTTGGCACTTCCTTTGCATCAGCTTTGCCAAAATTATTATTCCTACTAGCCGTGTCCTCTACATCATTTGAGTCTCTCCTAAACATGTTGTTACTGCAGGCTGATATACTACAAAGACACCTCAATTTTCCTATTTTGCTAGAAGTCTATCTCAGCAAATATTTGTTGTGCATAGACTATATTGTGCTTTGCCAGGTTATAATACTCAGGTCAATTCCAGTATGCTCACAAATCTTAGAAATACTTCAGAATACTACTAAAGCACTTAAACTTCATTAAATCCTCTAGCTATTTAGACAGAGAAAGCACAGATGCTCATAAAATTACCAAAGAACAGCTTCTGTCCTGAAAGCAATGCATAATGGTGAAATCATTATTTTTCCTACCTTATATAAAGCAAAATATTATCACTATATGAAATACTATTGCTGCATGCACACTTTGTGTTGTGCTGTGTCTATACTTCAACAAGGATCTGCTTTCAGATAATTAAAAAAGGAAATTTTTTTTGTGAACATTTTACATGTTTTACAATGATTATTATTTTTATGGTGGATACACAACAGACCTCTTTATGTTTTCACAGTCATTAATTAACTCTACGACATAGCCTTGGTTTAGTAACTGGATAGTGTTATACTTACTGCTCACTTAAGCATTGCCAAGCTCCCTGAAGTAAATTTTTTCAAGAAGAGGGTTGGCTGTTTTCAAAGTAGCAATTGTACTACTCTGAATATACAACTTATCGTTTTTTCAGAACAATTTCAAAAAATGTTATCATATCAAAATAAAGGACTGATGTTAGCATTAGGCTTTGACAGCTGAAACAGAAGTCACCCTTTCAGGAGCCACAGGGCGTACATTTCGCACACCCATATGTAGATATGGTAATAATTGTTACAACTTTGAGCAGTCATATTTTTTAAAAAAATCTGAAATTAGTAAATGGCATGTTGCCATGACAAAGTGGTCTATTTAACAGATATAACCCACTTACTGCATAGGTTTTTTGCTCTTCATGCGCATTTCCATACACTTAAAGACATGCCGCTATTGGATAAATATTAATTTTAACTCTTCATTTTCTGAATTAACACAGAAGAAGGTTAGAAGAAATGTCTGGAAGAAAGAAGTTTAGAAAATGAAGAAACGTGCTATTTTCTTATTGAGAAGAGTAACATTTAGTAAAACATGCAGAATTTTTTCTCCTTCCACTAGCTGTAAGGGATCTCTATTAGTAATTTAGCACCACTATTCAGCTGCTTTTTTCCAACTGAAAGGTCTCTTTATTCAATGTGAACATAGCACATGCAGTGCTTGCTGGGGATTCAGAACAACCCCTTCCATTTATACACCTCCTCTCCAAAGTTTTCTCAACAGTTGTTTGTGTGGGGAACAAGTGGACCTGGTGGTGTAACCTCCTGCAAGATGGGCATCTATTTGCTTCAAACCTTGATAAATACTGAAGTTAGAGGAAAACAGACTTAGCAGACTGGTGGAGCTTTTCTGAGCAAAGGGAGGCAAGACCTATACTAGATTGAGCTATCAGATCAACCGAGTCAAAAAATGAGGTGAGGAACTTACTAAAATCTCTTCAAACCATAAAACAGATCCAGCTGAGCACATGACATTTTGTGAATATGAAATCAGGATCATTTGCCTCTACAGAGAGGCTCTTTTTGATCCATAGCTGTCTGCTGAGTGTAAAGGCTGTTTCCCTGCAGGCAACAGAAAAGAAGTAAGCAGTAGGAGAGACCGCATGCGTGCTCTCCATGCATACCTCTCTGGGTACCAGGCCAACAGCAGGAGTAAGCTTTGGATATAAAGTCCAGAAGAGCTGATGTGCCCTGAGCAGAGCAACCTAGAATAAGAGAAAGATTATGTTGGTAGCAGCAGTGCATTTTACTCAGTATCCCTTGCTTCTGTTCAGTACAAACATTTATCATCCTTTCGGTTTATGTTATAATCAAACAAGATTCATGGAAAGTAGATATCTGTGACTTTGATATCGTTAGTGTTACAAAGATATTTACTGTTGCTTGAATTTTTAGTTCAATAGTTCTCAAACTCAATAATGGGAATAAAAGATAATGTCAATGATAATCTGTCAATTAATTTTTTATGTATAGCTATAAAAGGTACCTGTTTTCTTAAACAATGGCACGTATGTTTTATGAAGTACAACAGGTGTTGGATAAACAGAAGTACTTGTAAAGAGTAGGAACTCTTTATCCTACATGAATTACTTCTCTGAGTACAATTCTAATTGTTTTGGTAACGTTATTTGAGGAATAAAATATGGCTTTTGAGATATACTGACCCCTAAGCAGTAAAAGCAAATCACTTTAATGCTTGTGAAACATCATATCATACATGCTTGCCATTTTTTAATTTGTCCTTAGGCATCACTATGGCCACTGTTAGAGACAAGATATTGGATTAGATGTGCATTCGATCTGATTCAATACTGACATATATTCTTATGCCATTTTAACATTCCTAACTTCAAACATCTGAAATGTGAAAAAGCAGAGGAAAATTTTTGAAGGAATGCAAATGATTTTTCCTTTGCTTTTTAGCCTGACTTCTCATCATCTTTTTTTCTTTCTGAAATGTGAACACTACAAAAGATTATCTATTTTTACGATTCTCCCTGCATAATTTTGTCTGTCAACTATAAATCTTACATCCTAATGGTATACAGAAAGAAAATATTTTTCATTTAATTATTGTTCATTAAAACAAGTTATTTGTTTCTAAACTATTAATTGTATTTACTACTTAATATGATAGTTATTATTCTTTCAAACTGTTTATACGTTATTGTAGTTCTGCAGACTTCATTACATATGGTGGAAATGAGCAGAGACTAAGGCCCTAAGGTTCGATTTTTTCTCCAGCATTATATGTAGCTTTAGATTATTTTATGCAATATGTGAGTAGTTTTAGTTCTATTTAAAAAACAGCCAAATCATAACCTTGTTCCTTAAAAATAATATTTCATACATTCTCCCAGCTCTGTCTAAGACAGACAATTCTGAATTTCTCCTGAGGTGCTTATAGAGGTCCCAGAGCTGAAATCTCAGTTACTGTCAAGTAGCATTAGCATTAAAATGGGGCACTTCCAATGCTAACTACTTTTTGGCAGATGATTAGTGGGCAAGGCAAAGACATTTTTTTTTAGCAAGGGATATTTTCATCAAAGATATTTCATCTCCCACACATTTTCGTTGGTAACTTTTTATAGTTACACAGTGACAATAAACACAACCAATAATTACTTCTTAATAGCCTGGAAATTCTGTTGTCAATACAGAAATTCACACTTTAAAAAACAACTCTCCCACCCCAAACTAGCTTATCAACATCCTGTTTAGAATGAAACTCCATTCTTAAACTTTCAAGAAGCAAACTCCTCTGTCTGCTTACTTTTCTCCTTCCACTTACTTGTGCCTGTTTTTCCTACCTTGAGGACCTTTGCTGTTGCACAGCTCCATCTATTCCAAGACGCTCTGCTTGCCTTAGTGTGCTTTCTACAGTGACCACCAGCATTACTCCTTTAAGGGTTTATGTTCTACTTTCTTATGTAGCAAACAAGGAAAATTATTACTGTTGAGAAAGGGCGGACAGGATGTGAGATCTCAACTTGCTGTCCATGAGGAGTTTGGTTAGGCTTGCACAACGTGCGCTCTGTCATTCCCATTGCTGGGGCCTCGCAAACTATAGGCATTGGTTTAGCAATATATTATTGTATTCTTTTTCTTTACTCCATGTGCACTTAGTTTCTGTGAATCTTTAGTGGTTGTTCTGGTGTTGTGGGAGTCCTCCCATCTGTCACTGAGATTTCTAAAATATCCAGGGACTCTGCCTCAAATATCTCCTTACTATGCTGGATATGAGACTCTGAAATGATCATACTCTTATGCCAGTAACAGACAGTTCTTCAAAAAACTCCAAAACTGATTATAAAATCAGTTGCTGACTCATCCTCCTCTTGCTTTTATGAAACTGTGTTTGCTCAAAAATCACATTTCAGCAAGTATGAAAAATTTATCTAGTCCTTCTTTACTACACTCGGTTTCACCTGTGTAGCTGTGAGGCTTCTGGGCAGAATGATATCCTCTCTGGCAGGGGTCTCATAGACAAGTGATGTTAACCATGAGCTTGACAGCATGAGGGAAATCGGCATCAGAAGGAGATGGGGTCAAGCTTGGCTGCCCATTGGGCTGGTATGGTTGATATAAGTGATTTCTGCAGGCATGCAAGCCAGGCAGCACCTAGTGTAGTGCCAGGCCCCCCCAGTCCTTCTGGACACAAGCCAAAAGGAGCACAAAGACAGGTCTGACTTCACATCTTGGGTGCTCCCCTCACCCTGAGTCCATATCCCCTGTCCGGTTTGCAAATGTCAGATCCTCATGGGGGGTCTTTCGGGCCCAGGTATTTACCTGTCCTGACTGTTTCCTGGTCACTTGTGTAGGCAGTGCCAGGGCACAAGGAAACCTGTCCTTCATAGGCAGCATGACGAGACATGAGGTGAAGCTGCCTGAGGGTGCTCCTGAGGACTGTAATGCTTGTTAGTGAGACCGATAGCACCAGGGTAAGGATGAATGTGAAAGTGAAGCCCCTGCTCTTCTTCAGCAAACTGGTGAGGGATCAAAAATATAGAGACTTTAGTCTTATGTATTAAATAAGGGCTCTCCAACAGCAATGAAATACGAAGTTGTAGTACTTAAAAAAAAATTATTAGCTTAGACCATCTTGGTCTAAATCAGAGGTTATTTACCTTAGCACCTTACCTTCTTTATCTTAGCGCCAAAATCCAAAAGAACAAGTGACAGTGTAAAGAGATTCATAAAAGTAACCGTTTGAGACTCTATTCACCTTTTCTTGTTGATAACGTCTAAAAGACTGAAATCTTATTTACTTCACATACATATTTTTGGAGGTTCTTCTTTGATTGCTGCAGGAATTTTCACTGCAACTTGGCTTGGAAAATGGAGTAAGTGCTTTGCCAGCAAGCAGCCGTAAATAATGCTTATACGGTGATGTTAGAACCCAGTAGATATTATTATCTATTACATGATTACCTTGTAAGAATTCCAAATGCAGACAATCATAATTCCTTCATTAAGCTGAGGTTACTCGAAGTCATCATTGCAATTACTTTCTATTTAAGATTCAATATAAAAGGAGAGCTAAAAACTTCTCTGGTACATTGAAGTCATCATTTAACTTTTTATTGCAGTGCTTCAATATTTTAATAATAACAATAAAATGAATAGTTATTCCTTGAACAGAAACAATATTTAACAATACAGAATGATTAGAGAAAACTGATATAGCAATTAACTTGTATTTTCTCTCCTAAAGCAAGGTAAACAGAGACAAGGCATCACTGGCAACAGCGGCTGTCTCCTCTTTAGTTAATCTTGCAAAAGATTGTCCAAGATTAAAATCCTTTTTTTAAAGCCTGTGTAGATGTGCTTTAGCTCTTCAGGCGTGATGCGGGTATTCACGTTCATCTCCTGTGGAGGCTTTAATTTATTTTGCCTAATGTCGAATTCATCTCTGTGTTGTGGTTTACAAATTTGATTCTAAAGCCTGACAAGATACTGCAAAAAGTGGCAAAGGGTGGTAGAGAGATGAGACAAAAAAATATTGCAATGGGAATGCACATACTGTGACTAATTGGTCTCATGTGTGAACTCTTTAAGGAGTCCCCGTAATTACACTAGAGATGAATCCTCGTATCTCCCGTGAGGGAGTCAGCAGCCCACTGGCTTTTTGTCATGTGTTCTGTCTCTGCAAAAAGTAACTTTGTGTTACTATCCAGATAAGCATGTATTATACAGTGAATCCTAAATATTCAGAAATTATGAAGAGCTCAGGGCCAGTTTAGCAGTGCTGATATATGCGAGAGGTTAGTTTAAGAGTACTGATCCAACTGGTAGGCATTTCTGAATAACCAGGTAGCATAAATTAGATGGTATGCAATATATATTGTTATATAACTTTAGAGATAAAATGTGTCTAAATCTGAAAAAGGAAGTGGTTTTGGAAGAGCTTATTCAGTTTGTCTTGGAAGCCGGTATGAAATGGCAGCAGAACTATTTTGCATCAAGAGAGGACTAGATGTAATTTAAAAAGAAAAAGGAACAAATACGCCAGTTTGTTTTTTCTCTTGGCTCCATATTGCTCTCTTGGGTAGCGCATTTCACTTTTGCTGTTCCACAAGGAACTGCAAACAGCAGAGGTCAGGATTTAAATTTGCCTAAATACTTTCAGAATCCTTTTCTATTTTAAAAAGGGTAAGTGTACCAGGATACACCTACTTATAAATTAACGTAGGTTAGTCAGGTCTCTTGTTTCTTCTGTCTTGTACCTTACACAGACAATCTGCAATTCTAATAAAAAAAGATCTAAGTAATCTTTAAGGTCCCTTCCAACCCAAACCATTCTATGATTCTACAGTTCTATGAAGAAAATTATGATTTGCTCTTTAAATAGATTTTGTCACTGTTAAGAAAAAAAGAAAGGTAGTGAGAGGTAATCAGATATAAAAAACTGCAGTAGCAGCATATTTGAAAAGCATGCCAAAATATATTAATGTAGTCTTTCTAACATGTAAATGTGCATGGAATAGCTACTGATTTATAAATGAAACTATCAAAACTATGGTGTAGTGCTCACTGGCAATAGTTGCATCTCATCTAGCAAGGGGATGAATATGGTCATTAGCAATTAAATACAACTCCCTCAACATAATAATGAAACCCTATTTGAAGGTATTGGCCAAGTGAAATGCATGACAAAATCCAAAGTGTTCTCTGTTATCCCTCAATATGCTTCAGAACTGATATATTTCTGGAAAACTGTTTCCTTTCACCCCCCACCGTCCCAGCTGCTTAGGGAAACGTATCACCTGAGCAGCACAATATCAGCATTATTGGAACACAGCACTTCAGGGGGGATGTCAAAGAAAGAAATACCCCGCCAACGTCTGCAAGAAAATATGCAAATATATAGAAAGAGCATAATAGTGCATGTTTTTCTATCATACCAAAAAGGAGGTAAAGTAAGAATATCATGCAAGTTTTAGCATGTCCATGCTGGATATAGACATGTAACATCCGCCAATTACCTCCACATCATGAAAGGGAATTTTCACCATTGTCAAAAAACAATCATGTTCTTCCCATCATCTTTGAAACATCCCATTTTCATTCTCTTCTTTTCTGTACTCCTTCGTCTCTGCCTTTCATTTCTCTGCAGCAGAAGAAAGAGCTAGGAAATAAATAATGTATGAGAAAAAAAAAAGAATTAGAGTTTATTTATAAGGAACAATAGTTTAATTCATGAAGCAGTTTTTAAAATGCCTGAGACTTGCAGTTGGTGGTGAGGGTAAAAATCTTATCAGGGTTAGGCATAGAGCCAAGATAATAAAGGCTCCAGAAGTGAGCCATCAATAAAAGAGGATTTTGACACCCAGACACTTGCTGGGCTTGCTTTTCTCCTTCAGGCAAGCTTCCCCTTCCTTTCCATTAGCCTGACTGTCCCAGTATCTCCAACCCCTATAAATCCCTGCTCCAGCTCTCCCCTCTGTCTGCTTTTAGGCTTCCACATGGAGGATATCCTGTTGACGCTACACTCACTATGCCAGCCTGCCAAATATTAGCCGTGTAAGGAAGGTTGGTTCCTGCTCCTTTGTTGGTCACTTACATATAAGCAAGGAACAAGTGGATGCAAAAGACAGGTGTTTGGTGGACATGTGTTAAAGGGCCGACATGCTGCAACATTTCACGTGGCTCCTGTAGATTGCTTTGCTCCTTAACATCAGTATTGCTTTATCAAACATGAATCCTTAGTGGTTGCCATCCCCTATAGCGACTGAACCCCCTCCTCGATGGGAAGGGACCCTCTGTACGTCCAGCCCACCTGGTGGGGCTGTGCCAGGGCCAGGTGCTCGCTTGCACCCCAGCTTTCCTCTCCTCCCCCCCCAGCAACAGCTCTCTATTTATACAAACCAATGGGGAATGGTGTCAAGAATCAATTAGTGGGAAACTTCTAAATGCAGAAAGTTACTTGTTGCCTAGCAGCAGCCCAGTAAGCCGGGTTTGACTTTGATTCATTTAACCCCAAACTAACCAGGGCTGCCAGATTATTTTTCCTCATCACCTTCCAATGCTGTCTCAGTCAATCCAGCGGGATGAAATGCCTGAAGTCTTCCCTGCTGCTTTCAAGCAGTTCCTTGCCTCCATTTGGTTGAACAAAAAGTGCAGTGGATAGAATTTGTGGTGCTTGGTTTCAAAGAAACCCCACAGGAGGACACTGTGCCTCCATCTTGGAAATCAGGAGTGGGAGTGAAACTCCCCTGACTTCCAGAGCTGGGCACTGGCCAGCCTGAGCAGCTCACGGCCACAGGCCAAGATGGACACGGCTGCAGGAGGACAGGCAGAGTCCCACCAAGGATCAGGAAACGTCGAGTTATACCTCTGCTGAAAATTCATGCCTCAGTCTCTGTTCTTTTTCCTTAATAATTAATTCAGCAGAGAGGAAAAGACTGTTCGTTTGCATAACTAAATTTTTCAGTCACAGCAATCAGCCTATTAATAGAAACCCATCTATTTGTCTATCAACTTACATAAACCACTGTGTTGTCTTATAAGACATGATACTTTGAAGGTCAGTAGCCCATAAACAATGGATATAGAGGCAGGGAAACAGCTTGATCCTCTAGTTCAGAATACACTAAACCAGACTTTATAAATAATACATATCAATCATGTAGATTAAGTCTGTGCTTTACTTTTCAGCACTACATGAGAGTTTCCAGGAAGACATAGTATATGTTCACAATAATGTCAATATCAAATGGGAAAAAAATGACAAGGAAATTTTTAAAAGCTGCTACACTGTGGCTGTATAGTGAAATCAGTGCTGTTTAATCACATTACTACGCTGCCATGATGAAACATTTTACTAACCAATGCAATGGATTCATGCCAAAAAGATGAGGTATACCACTTCTGTTCACAAGCTGTCTGAAAATGAACAACATATATTTAATGCCCTGTCATCTTCACCCATATTAGGACATCAAGCAGAAATATTTCCATTATGGCTCCATTTTCAATTAGAGTTTTTAATAGCCAACTGTTCTACCAGAACATCCATGCTTATTATTTGCTTAAAGATGATTTGTGACAGGGAAAAAAGTCTGAGCCCTGCCTGTTCAGATGTTTGAAGCAATTTCAATACTGTACAAATTACATTTTTTCTCATTCTAAGATTGGTTACTACTTTTCACCAGATGACACCAGTGACTCTTTCTTCATTTTCACCTCTAACAATATTATTTAGATGCAGCTATTTGTACAAGAAATCTGGTCCTAACTAAATATAGAGTATTTTGTTCAAATAAACATCAGGTTACGCTGAAGAGATGCCACACCACATAGGGAAGCACTTCCAAAAGCTACTCTGGCCTCTCCTCAGAATAGCAAGCCAGATGAAACCTGCCTCTTTTCCTCATTCCTGCACATCACAACCTGTCTCCTCCTCCCTCAAAAGCCCAGAGCCAAGGATTTACTTGGGACTTCACTATGTTCAGTCTGGCTTACACACAAGGTGACAGGCAACAGTAAAACTAACAGGATATATATGGGAAGACAGGCCAAAGCCCGAGAGTTGAAGTCTGAAACGTGTCAGGAACACAGCCTGCCTCAGGGGATTTTTTAGGGGAAATAAACACAATGCAAAAGTGATTGAAAAAAATGACTACTGAACATGCCCTGAAGGCCTCTAGTGTGAATTGAAACTAATAAAGTCTGAAAAGCCTTTATGTAAAAAGCTTGATAAGATGACTGCCACTATTTAAGACTATTTCTTTAGAAGAGTAAAATCAATTCACTGTTATATGACGGCAGGCTGAAGTCACATAGAAGTAACAGAATGTAAGAAATTCAGAGAAAACGGGTACAGTCTATTGGGTCCAGGCATCAGAAGACTTATTTAAATGCTCGGGCACAGAAGCTTCAAATGGCCTTTTAAAAATCTATGTTATCGCATTGATCAGTAATTTCCCACCAATGTATATAACTTTCAGCAGTAAGACAGAGACCATTGATGCTGTAGTCTTTTCCTTTTGGTAATGAGGGATGAAACTCTGCAGCCAGAATGCATTTTCTTGAGTGAAAATGACGACGCAGTTCAGACACAGCAGAGTCTAGTGGGTAGTGAAAAAAAAAAATTAAGGATAAGAAGTCAAGACTATTCTAGTGATCTAACTCATCATATGCATAATTCATGTCCATACCAATTACGATGACAAAACAAAATGGTTTAACAGTCCAGGAACATATTGATTATACAGAGCTCTGCCTGCTCTTTAACACTTTCAGAGGACAACTGCCTTGATGAATCGTGATAGCATGTTGCCCAGGCAGAGACACTAACAACCGAGTACTACCGCAACTTGAGCAGCGCTGTGTGGGCATCCAGCAGCACACCGCTGTACCGGCAGAAACCTGAGTGCTGGCAGGCTTCAGGTTTCACTGGGGAGTTTCTGAAAAATGGCAGTGATTAAATACAAACATAACCCTACCTGGTTTACTTCCCCAGGTACGGAATGGGAACAGTAACTAATACCAGTTTCACAGGATTGTTATTTGCATTAGCAATGGAGAAGTTTTCAGACATTAATGTAGTGAAACCATAGCAATAGCCAAGAGAAATCTATTTCTATTTAGCCTTTTAAAACAACTTTTAGAGAGAATTTAAATGGTAAAGTCAACTTCATTTCTAGCTGTTAACACATGGAAACACATCACTCCTGTTGTTTGCCCACATAACAGTGAGGTAAGAGACCTAAATTGTTTCCAACTTTGCCATAGACTCAGTCACTCAAGGTATTTAATTTTTTGCATCGTCGTTTCCTTCCCCCATAAAACTGGAATAAGAGTATTTACGAGAATGTGGTTGCGAGGCTTTGTTCATCAATATCTCCATGTAGTCTGAAAACCTGGAAGTATTACGTAAAATGCAAAGTGCTACTTAATCCCACTTCATTCTTCGGTCTGTTGTCACAACTTCCACCAGCAGTAATGAAAAAAGCTCTCCATGCCTTAGTGCACTCACGTGCTTATTGAAAAAGCCACCCAGAGTTTTTCCCCACCCCAGCAGTGATTCTCTTATCCTCCATTCATACATTACCAGAGATTTGTTTTGCATAATTTTCCTCACAGATATGTTTTCTGCTTTTGAAGCACTCTCTGTATTTCAGAGACATTTTGAAACTGCAACGCCAAAGACACATTTTTAACAAGAAATTCTTATTTTTTAACTTAAAAAAGAAAATCAGTTCCATATCTTGCTAGGTTCCTAACTAGGTTGTATATTTGTCTTTAAAACGTACTGTCTGATGAATTTATTCTTGATGACAGTGAAACACATATGTTTTTAGTCTAATACGAGATTGAATTCATTTGCTTTTTAGGAGTTATTGATTTGAGTAGCAACTATTAAAGCAGCAAATATGTACTGCCAATCTAAAAATGTTGCATAAGTTAGATACTTTATTTTAAAAATAAAAAATTTAAAATTTAAAAATTAGGCATAATAAGCCAATTTTGCAGATTAACAAGCCAGCAAAGAACTTAGGTGTTGATATTCATTTTCATGTCTTTGCAAAATCTTTCCTACAGATTTATATCTACAGTACACAATTTTGCTTCATCAATACATCTTAAATCTGAACATGCGGAATTACACCCACTCTTTCTGAGTCATCTTTAAATCTAAGCAGTATTAATTTCAGCTAACTTGAGGAGGACTTGTGCTTACTAATGAAGCCCAAATGCTGGCACTAAGTAACAAGTTAGCAAGAAACTTCATTCATTCCAAAAGCTCTGGGTTCCTGGTAGGCATTTCCTGCATATTCAGTTAGTAACAAAATCTTCAATTAGCACTAGAGGGCATTGGAAAAGAAAATAGAGAGTTAGTGTGCACTGAGATACAGATGCTTTTAGCAGTGAAAAGGAACAATTTCATGCCAGCCTGCACCAACAACAAGCTTTTTTTTTTTCCCCCCACTGTTAAAGATTTACATTTTAAGTGAAGGCTTGAAATGTTAGCAACAGGATTACATTATTTATTTTCACTAATGGATCTGCCTATAGCACTGATCATCTTCTCACCAGTAACAAGAACATTCATATTTTATATTTACCTGTCTTTTCTTCCCAAAATACTTCTCAGCCTGTACGCATTTTAGATCTGGAGTCAAATGTCAAAGACCTTCTTTTTTTTAAAAAAAAAAAAAAAAAAAAAAATGAAGCTTCTGATTAAATCAACGATCAGCGTATTAGTTTTCCTTTTAGTCAAAAATGTGCTGACTTCTCAATAGAACTTGCAAAATACACATATTCTGGCTTTTATGCATAATTTAGGCCATGAAGGAAGAAAAGAATAGAACAGAATAAAGTTTACAGAAGCAAGATCAGCTGGGTGTGCTCGGTAAAGAAGCTCCCATGTTGAATTAGCTTAGATGTATATTTGTCCTAATTCACTTGCTGAGGTTAGGATGAACCATGCGAGATTTCTGGTTAAAGTTTGGAGGAGTTGCCTGAACAAGGCGCTAACTTCTGTACCTTAAACTTACTGCCTGGCAACCACACAGGCTTGCAACCTGAGGGTGTGAAGAGGCTAACGGCAAGTTTTTCAAAGGGATGAGCTGTATGAATATTTACTCATGTTGTAACCAGAAAGTTGGGGCATTGATACTGAAAGCCTTGGCTCCGCAGAACAAACACAGGCCCTGCTTCCACTGACTTTAAAGTCAGTTGCAAGTCCTCGTCACTTTACAGAAGAGACCCACCAATTGGATGGATGGCAGAAAAATGTACCAAACACATCAAAGCAGAAAAAACAAATGGGAAAATAGCTTGAAATAGATTATGCATGTATTAAAACCTGTATTGGTCATAACGTTGACATACTCGGCTGAGTGGCTTTTTTCCATATTTGTACTATTCATACTACAGTTTCATACTATTGCATCCTTCTTAATGTGTACGGCAAGAAACTGTAGTAAAAAATGCGGTAAAAGAATGTCAAGTCTCAAGCTAGGTCCTTAGTTCTTATAATTTATCTTTATATCCCCCAGAGGTAGTCTCTACAGACATCTCTTCACATTTTTTTTAACCATGATGCAGAGTTTGATAAGGATCGTTGCAAAACCAAAATTATAATCATAACTGATGCTTCTTTTTACATACTGGGTAGCTGAAATGTTCTTTAAAGTAAAATTATAGTTGTTTAAATTCAAATGAGAATGTTTGAGAATTTTGAGTTAATTTCATTTAGTTTTGAATTGCAGTCCTATCTGGCTGATTCAGTGACATAAATGATATTTTATTTCAGAGCTAGAGCTGAACTAAAAAGGTTTCCAGGAGAGTTAGTGACTCACGGGACGCATCTACGATAAATTATTTGGTTTAACAACCAAGGCAAAGCTTTACAAAAATTAATTTCCATTTGGTCGTGATGTATCCTGTTAGTAGGTTACAAAGTGTGCAAGTGGGAAGCAAGCTATCCATTCGAGGATTAATGAATCATATGATAGTAAGGCATAACAGTACTTAAGCAGTAATAACATTTGCAAACCACTCACATATTTTTACTTTCTATCATAACACTTATATCCAGTAAATGTGGGTCGAATACCACTCCTACATTGCGGAATGGAAGAGCAAGAGAGAAAGACTCCTGTGGTTTGTCAGGCAGTTCAACTGCATTTAAAACTCGGTCTCACGTGTTCTGGCCATATCTGCTTGCACTGCGACATGAAAAGCTAAATTTCTTTTAACGACGAGTCCACTGATGGGTTTCTTTGGAGAAAATAAGACAGCAATTTTCATTCAATGTAAACCTATGTATTTGTCACTGCCTAGCTAGCTTAATCTACATGAGGTGCAGCAAACTTATTTTAACAAGATATGACGTTTGATATTAAGATGTCGTGGTTTAACCCTAGCCAGCAACTAAGCACCACGCAGCTGCTCGCTCACTCCCCACCAGTGGGATGGGGGAGAGAATCAGAAGGGTAAAAGGGAGAAAACTCGTGTGTTGAGATAAGAACAGTTTAATAATTGAAGTAAAATAAATTAGAACAGTTAAATAGGCAAAGCAAAAACCGTGCACGGAAACAAAGCAAAACAAGGAATTCATTCACTACTTCCCATCAGCAGGCAGGTGTTCACCATCTCCAGGAAAGCAGGGCTCCATCACGCGTTACGGTTACTCGGGAAGACAAACGCCATCATGCCCAACTGTCTCCCCCCTCCTTCTTCTTCCCCCAGCTTATATACTGAGCATGACGTCACATGGTATAGCATAGCCCCTTGGCCAGTGTGGGTCAGCCCCCCTGGCTGTGCCCCCTCCCAGCTTCTTGTGCACCCGGCAGAGCAGGGGAAGCTGAAAAGTCCTTGACCAGTGTGAGCGCCACTTAGCACCTATTTAGCAACAGCTTAGCACTACTTAGCAAGAACCAAAGCATCAGTGCAGCATCGACATTGTTCTCATCCTAAACCCAAAACACAGCCCCATACCGGCTACCAAGACGAAAATTAACTCTATCCCAGCTGAAACCAGGACATAAGAGCATCTGGAGTGTTCTTCCTGTTTATGTTCTTAAATGGTCAGCTCATCGGATACAGCCCTTTGTATTTAGACATGAATTATTTCATTATGGCACCCCAGGAACAGATGGGGGGTATGTTCTGACCATTCTCATTCAGGCAAAACTTTCACTGTGTGTAGTGTATTTTCAGAAAGCATGTGGGAATTGGAAAATTTAGGAAAGTTGATACTTGTTAATCTTTAAATTGTTCAATATTTTTTAATGAAAGCAGTCAGTGTGCTTTAACAGGTTTTGAGTGAGTTCCATATCCAAGTAAAGAAAAAAATGTACTTTTATTTCATAGTTTGATGCAAATAACTGATTTCCAAGAAACTATGAAAGATCAATTACTGGAAAGATCTTGCACTGAAACTCAAAATAAACATTACACTTGGATCAAAAATAGCATAATTGGGCTAACCAATGATTTTTTTTTCTAATGAATAGTAAAACAATTCAGACCTCAAGATAAAGTTAAATAGATCTTACAAATAAAACATAGAGTTTATTACTTTGGTTCAGTCACTCCATTTCAAGACTGAATAAGGAAGAAAGAGATTGGAAAGTTGTGGTAGTGACATTTCTAATTTATGCTTGCAGGTTCAAGTCATTCACTTTATACTGGTATGTCTTTTGTTGTAAGCTGACTGGCTTTATGATTTAAACAAACTACCTGCAAAATATGATTGGTTAAAAAACAGAAATAGCTAGGCGGCATATAGAGCCAAACTGAAATAACTGTTGGTCATTAGGGAAAGAATTTGTTTGCATGGTTAAAAAAAGCAAATATTTGGTAAAGCAATTAGCCTGAGCAGCGCTCCTTCAAGCCTATGCATTGTCATGGCTGGCCTTGGATTTTGTTCCCCATTGATGAACTCCAGAAAGCCCCTGTACATATCGCTTGTGCTTCAACATACCGATTGTATAGAAAACCAGAGGACTACACTGTT
This sequence comes from Nipponia nippon, assembly GCF_047370975.1. Classification (NCBI taxonomy): domain Eukaryota; kingdom Metazoa; phylum Chordata; class Aves; order Pelecaniformes; family Threskiornithidae; genus Nipponia; species Nipponia nippon. Next base: position 46,856,623 of record NW_028262380.1, read on the forward strand.
GGAGCTGCAGAGGGGCCTGTATTTTCTCCTGTGGCTCAAGGTTTTGGTGCCAATTGTTTCCAGTGTGAATAAAACTGGTGTAGGGGAGAAGTAAATTCTCTGATGTTTCTCTTACATGCACAAAGTTGGTGCTTAATTGATCTCTTAGGGGCTACTTTACCTGGCACAGAGAAAGTGACCCCTGAGATAGACACAACCCAGATCTCTCTCCTGAGTCCAGTTATGGAGCACAGGAACTTTGAAGAAGGAATAGTTTTACTATATGTACTGGAAAGCACTTACATAAATATCACAATACAAATACAAATAATAGTATTGCTAACGTATATCATGATCTTGAAAGAGCTTAGTAACGTCAAAGTTCTGAACTGAGCAGAAGTCCTCCTTCTCCATGTGTCGTGGTTTTACCCCAGTCGGCAACCAAGCACCATGCAACCGCTCGCTCACCCTCTCCCTCAGTGGAATGGGGGAGAGAATCAGAAGAGTAAAAGTGAGAAAACTAGTGGATTGAGATAAGAATAATTTAATAATAATAATAGTAGTAGTAGTAGTAGTAGTAGCAGTAGTAGCAGTAGCAGCAGTAGTAATAGTAATGAAAAGGAAAACAACGAGAGAGAGAGAGAGAGAGAGAGAAACAAAACCCAGGAAAAACAAGCAATGCAACCACTCACCACCCACTGACTGATCTCCAGCCCATCCCCAAGCAGCAATTGCTGCCCCCAGGCCAGCTCCCTACAGTTTATATACTGACCATATGGTATGGAATATCCCTTTGGCCAGTTTGGGTCAGCTGTCCTGGCTGTGCCCCCTCCCAGCTTCCTGTGCACCTGGCAGAGCATGGGAAGCTGAAAAGTCCTTGACTTAGTGTAGGCACTACTTGGCAAAAACTAAAACATCAGTGTGTTATCAACATTGTTCTCATCCTAAATCCAAAACATTATAGCACTATATAGCACTATAACACTATACCAGCTACTAGAAAGAAAATTGACTCTATCCCAGTCAAAACCAGGACACCGTGAAATCTTCTGTATATCTTGAATCCTCCGGCTCCCACCTACTGACAGCTTTTATAGGTGCCAGAAAGCAAAGACATGTTCCCCTTCTTACAGTAACTCATTAGTTACACTTTTTTTCCTCCAAAGCCCATGTTCTACCTTTTTTTTTTTCTGAGAAGATCATACACCTACACTGCATTGCTGGAGACACCACTAGCGTGACAGTGTCTGTGTGTCCAAAGTGCCTCAGCCTTGGAGGGCGCTCAGGAGGCTGGTGTGGAAGAGCAGTAAGAACATCTATTCTATTAGAGTTTTCTTAGAGTAGAGGAGTGTCAGTGAGACATCCACACAAAAGGTTTCACATGTGGACACAGCTACAGGAAAAACCATCCCACAGATGATGGCCTTCTGCCTTGAGTAGACTAGGAAGTGTATCATCATAGACAGTGTACTCTACTGCCTGGACATCTGATTCAGCATTTCCAGGCAAATATTGATTCTGTCATTTCCACATGACTAAAACCTGCTTAGCAGATTAGCATTAAAACCTGAGGTTTTGCCATCCAATTATAATGTGCTTGGATGACCAACAATTGCATTCAGGAGAACCTATACTTTTCCCTCAGCAGCCATGGCAACCTGTGACACCTCAGACACATCCTGAAGCTGCTCTTGCTTGACATCTTATTTCTTATGACCATGAGTATTGCTCAGGACCAGACAAATGGCCAAGAAAAAATGGACAAAACAGACTTTAGCTACAAACAGGAACACATCTTTCTGGCTCAACCTTCCTCCCTGCACTCATTGCACTGGTATAGTCAGCTCTAGTGTCACATAAAGCCCTCACTCTTAATGCCTGCAGGACATCCCTATGCGGGTGGTTTATGGGTGATCCAGTGTGCCTTAAAGGAAGAGTCTGGAGAACCTGGAGGCCACCAGAGATCCACTCAGTGTTTCACCCTCCACCCCCCAGCACATCCTTGTGCTACAAGGTTCTGAGGAGCAATGGTGTGAGGCAGGCAGGTCCCTAAAACCCAGGCCACATGTGGTTACGGGTTATGTGTGTACTGGTTTAACCTCAGCCGGCAACTCAGCACCACACAGCCACTTGCTCGCTCCCCCCACAATGGGATGGGGGAGAGAACAGGAAGGGTAAAAGTGAGAAAACCTGTGGGCTGAGATAAAGACAGTTTAATAGGTAAAGCAGAAGCCATGCACACAAGCAAAGCAAAACAAGGAATTCACTCCTTCCCATCAGCAGGCAGGTGTTTGGCCATCTCCAGGAAAGCAGGGCTCCATCACACATAATGGTACCTGAGAAGATAAATGTCATCACTCTGAATGTCCTCCCCTTTCTCCTTCTTCCCCCAGCTTTATATGCTGAGCATGACGTTGTATGCTGTGGAATATCCCTTTGGCCAATTGGGATCAGCTGTCCCGGCTGTGTCCCCTCCCAACTTCTTGTGCACCCCAGCCTGCTCACTGGTGGGGTGGGGTGAGAAGCAGAAAAGTCCTTGACTCTGTGTAAGCGCTGCTCAGCAGTAACGAAAACATCTCTGTATTATCAACACTGTTTTCAGCACAAATCTAGAACACAGCCCCATACTAGCTACTGTGAAGAAAATTAACTCTATCCCAGCCCAAACCAGCACAGTGTGGTACACACATAGGCCATGCATGGTACACACACACTTCAGTTGTTAGTGCCTGGGAGGAAGCACTGGAAGGGCCTTGCTGAGATAGCTCTAATAGCCATGGTGACCCATGAGGAAGGGGTCAAGTTGTTACCATCTGTGGGAGGAGGAATATGGGGATATAATGACTTTGATTATACAGCTGCTTGAAGGCCAGATGCTGAAGGGCCCTTGAAGCGCCTGTCCCTCAGGAAGGGCTACTTCATCTCCACTAAAGCATCCTTGCAGAGCAAACTGAGTGGAAGGAATTTCCTCTAACAGAGCAGCTTTCAAAAAGCCCAAGCCAAATAGGCAAGATAGATAGAAAATCCTGATGGGTTTATTTTGCTGATCTTCCTCTGAGGATACCTTTGCTCATTTTTACTTACATGGAAAAAATATCTTTCTATATTAGATGAGGCAGGTATAAAAACACATGTATTATTTATACATAAATCTTCTTTACTGAAACCTGTGGTTTATGCAGCTTATTTGTTTCCCTGGCATTTTCCTTGGTTTTTTTTTATTTTGTCTTTAGAAAGAAAACCAATACTATGTTTACTGAATTTTAATCTGTATGAGATTTGCACATGACATTTTGCTACGTTAGGGAAAGCAGGTAAAAGCCTACTTAGTAATTTACAGTTTAAATAAATAAATAAATAAAAGCACATTGTCTCTAATAAAATGCAAATGCAAATTGCCAACAGAACCAAACATCTCTGGTGCTAGACTGCCTTTGAGGGAAACATATGTGATAGTCCAAATACAAATTATGTGCTAGCATAACTGAAGGTTTCATATAGGAGTACTGAAAAATGTGCAGATTTGCTGACCACACCTCTGTTTTCAGCTGGCTGACCCCACAGTACGCTCCTAACACAGCTAAATATGTGCGTTGCAGACAGCCTGGCCTCCCAGTTTTTTGAATGCAGATTGTCTACAAGTCTTTGCTTCCCAGTCCTCTGGAAACCTGGCCTAAGGTCCTAATACTGTGTATTCATCAGGCATCAAATATCAGGGTCTGCTTTTTTCACATTGCCAAAAACCACTCAATTCAGTGTTAATAATAGATACTGCTTGGGTAAGAAACTCTAATAAATTAAGTCTGTATGTTCAATCTCCAGTGTTTTGTGAGATGAGTCCCCTTAACTTAGATATAAAATGAACTGAGCCCAAATTTCTTTTCTTGCTAAGACTAAATTTGAATTTAGTCAAAACAGCCTTTGACATCAATAAACATTTATGTCTATAGAATGTGAATGTGAAATGTGTACAATAAATAAAAAGGGAGCCTTATAAATTCACAAAGTATTAATTTAATTGGCTGTTAAGATTTTACACAAGGAAGGTAAAAGTCAGTCCCTTTAATTTATCATATTTAAGCAAAAGCCCCTGCACAGAGCGTTGAGACATGTCCTAAAGTTCAAAATCAGACTCTCAGATCAGTTTTTGGAATAAATTCTCAATTTATGGCTTTTAGTAAGCTCTGCATTTAGTTTAAATTTGGAGATTGTTTATTCATATCAAAACTGACGCTGACATGCTAGAGCATAAGGAAATAGCTAAAACAAAAGCCATGTGGCTTTCATGAAAAACACCATTTTAACCATGATTTTCCTACATTATTGAGAATCAGAAGCAATTGTTGATATGGATTTTTTTTTTCTGAATTTGGAAATAAGTTAGAGGCTAGTACAAATGACAAATTACTGTCATAAGCTACTAGAAAGGAATATTGCTGTGTGTACATCCAGCTACATACTACAATAGCTTAAGTTTTCATTGGTGCTTACATATTCAAACCCCAGAAGAGTACTTTGCATCAGTACTTCTACCTTCAGACATTGTGAAAAGTTGCAGAAACCTCAAGCTGATTGAAAAGTGGCTGAAGAAATATGCTTGAATGTACGTTTGTTGTTTGGTTGGTTGGGTTTTTTCCCATGGGCTAAAGAAATCTGCAAATTAGGGAAAGACAGAAATACCTTACACAACTACATGTTCATTTGTATAGGTCTGCTTCTAGTGAAAGGATCTTCAAAAAGAATAGTAGAGAGCAAGCACTATTGATGAGAGAGAAAAGTAGATAACCAAGCTTGTGCATCACCATAAACAATGTTTGTTTTTAAGCTTCTTAGCTGTAAATAAATGGACAAGATCTTGCAGCCTCTGTCGTCTTCATCACAGTATTATAAAAAACTGCTAGATCACAACATCCCAGAACAGGAGAAGATTTTTTGTTTAGAATTTGTGAGCTGTCAGACTTATTAACAATCATGTCTGTGTGCGTGTTTTTTTCTTCAGGCTGAGCAACATATCATTGTCTTAATAAAAACACAGCGACATTCAGTTTAAAAGTGGTTGTTTACAAAGTAGACACTTTATTAAACACTAAAGTATGAAACGTCCTTCCAACAGAGGCAAAAAACTTAAGTTGTTTTAATCTGATGCAAGGTGGCGCTGCAATAGTTTGAGCAGGCAGGGTGGAGCGCAGGCTTGGTACCAAAGAATAGGTTAAATAGCCATGTCCCAGACTTCTGTCTTCAGTGTTTGAGAGAAACAGAGATGTTTTAAATCATGCCTGATCCTGGGTTTACCTTAAACAACCTTCCTAGGGGTAACAATAAGGACAAGATCAATCTCAGCATGTTGTGACTGGCTCCAGTTGACTAGAGGAAAAAAGCACAGTATTTTTAGGATGCCTCAGTCATACAGTAACTGAAAGCTTTTCTTCCTGATAAAACATGAACAGCTTTTCCTAGGCCTCTAATTCCATCTCTTTAAAATGTTAATTTACAGTAATTTTTCTTAATATAGGGCTATAATGGTGGCTGTAACGACGGCTTCATGTTTCAGTGAATACCAGCTTTGTCTTGTTCCATATTCAATCTCTCTGGATGATAAGTTTTATTATGCACATTGACAGAAGTCAATGTCTGTTTGTTATTTCAGTTGTATATGTTACCAAGCCTGAACACAGAGAAATTAAGCTGTTAGCTCTATTATGATGCAGTTTGGATTTGAAAAAGAAAAGAGAGGAAAGTAAAATGGGCCAAAAAACCACAACAAAAATACATAGCAACAAGCATTAGGAGACTGACTGTAGCTCAAAGAATGAACAAAATTTGCAACACAATAGAAATGGGAGGAAGCTTTATAGGGGCATTGAATTTAGAAGAAAACATTTGCAGGAGAAGGAATTAAATGTTCTGAAGAACTTCTGGGACAAAATAAAGAGAAACACTGAGTGCAAACCCTTGTCAGATTCAGAGTTATATTCCAACAAGTATTCATATTAAATGCTCGGGGAAAGAACTCAGGGAGAATTTAGGTCAGAACAGTCAGGGGTGAGCCAGGCACGAGTAGCTTGTGGAAGGATGGCACCTGGTAAATGCAGTAGAAGAGGAAAGTGTATCACAGAGCTGGCATGTGTCATTGTAAGTCCCGCAAAGTAGCTCTGTCTTTCCAAAGTAAAGGAGATTTTACACTGCGAAAAATTTAAAAGATGCCTAAGACAAACAGGTGAGGAACTATTGCAGCTAAACAGTACTAAATATTGTGAGGTATACCTTAATAGGAGAAGATTGGACAAGAAAATGTTATCATTATGATTACTTGCGTTGTGAACATAACACATCCCTTGCAATCTACACAACAAATATATAAATCTATATATAAACCTAACTCTATTTTCCATGCTATGCAATGTCCATGGCCTGCAGGGAAACCCGAATAGACTCCTGACTCAGTGATTCGATGTCTCTTTTCAGTTCTTTTTAATTATTTTTTCTCTGCAAATAATATAAAGGTTCTTTAGTATAGTATAGCCATATTGTATATTTCTTATAATAATAGTTTGATCAAGCTATTTATATTATTTAGATTATTAGATGTAATTAGTATCAAAACCACCAATAATTAATACCTGTGTATGCCTGCTATCTTGAGGCAGGGAACATAAGCTTCTGTTTCAAATGAAGGTTGATGATGGCAAATGAGGCAGCACCAGCTCAGAAAAAAGAGCGGAAGATGGCCAGTGGTTAGAGCTTAAAGCCCATGGTACAGAAATGCAGGAATTAGTACATTTCATTTTTAGGTTTGCATGGCATTAAGAGTGAAATCAAAGCTGGAAAACACAATCTTCTGTTTATTCCTCTATAGGTACTAAACTCTAAAAAGCCGGGCATTCAGGTAGTCTCTCAATGACACTTACAACCCTGGAAGTCATTAATTGGGGAATACAACCTGCAAGTGGCTCTTTGAGAACTGGCATTGCCAGGTGCTGAGCCATGGAGAATGAGGTTGCCCCCCCCAGCAAGGTGAAGAAAAGGCTACACATGACTTCAGCATCCCCAAATTTTCACAGCTGGTCAACTAAATACTACTAGGTGGCAGATAGGATCACTCCAGGCTGTATGGTAGCATTGAAACAGTTTGTTTTCCTGTTTAAGAGAAGGTTACTCACTAAATTCTAGGGCACCAAGTAACCTGTTGTGCAATTAGGGTGCTTGTGGACACAGGCACTTTTAAAGCAAGCTAACTACAGTTGTCCCTGTATAGCCTCCTTAAGGAAGGAATAGAATGGTTTCTCTCAGCTAATCCACTTCTTACTTCCTGTTTTTTGACTGCAAGGGAAAACACTTGCTAAATTGGCTTAGATTATCTTGCATTTTATTGTACTTTTAAAATATTACTTTAATAAATGCTTCATCTGAAAACTGGTAATCGCTTCTGCAACATCATCTGAAGTGAGTGAGGAGACAGTGCTATCAGTATTAATTATTTTCTCTCTAAAGCACCCTGAATTTTTAAGTGCACTTCAAACAGAAAAGTTACTTCCCAGAGTACTGGCAAGCTAGTGAAGGAGCCCAACCCCTAAGAAAGTGGCAACACAAGCAAGACACAGTATTTCAAGACACAGTACTTGCTGGTGTTTAGCTGCCCGGGCATCCACATTCTGCTCCCATTAGATTGTACCTTAGTTATTTAGTTTTATGGAAGATGTGTACCCATTCCTAGTCAGAAAACTTGCCTGGTTATATGTATCGTGCAAACAGAACAGTTATAAGTAATAATGATGGAGTGTTAAGTACTAGTTTGTATATGGTTTGCAGAGATTTAGCTGTTCACTGAAGGACAGTGAAGGCTTCTTGATAACTAAGTTCCCTACTAAGTCGAGTAACTTTGTTAAAGTGTTGGGTAATAAAAGGAAGAAGGGAAATATTATGTTGTTTGCTGAAAGACTTATTAATAATATTCATGAATACATTTAAAAATGCAGCTGTGAAGCTAGGGTCCATTTTTTATTCTAACTGGTGCTTTATCAGGAAGAGGATGCAGAGGATTTGAAAACGTGCCACCAATAATTCAGTACCTGATAAAGAAGAAAAGCCCTCAGAAAGTGTAGATCTCTCAGGTTTCAACCAAATTTTAGCAGACATTGAGATTTGCTGTTATAATCCACCCCTCATACTTCTGGTAAATGAACTGTTGCAGAAGATACAAAAATATCAGCTGTCAGCTAGCTATGGCATTCAAACACTACATTTACTTTTATAAAATCCATTCTGTAAAATACTCTCCATTCAGTGCAGTCACTAAGGTATAAAAGATATGAATATTACTTATGCACCAATGGAATCACATTTGGAAATTAAAATTCTGCTGTGTGACAAAGACAAGCTACGAAAAAAAACAGATTTATGAAGGAGAAATAAACAGAGAGCAAAAAATAACATTGCTCCAAAGATTTACAAGTATCATATATTCAGTAAAGTATGTTATAAAATAAAATGATCCAACATCAACAAAAAACAACTAAGCTGTGTTAGTTTTACACAAATCTTTCTTCTCTTAGGCCTTGTAGTTTGATTTTGCTACACATTTTAACCTCAGTGCTTTCTCCTGTTGAACCACTCATTGAGCAAATATTCCAAAGAGCCTTGCACTAGCCCTCACGGGAAGAGAATGAGCAACAGGAGCATTTTCATGAACCACCGCCTTTTTTTAATAAGCACCTACAGTGGTTGCTATGCTTTTCCTGGAGATAAATACAAAATGTCTGGAAAGGTGGAGCATAGGTGCATTTTATTCAATAGATGAATGTTTTTTCCAATTCTGATGACCGCTATACCAATATGTGAATTAAAGCATCTATAAAGCATGCAGTGAAAACTGATTTAGGCATGCAAGTAGAAGAATGGCACAGAACTGTAGTCGCTGGAGCAAGAGGCAGGTCACAATATGTATTTATAACCCATTCCTAGACAAATAATTTTTACTGTGTGGGTGCAGGACTCAGTGTATGACCCAAGGTTGAGAACGGTCAGCCACCCCTGCTCTGATAGGGCCTGTGTTAGTAAGAATTCTGAGATATTTTGTCTTGCCAAGCACTTTTCCCAAACCTAATGTCCTCAGACTAGTATCTAATATTTATTGCTGAGGAGAGACCATTGACCGAGCTATCTGCACTTGTTCTGCAGGAGGAACAAGGCAACACCTTCCTTTGGCTCCCCATTTTTGATGCTATGAGAAAAGCTAAAAGAAAAAGCTAAGATGACCTTTCCAGAATTTTTTCTTCCCTTAACCTGGGTGGATGGGTATCTTATACCATATAATGCATCCATTGCAACCATCCTGGCAACCAGTGACAGGGAAGATGAGCTGCCCATTTAATTTCCAAATTGTAAAAATCCAGTGCTATGTGAAGGCACCGCACATCTTCCAGTGTTTGCAGGCACCAACTAATTGTCAAATGAGAAAATTGCCAAAACAGGATATGTTTGGGTCCATGCATGCTTTCACTTGGGGTACAGCCGAACTACACTCCAGATCACTGAATAGCCCTGCAGCCATGCTGGTTATAACTCCAAACATTTTCATATTTTCAACTCTAATCTGCCCTATTTTCCCTCTAATCCCTCTCTGCAGGAAAACAGATCTCCCATGGATACATTTTAAATGTCTTACGACCAACAGATTACTAGAAAATTAAATGCTGGTGTTATCCATAAAAGTTTTGCTTAGCAACAATCAGATAATTATTTAATTTATTTTCAAACTATATTGGAAAATATCCAAATCCAAATGTGAATTTATAAATTCATTATGAATTTTCTAACCTGGATCATTTATCATTATTTGTTCTCCACTTGGCTTCAATCTTCATAGAATCATAGAATCATGGAATCATAGAATCGTTAAGGTTGGAAAAGACCCTTAAGATCATTAAGTCCAACCGTTAACCTATCACTGCCAAGTCCACCACTAAACTATGTCCTCAAGCACCACATCTACCCTTCTTTTAAATACCTCCAGGGATGGGGACTCAACCACTTCCCTGGGCAGCCTGTTCCAATGCTTGACCACCCTCTCGGTGAAGAAGTTTTTCCTAATATCTAACCTAAACCTCCCCTGGCGCAGCTTGAAGCCTTTTCCTCTTGTCCTATCACTCGTTACTAGGGAGAAGAGACTGACCCCCACCTCGCTACAGCCTCCTTTCAGGTAGTTGTACAGAGCAATAAGGTCTCCCCTCAGCCTCCTCTTCTCCACACTAAACAACCCCAGTTCCTTCAGCCGTTCCTCATAAGACTTGTGCTCTAGACCCTTCACCAACTTCGTTGCCCTCCTCTGGACACGCTCCAGCACCTCGATGTCCTTCTTGTAGTGAGGGGCCCAAAACTGAACACAGTACTCGAGGTGCGGCCTCACCAGTGCCAAGTACGGGGGCACCATCACCTCCCTGGTCCTGCTGGCCACACTATTCCTGATACAAGCCAGGATGCCATTGGCTTTCTTGGCCACCTGAGCACACTGCTGGCCCATGTTCAGGCGGCTGTCAACCAACACCCCCAGGTCCTTTTCCGCCAGACAGCTCTCCAGCCACTCCTCCCCAAGCCTGTAGTGTTGCATGGGGTTGTTGTGACCAAAGTGCGGGACCTGGCACTGAGCCTTGCTGAACCTCATACAGTTGGCCCCGGCCCATTGATCCAGCCTGTCCAGGTCCCTCTGTAGGGCCTTCCTACCCTCCAGCAGATTGACACTTCCACCCAACTTGGTGTCATCTGCAAACTTACTGAGGGTGCACTCAATCCCCTCATCCAGATCATCAATGAAGATGTTGAACAGGACCGGCCCCAACACTGAGCCCTGGGGAACACCACTCGTGACCGGCCGCCAACTGGATTTGACTCCATTCACCACCACTCTCTGGGCTTGGCCGTCCAGCCAGTTTTTAACCCAGTGCAGAGTGCACTTATCCAAGCCATGTGCAGCCAGCTTCTCCAGGAGAATGCTATGGGAGATGGTGTCAAAGGCCTTACTAAAGTCCAAGTAGACAACATCCACAGCCTTCCCCTCATCCACTAAGCGGGTCACCTTGTCATAGAAGGAGACCAGGTTAGTGAAGCAGGACCTCCCTTTCATAAACCCATGCTCGCTGAGCCTGATCCCCCAGTTGTCCCGCATGTGCCATGTAATGGCACTCAAGATGATCTGCTCCATGACCTTTCCCAGCACCAAGGTCAGGCTGACAGGCCTGTAGTTCCCCAGATCCTCCTTCCGACCCTTCTTGTAGAGGGGCATCACATTTGCTAACTGCCAGTCATCTGGGACCTCCCCGGTTGACCAGGACTGCTGATAAATGATGGAGAGTGGCTTGGCAAGCTCCTCTGCCAGCTCCCTCAGTATCCTCGGGTGGATGCCGTCTGGCCCCATGGACTTGTGAGCATCCAGGTGGAGGAGCAGGTCGGTGACTGCCACCTCTTTGACAACTGGGGCTTCATTCTGCATCCTATCCCCATCTCCCAGCTCAGAGGCCTGAAAGCCCCGAGGATGACCAGTCTGACTATTAAAGACTGAGGCAAAGAAGGCATTAAGTACCTCAGCCTTCTCCTCGTCCTTCATGACAAAGTTTCCCTCCGCATCCAACAAAAGAGGGAGATTCTCCCTGGCCCTCCTTTTGTCGCTGATATATTTGTAAAAACATTTTTTGTTATCTTTAACGGCGGTGGCCAGTTTAAGTTCCATCTGGGCCTTCGCCTTTCTAATCTTCTCCCTGCATAACCTCACAACATCCTTGTAGTCCCCGTGAGTCGCCTGCCCCTTCTTCCAAAGGTGGTAGGCTCTCCTTTTTCTCCTGAGTTCCAGCCAAAGCTCTCAGTTCAGCCAGGCCGGTCTTCTCCCCCGCCAGCTCGACTTACGGCACATGGGGATGGCCTGCTCCTGCGCCTTTAAGACTTCCTCCTTGAATAACATCCAGCCTTCCCGGACTCCTTTGCCCTTCAGAACTGCCTCCCAAGGGACTCTTCGTTCTGTTTTTTTATTTGTTTGTTTATTTTGTTAAAGGTCAGTAATAGCCTTTATCAATCTATACATAAAATACTAATTTGGTTGAATAAGTTAGCACTGACCAACAGCATTAATTATATTATAATTAGTTATAATTAGCTACAGTATTGGTAAATTGTGTTTTATACTTCCTTCACCTGGATAGCGATAGAAGAATATGGCTGTAACCAATGCAAAGATCCTGTTGAAGCCTATGAAAATCAAAAGTAAAATTTGATAAATTCTGTTTTTGTGTGTATTTCATTATAAGATATTGATTCCAAATGTATGATTGATATTTTGACAAAGAGAATGCAGCACAATCATAGAGATTTTCACATCTTTCCATGGGATTTCCCTGAAAAAGAAACAGTAATTAAAATAATAGCAGTATGTTCTTAGTGATACTCACACATTATTGCAAGCATAAAAACATCAAAGCCTTCCAATCTCTCTTTCAGCAGTGATAAATCAAAAGGAGATTGCTGTAACTTTATCAGGTGAGGCAAACTTTTTAAAGGTCTCATGAAATTTAAGAGCTTATCTAAAAAAAAAACCCCAGACTTCATAGTTCACTACAGTGCCAATTTTAAAATAAAATTTTTCTATTCCCACACAACACCCACAACTTGTCTTCATCATACACCAAGCTTTTTATATAAATGTATTCTCAATTGCTTTTTTTTTTTTTTCCTCATTTAATTTTAAGCAACTCCTGTCCTAGGTTTCTGATGTGATGCTATTTTTCTGCCAGGTAGAAGTCCAAAGAAAAGTCTGAGTATTTGGTAAACCTTAATAAAGGTGGAATATTGATACTGTGTTGTTCAACCCAGTCTTCCTTCAGGGCTTTTATTGTGGATTTCTTTCATCATGTAGGAACAACGAAAGAGATGTGTCTGAGGATTCGTGTCAGAGAAGTTTGCATCACCAGACGCTCTTCAAATGTCTGAAGAAATCCTAAGAACCAGAAATGGAGGTCTGCTCTCAGAGGATGGAGTATTCACAGTCTATTTTCATGAATGATGGTGAGTTGATCACATGGGAAGAAGCGCAAAAACTCTGCAAAAGGGTAAAATAAAAAGCAGAAAAATCAGACACCACATGAAAAGGGAAAGTTTATGACGATATTTAAATTTTTCAAAGAACATACCAAAGAAAAACAAAGACTACTTTTGGAAGTCCAATTATCTGAGTATCACAATTGCAATGAGTTGTAAATAGCACATAGGTGTCCAGCAAAAATTTGGATTAATAGTTCTGCCGAAGTATACAATGTGTCTTCGGCACCCTCTATGTCAGTCACTCATAATGGTTAAAAAAACAGAGCATTCAGAAGTGCCTGCCTTTAGATCGAAATACTATACTAACTGTAGAGTGTGTACGATGATTTGCATATGGTTATTGAGAGATAAATATCATACATCAATTTACAACATAATTGGAGTTGTACCTGCGGTAATCAGACAACAGCTATGGGATAAATAAACAAAGGAAGACTGACAAAGCAAATTTTGTAGAAATTGATAGAGACTTGTAGAAGCTAATATCTATTTCCTCAGGTAGAACCCTTGATTAAAGAGTGGGAAGAGGCGACATAAATTAATCAGAGGATACGGTACAGCTTTCACAGGTCCTGAGGTGCAGAAGACTACTGACCTGTAGCTACAGTGCATTATGTTTATTACTCCTTGCAGTATTCCTTTTTGGTGGTTTGGATGTTCAGAATAGATGGATCTGGGCACAGAAGTCGTTACAAAATTGACCATGTGGAAATCCACCATCATTTCAGCTGCAGGTACTGTAGGAAACACAGCAACCTGCTGTTTGGAGCAGATTTTCAAAGTCTGTGGAACAGTTCTTACAGAACTGTTGACAGTTCATAAAGAAATAAATGCCAGCAGAAGAACAAAAGAAATTATGATGAGAGCCATAAGTGACACTGCAAAGAGATGGATTTCTTTTGACATTTAGAGTTACCTGACAGTGTGGTATAAGACAAAAGCATCTGCATGACTCAAAAGAATTTCAGGATTCTGTAAATGTATGGATTACTTCTTTGGGAAGTTTGGGAGGGGAAAGATGTTGGGAAATAAGAACATGTGTAAAATAGTCCTGAAGACTATGTGTAAAAACTTTTTTTTTTTTTAATTTATGATGGTCTGTATCCTATATCCTGCTTTTAGGTTCTCTGGTAGGAAATCTAGAGAAAATCTATGGATTCTGAAGTGGTAGCTCTGGGTTTGTCTCAGTGTAAAATGAGAGCAGAATTTTGTCCTCTGCCTTCAGTCATATGACTGAATCTTCATGCTTTTATTTTCCATCCCCATAATACTCCATGAAAGCCATATGGAATGACTTCAAGCTTTGTGAACTGGTTAACAATACAAAAAAAGAAGATAAATATAAGTGCGAGAGAATGGTTTCCTTTCCTTTATATTTCTAGTTGTGTTTCAGAGTAGAAAGAAATTTCCTTCCACTGGGAGGGAAATTGCTTTGTGACTAAAATGGCATTAGCCAGTCTCCTCTGAATTTTCTGAAAGCACAGAAGAGTAACAGCAAAAAAGAGCAAACAAATACTGCTGTATGAATAGATTTGAAAAATAAAACATGTTTTACAGCATATATTACAAAAGTTCTGAAGCCAGAAGGAATTGTTAGATCTCCTGCATAACAACAGGCCTTGCACCTTTCTTTAATTAATTCCTGTTTAATTGAAACTTAATAACAACAACAACAATTCAGTCTTGACTTAAAGTAATATGTAGCAAACACTACACATCAAGGTTATCCCACCAGATCTCCAGCCAACACGGGCTTTATACCCCCAGCAGTAGGTGTGTCATGTTATAAGGGGCGGAGACAAGGGAGGGTCGACCCTTAACTCTTTCCGTACAGCACGTGATCTTCCGGTCGCCAGCCCTTATCTTTACTACATTTCCCCCTCCCTTAGCTCCAGTAGTTCTGGATCTTGCTGGGGAAGCTGCGTGTAAAATAATCGATATATGGTAAGACTTATACAGACACGCATCCGTTACGTTCATAGATTTTGCCCAGTCCAGCCAGTAGTTCGTCGCGGCTCCCTCATTACTCCCCCACACCATCAGGATGCATAGGGAAATGGTAACCTGTCAAGATAAGACTCAATAGATTGATTAATGTCTATACGGTCGAATATTTCGACTGGGTACCCATTCTAACGTCCCTTTCTCGGTTTGCACACACGCATACCCACGTCCCAAGCAACGGAGGGAATAAGGCCCCCCCCATTCACGGGTTTGCAGGTCCCGTACTTGAACCAAAGGGTAAGGCCCTTCATTCTCATCGAGCCGGAAATGTGCCTGGGTTGCAGTCTGGGTTTTATAGGTGTTCCCTCGAATGGTATGATTTAAGGTAATTAGTGCCGTCGTCAACAGACGCTGTGCCCGAAATAAAGGAGGGTCAAGGGGAGGGGGAACCCCTGCTCCTGGGCTTATCTTTTCCCCCTCCCTAAGTCGGTCGAGTAACTCTTTTAATGTGCGGTGTGCGCGTTCTACAATGCTTTGGCCCGTACTGTTATAGGGAATGCCATGATTCAACTGAATATCCCAGCGCGCGCAAAAGTCCTTTGTCTTCTTGCTGACATATGCTGCTCCATTATCTGTTTTAATTTTTTGTGGGATGCCAAGTTGCGCCATACAGTCCTGCCAACGTAAAATAACTGCGAGAGCATTTTGTTTAGCATGCATAGTCGCTAAAATAACTCCACTGCAGGTATCAACTGTGACATGCAGATACTTACGTGGATTAAAGGGTTCATAAATCGTAACATCAGACTGCCATATTTGGTTGGGCTGCAACCCTCGAGGGTTTACCCCTGCCTCCCAGAGGGGACCTTTGGAACACACCGGACAAGCAGCAATCACAGAGCGAGCATCTTGCAACGTAATGCCAGCGAGCCTAGCTAAACCGCGAGCTCCACAGTGGAGGAGCTCATGCAGGCGGAAAGCTCGCCTTAGGTTAGAAGTTTCTTCAACCGCCAGTACGCTCTTTGCTAAGCTGTCCGCTATTTCATTCCCAGCAGAAAGAAAACTCGGTATGGAACTATGACTATTAACATGGATAGGACAGACAGGAGCGGTTCTCATTTGCAGTGCGGTGAGCAACATTCCGGCAATCTCCGACGTTGCCCCAAGTGCCCATCGGCACTTCTTCAGTAACTTATATACATAGCAAGAGTCTGTGATTAGATCCAAGACCTCTTCGGGCCATTGAGTGAGAGCCATCCATACCGCTTTGGCCTCAAGATACTGCACAGATTGCCCTTGATCTTGATAACTAATGTGGGTCCACTGACCATCCTCCTGCCATGTAACGACAGCTTTCCCAGTAATCGATGACACGTCGGTAAAAACTGTGCGGCCTCCGGTGGGTTGTTCAACTATGGCACTAGCTGGCAAAAAATGGAGTACCTGGATTATCTCCCCACAGGGGTGTGGTCTTAGACCTTCAATACGACCCGTAAATTCAGCTATCGCCGCTTGCAGGAGCCCCACTTGTGGAAGTACCAACTCCCACTGTGCCAAAGAACAGGGCAATGCGATGACCTCCGGGTCCTTCCCTGTTAAGTGTTGAGTTTGCCTCCGACAGCGGAGAATAAGCTGGGATAATAATGTTGGCCAAGAAATTAAAGCCGTCTTTGGTTTGCCTTGATACAACCAAGCAAAAGGCCAGCCTTTTTCACCATTATTTTGAACTAGTAAACCATGGCCAGCGGTATTGGTCATGTAAATCAGGGCAGTGACCGGTTGTTCAGGTGTAAATCGAGCGAGACCCCAATGCTGGGCTCGCTCCATAATTGTCCTAAGAATCTCCTGATGGTTTCTTGAAAGAGTCCTTGGAGCTAGGGGGGAATTTCCTCCTTTCAGGAGTTGATATAAGGTAGTCATTTCTGCCTCAGATATTGGAATAAAGTTTCTAAGCCACAATAGTTGTCCAATTAATTTTTGTGCCTCATGGAGTGTTGTCACTGTAGTCCGAATTTCAAATGATTGTGCTGTCACGCTTCGTGGCATCAGTTGAGTACCTAAATACTTTACTGCACGCCCTACCTGTGTTTTCCGAGGCTCAATGTGTAACCCATGTCGCTCCAAACTGACTATCAGCTGCACGCGTGCCTTTTCCAGTAACTCCTCTTGGTTGGACGCCAATAACACGTCATCCATGTAATGGAAAATGATGACTGTAGGGAAATTTTCTCGAATAGGGCGTATCGCAGCAGCTACAGCAATTTGACACAAGACTGGTGAGTTTTTCATGCCCTGGGGTAACACCTTCCATTGATATCTGGCGCACGGGTGTTGATTGTTAGGCTCAGGAACAGTAAAGGCAAAGCGTACTCTATCTTCTTCATGCAAGGGAACACTAAAAAAGCAATCTCTAATATCTATAACCACTATTTGATAGTCAGGTGGAATCATGGCTGGAGAAGGGAGGCCCGCTTGTAGCGGACCCATGTCTTATATACATGCATTAACTGCACGTAGATCATGTAGCAGTCGCCACGCTCCCGATTTTTTCTTTATCACGAAAATGGGGGTGTTCCAGGGACTTGTAGAGGGTTCGATGTGTCCTGCGTCAAGTTCTCGTTGTACCAATTGTCGAACAGCCACCCTCTTTTCCTCTGTCAATGGCCACTGCTCTACCCACACTGGCTTATCTGTCAACCAGGTGAGTTTTAATGGGCGGACACAGGCAGTGGCCATTATGATAAATTTGTACGCAGCACTATATTCATCTTCTGCAAGCAACATCGTCCCAAGATGACAATGGGTAACTCAGCAATGACGGGGTTACACCATGGTACCCTAGCTTGTCCGGATTCCGGATCCTTCAACATAATTTGCATTGGGTTCCTGCTTTGATGCGAGGTCTGCATGCCTCCCACGCCTTGCAGCAAACCTCTCGGTTCGAGTGGCCAATCATCTGGCCATAGATGTGATGGGATTACTGTAACATCCGCTCCTGTATCTAAAAGGGCTCTTAACACGAGGCGTGGTGTTCCCCCCAACTCTGGGAGCCATGGGGTAACTATAATATCTACTTCTGGTCATGTGGTCATGTTTAGGGTGAGTGCCACATACAGCAAGGCTCTATCCCCAGCCTCCTCTATTGCACGCTCCCATCTCCCCAAGGCAGCTGAGTTGGATATTGCATCATTGGGACCGCAGGCGACTGTGCTGGTCCCAGGGAAGGAGAGACTCCCTGTGCCATACATTGCGCTGCTGTCGTCGGGCCTGTTGAGCTGATCACTGGGGCAGGTGGGGATGACACGGCCCTCAGCCATCCCCTCTTCTCGTTTCCCCAGCCCGGTCTCCTTTGCTGACTCCCCGATTTGCACTGTCGAGCTCTGTGGCCTAGTCGCCCACAGCGCCAGCATCGTAGGTCTCTCTCTCCTTCCCCTGTTCCGGGGGTGTTTATTTTTGAAGGGCATTGTCGCGCCATGTGTCCTTGCCCCCCACACTTACGGCACATAAGTCGTGCGCCGCGACAGGCCGCATGGACTGCAGCCACTACCGGTTGCATACTTTGTGCCTGTTCCTGTTCCAGCACGTAACGAATCATCTGTGAAAGCGTGGTCCCTATGGGTAACTGTCTTAGCAACACTGCAGTTTGTGGGTTTGCTTGCGTACGTGCACAGTCAAGCAATATCGCCTCCTTAGCCTGCTCAGGAAGTCGAGCAACCTGGAGCGCCGCTTGCAGCCAGTCTAAAAACTTTGTGAAGGGCTCACTTAACGATTGCCGTATTTGGACCCATGGAGGCTCCCTTTTATCAAGAGCCGCGATGATGCGTATCGCTTCCTGGGCAGCTTTCGAAGATACAGCAAAACCGCGCCCCCGCATTTGCTGAGCCTGTGCCTGAGGAGTTGCGAACTGCCCTTCACCCATCAGCTGCTCTAAAGTCACTCCTGCACCGATTCCTCCACTCCTCCCTAAACAATACCATCATCGAGGGGGTCAATACGGCCCGCATCAACTGAATGATATCAAAAGGTGCAAGCGGCGTTGCAAAAACACAGTCTAGTAGGACTTGGGTTTCTGGGGAATTTAATCCATGACTTTTCACCGTTGTGACCAATTCTTTCACCAACTTTGCATCTAACGGTTGCCACTCATATCCTCCACCTGGGGCTGCTCGGATAGGAAATGCTTGAATCAGAGGGGCCTGGAATCGCACTCCTTCCAAGACACAATTTTTTGCAATCATCTGCCAATCCATCCCGTTTGCCCTCTCTTTCGGCATTCCCCCTGGCATAAGACTTTCCGCATTTGCCACCACCCCTCTCAATCGGCTGATCAATGCCTCGAGTTCCCTTGAAACCTCGTTAGTCCGTCTCAGAAGCGGGGGCGGATGAGCAACAATCGAGGATCCCTCGTCACCCCCTTCGCCCTCACTGCTATCAGAGCTCACGGGGTAATCGTGTACAGGCTCCCTGCACTGTGAGGGAATACCAGTTTGATTTCCCATTGCCCTAGGGATAGGGGTTCCCTCTGGTGGCTCAGGTATCACTGGCAGTGCCGGGGGAGCCCTACCACCCCCCCTCGATGTCCTGCGCTCCGCTCTCTGTGTGTCCAGCACTCGTCGATCGCTGGGATACAACGGGGCGTCCTCAGGTGTTTTGCCTTCTTTTTCTCCTTCCCGCCATCTTCCTTCACGTAGTTCACGATACTGCTGGGATCCCACATCAGCCCCCGGGACCCAGTCCAGCAACCTATCAGTCAGCTCCCTTTCCACACATTGTTGCAACTCGCCCCAGGGGTACTGAGGAAGTGGCGGATCCGCCGGTGCAGGAGGTGCCGAAGGTTCCGTGGCGGCCGCTCTAAACTCCCCACTTGTATCGGGAACACCTTTCCCGAATCCTTTGTTCCCGCTGCGCCATAGTCTCCCTGCACCTCCCCTTCCTCCGTTGGCTCAGCCCCCAGTAACAACGGCTCCGTCTGTGTCCCACAGGCCACTCCTTCCCAGCCAGCCTGGGTCCCCTCCGAAACTAAACTTGTTGGCTTTTCGTTCCCAGGAGATTCCTGCCCCATCAGCACGCCACGTGCAGCAGGCCGGCGCCGCCTTGCCGCAAACCCCCTCTTGAGCACCCTTGTCGTTACCGTCTTGAGTACCTTTATGAGTTCCGCGAGCTCCATCGCTGTTGCCTGATCACGTCGGGGTCACCACTGTGTAGCAAACACTACACGTCAAAGTTATCCCACCAGATCTCCAGCCGACCCGGGCTTTATCCCCCCAGCAGTAGGTGTGTCATGTTATAAGGGGCGGAGACAAGGGAGGGTCGACCCTTAACTCTTTCCGTACAGCACGTGATCTTCCGGTCGCCAGCCCTTATCTTTACTACAGTAATAACAGTTTTGTAGAACCTGCTGCACTATTTCATAAATGGTTCCAAAGGCAATTACCATAATTATCAAACCCCTCACTTGATTTCTAGCTTGAATTGATCTAGGGTCAACTTCCAGCTAGTGGATTTTTTTATATCTTCATCTGCTGTATTGGGAAGCCTCCTATTATCAAACACATTCCCCGAGGCACTTACAGACACTGAAAAAAATGACAATTTATCCACCATAAACATATTTGTTTATGGATGGAGGATGAAAGACTCCATCTGTGAAGCTTATCAAAGAGAAGGTTAAGTCATTACTTTGAATAATATTTGAACCTAACATAATAACTTGGAGGAGAAAGGTTTTTATTCATGTGAGCTGAAGAATGATTTTTGAAGTACTGGTAACACGTAGAGGTTCAGATGAGTTTCAGACTGCCATTTTTTCTCTAAGTGACAGCAGCCACAACTTGTTTCTTGGAAGCAGAGATGAGTCAGACTGCAGCTCTGGAGAGAGGGAGCTGGAAGACAGTGAAGGCAATGAAAATACCTTGACCCTGTGCATGTGTTCTGATCCATGCTTCAGCCAATGGATAACATGTGGACTGAGCCCTCTGCATATTTCTGGCATGTTTTTGGCAAAGGGTACAAAACCAACTGCCATTCACCTTTCTGATAGAGGTAGTAACATAAAGGAGAATCTGTCCACCACCTCATCCTGCCACCTCCTATGTACTTGCTTACTTGTCCCTAGCATAAGAGATGCAATGGAATAATATGCAATGGAAAAAAGGGCTGAAAGGAACTGGAAAAGGAGTGGGGTTTGGATTTCTCCATTTTTATTCCTACAAGTTCTGCAGACAATAAAACCAGACTGAGTACGAGCCCCTTAGCTGTATCTTACATCCCATTAGAAGGGTGATTTCACTAAGGGTAATACGTGCATCTGTAAAGTGCTTAGCTGGAAGGAGTACCCAAGACTTCAGAAGTGCTAGTGTGATTGATGGTTATGTATTTGGCCATGTTTTATTCCTAATTACTACAAAAACAAATTTATATGTACAGCAAGGTTATTATACACCTTCCAAGGGGCACTGTACCCCAGGAAATATCTTTTCACAGATCAGAGCACTCTTGGCTACTAAAGATACCTTGTTTTGGCCCATGGAATGAAGGAGCTAATACGCACATTCTGAGCCCTTTGATACAAGAACGTTATACATATTTGTCTCTTCTGATGCCGCCAGCACTTATCATAAAATAGGAAATATATAACTCTGTTAAGACAGGATGCTGTCTATGTTACAGCAATAAATACGTGAACTCATAGATAAAGAATCTTTGTGCAAAACCTTTGGCTGTTTTTAGTGGAAGACAGAATAGGGAGCAGATTTTTCAAAAAATAAAGGAATACTAATTTCCAGGATGGTAAAACAAACAAAAAATAAAAAGTGAAGCAGAGCATGTAAGCTGGACATAGTAGTCATCACTAAAATCCTGACAGTTTTCTTCAAAGCTTGCTGTAGATGATAAATGTCATATACTTTAATATGTAATAAATATCATCTCCTTCCTGCACCATCATATACATACTAATAAAATAAAAGCACCACAATAAAGGCAATCCTGGACATTATAAGTGAAATCAATAAAGCAGGGTAGAATTCAAACACAGCATCCTACGTTTGTAGAGAATATAGAAGGCCTACATGATTTGTATATAAAATTTTCTAAAAGACACACTTAGTTTTTTTAAGTATACAATATAAGCAGAGGATCAAATGTTTTTTTCAAGGATGCCCTTGCACACAGTATGTGAGTAATACATGATGAGGGAATTGGTTGTCTCCGCAAATGCCCAGACTGGAGCTTCCTGCAAAGGCTAGTGTTAGCATGGGGAAAATTAAGATTAATATCGCTTAAAGCAGAGTATTTGACCACAGTAGATAGCTAAATCTGCCCTTGTCTGTACTGATAAAGGTCCCCTGGACTTTAAAGGATCCATACAGTCAAGTTCAAAGTGGATGCCGATGTGAATAAGGATTGTAGACTGCGCATCTCAGTGTCCATATACATGTCCATGACAACACAAACACTCAAACTCACTAATGGCTTTCTGGTTTTTGAGTAGAAAAATGTATTTTAAAGGAAATTCTGATCTGTGGTTTTTAGCTTGCCCTCTGTGTGACTGTGATGAAGAACTGTATACTCAGGCTGATATAAATTTGATTCTATCATAATCCTCAAATCCCTTTCCTAATTTTATTAGAAACAAGTGTTTCAGAAAACTGTACCTGCTTTCTTGACCAAAATGCAAAATCTGAACAAGGAGTTATGTAAGTTATTTAAGCTTTCTCTAAAATGGAATAACTCTTTGGAAGTCATTCTACCCAGTTCAGTCAGCAACTATTTATGTGCTCTATATGTCGTCATAAAAAGAGTAGTATTATTATAACAAAGTACAGTATTAGTATAATAAAAATGAAAATATTCAGGTCTTAGCATATGCTATCTGTACCATAGGTGAATGCATACTTTAAACTACAGATATGAAATAAAAGACTAAGATAGATACCAAGTTCCACAATAGACTATTCCCAGACCTTCCATTTAATTCTCTGCTAAGGCAACAGTCTGTTAGGGAGATATAATCACAGCTGGTGCTCTAGGGCTATGTTATTAAGAAAATCTTGTCCCAGGCAAAAGCTGACCTAGGACAAATATGAAAAGGGGACATGGAGAATAATAACCACAACTGCAACACGAGTCAGTATAATCAGGCGTAGTAAATACTGAAAGTGTCAAACTGAAAGTGGTGCTCCAAATACCTGTCCTAGGTTGAGTGTCTAACATGAAATAAAGAGAAAAAAAAAACCTGTTTGGAACCTATGTAGGAACAGAATTTTATGGTGGCATTATAAATAGCTAAAATTAGTTTCTCTTATAGTGTCTCAAAACGTATGTGATAGCTCATATACATTTTAACTAGCTCTTTGTAAGACAAACTGTTATCATAAGTAAAGCAATGTGGTGTGAAAAGCTTCCTCTTCCATGCCCACAAGATTTCTGTACTTAAGAAATTTGAATGCACTTCCAATACCATGTGACCATCTCTGCACACTGACTGAGTGAAAAAAGCAGACGATATTGATCTGTGTCTTTCCAGGCTGGTATGAACACCAGGGCCGTTGGAGACTTACATGAATCCATTACTATTAATAGGAACAACCAATGTATGAGTTTCATTTTGATGAGAAAATAGACTCAGGAACATCTCTAATTTGAACAGCTTTTAGCTACACTAGGATGAGATGCATAATAGGTTTCCCAAAGTACTTGCATCCCACAGTTGGACACCAGCCGAAATACACTTGTTCAGCACTTTATCTCTTATCCCTCTTTTACACTGAGAAATGAGTCTGTCTTCTAATTAAACAAATGCAGATGGAAACCCTGGAGCAAGTGTGGGTTGTGGGAATGATCAATTAGGAAATATGAGACTAAAATGATCCTGTTCCTGGATAAGGGTGCTGTTTTTCTTAATATAAAAGAAGTTTTTTGTCTGTTTCCCCATTCAGCAATAAGCTCTGCTCCCATGAAACTGTCAGATAAGGCCAAGATTTTCAGTTCAGTGTTGTTTTTGATGTCTGCTTGGGAGAACCAAAACCAACTCTCTTTGCTCCTCTCCACATCCTTCCATTTGGGCAAAATCCTGTACTCTCTCCAGATAAAGGGCAAAATGTTTTGCAGTAGGGAAAAGCAACAACACAAAGGTACTGGACTGCAAAAGTCTTTCTGACATAATTGGATAGCCCTCACTGAAATAGAAAGAGAGGAATAGTTTTTGTTCATTTAATAGCTAACATTTTTACTTTTCTTCTTTCTTTTTCCTTTCCATTAATGGATTAGAGATGCACTCTTATAACCCTGAAGAACTAACAACAACAATTTGGTATTCTAACAGCATGTCATAGCTTGATATTATCTGATTTTGTGCCATGAATTTATTACAGTTTAATTCAAGCATTTACCTAAGGAATGGCATCCTTACATGAATAAAAAGCAGGATGGATTACATACATAAGTATATGCTACAGTCATCAATTTAATAAAAAAGTTATCTTTTCCTTCTATGTAAATTTATAAAATACTCTCACTTCTCACCCAGTACTTGTTTGTGAACTGTGTTTGACTGGCTTGGGTGAATACATGCAATTGAAAAAGCTACTTTATTCTGACTGAATAACATGTCATATTAAATTAAGAAAGTGAGCTTCTGTAGAGGAAACATTAATTAAATCAAGGAGAACTATGTGCTCAAACTTGGAATTGGCTTGGAACTGCTCTAGGAGAAAAAAAAAATAAAATGAGAAAAGAATCCCATCTCAAACTATATTCAGAAAGCTGTAGCTGGAAGCAGACACAGTCATAGTCAGAAATCTGCCAGTCTGCTATACAAAGCTTGATATCAGTTAGATACTAGGATATTACTAAATGAATTTTGTGTTGCATTCCCCAAAGTGTTTACAGTTGCTTGATTGCCAGATGTTCCGTGCATGTTTATGGCCATGTGAAAGATAAATACATACACATATGAATTTATGTATGTTTGTGGTAGGGAGGGTCAATGTACGGCATTGCAATATAGCGTATATTTTATTATCTTTTTTTTCTTAAATAGTGTCAGAAAGTAGAGTAACAGAAGACTTTTTCCCTATTATCTTTGAGCCTTGTTTTAAAAATAAAATTTAGTTTAAAATGAAATATCACTGACAAATCCATAAGTTCCTTTCAAAAGAGGCTATTCAACCCTATATCACAGCTTTATAATAAGTGATCATTCAAGACTGCTGTTTTTCACTCATGGTTTTAAACTTTGAACTCATCATGATTACTTGGCATTTAATGATATTAATTTCTCATAATAAATTATATGACAGTTAGTTCCTCATTATGAGTTTCTAATTCAACAGACTGTGATATCCCAAACCAAAATGAATATGTAAGAAAATTTGGAGAGGGGAGTAGAAGGGTCTAAATGCTTAAATCAGCGATCAATATCCAGAAGGTTTCTTCAGAAGGTTCCACAGTATTAAAGCAGTATTTGACAAGCCTCGCCTCCTCCCCCTTAATCAAACTCTTCTTCTATTCTGATAAGAATATTAAATTCTTACCAGAAGCACATTTCAGCCAGTAAAGTGGCTAACACAGACAGTAAAACATGGCCAGGGCAGGGGGTGGGGGACACAGAGCTAAAACCCTTGTCTCTAAAATACTCTGCTGAGGTTCCGTAGAAACCAGAAATGCAGGTGGAATGCATGAATAGTGAAGATTAGCACATAATTTCTGATCTTTCTTTCAAAACCAGTGTAGACTACAGAGATTCATAGCTAGGAACTTCAACACGTCTGTTATATTGAACAGTATCTGAACAGCTGATATGGCACTAAATCACACTGTGCCTACAAGTTTACATGGCTTACATTATGTTATTAATAAGTGATGGATGTATACTTCCACAGCATCACTCCTGTGCTGCATACATTTAGCTTGCTAGACAGGAACACGGGCAAGAATATGGAGTAATGCTAGGGTAATGTAATAACTACACTTCCAAAAGAGCCGTTACCCATACATAACACCAGGGTGAATTTACTGAATGTTACGCGTTTCATAGATCATCACCACCGCTTGTGAATTTCTAGAAAATTCAGATTCACAGAGTTGGGTGTTACTTTTAGATATATTGGCTATTTAAAATCTCATCCATGATTCTAAAATGTTTTTTATCAAAAGAAAATGGTTGGACTCGATGATCTTAAGGGTCTTTTCCAACCTTAACGATTCTATGATTCTATGGAAAATCAACCAGAAATATCGCTGCTTCAAATGCAAGTCCATTTGTAACCATCTTTGCTCCCTTTGAAGTTTGGTCACCCTTTAAAGAAAAGTGTCTTGATTTCAAGCAAGTTCCTGCTGTCAGCAGCATGTAAACAACATAACTCAAAAGGACCAGCATGTTATGTCCAGTGTAATGAGGAAAGACTATGATTTATAGGCCATGAAGAATGAATGTGTCGCTTTACCAACGATACCTGTGGAACGAAGCGTAGACAAGACAAATTTGTAAGTGATTTAATATCTTTGCTGTTCGATTATGAGTCATAAAGGAATTTACCAATACTTATTTTTCCCTAAAATATCACTGTTCTATACCTTGACTTTAATTTTCCCTTTTCAAACTCCTAATAGTAAAGGGGTAATATCAAACAGAGGGCATATTTAATTAGAAAAACAAACAAATAAACCAAAAATCCCAAAACCAACCCTACATAGCAGCCGAGATTTTCACTCTAGGTGCAGAAATAATTTCTCACTTTTTTGTGGACTCTATAGACTTTTTTTTCCTTTTTTTTTTTCTTTTTTTTTTTTAAGTAAGGGATCTTAAAAGTAAGTATGAAAACAAGGTTTTCAGTTTATTTTCTGGCACTAGACAGTTCAAAATAGCCTGAAAAGAATTTCAAATTATTCTCACTGCTTTGTAAAAAGAACAAACTATGTATCTGAAAATATATTTTATCTTTATTACCTTGCACTAAACTTTTAGGCTTTTATTTAAACCTCACCCTGACTTTCATGAAATTTTACTACTAATTTACAAAAAAAAAAAAAAATTCTGGTAAATAATTGTACATTAAAACAGCACATTCAGTTGAGATTTCCTGAAAAACCTGTATGATGCTGAGATGTCAATTTGTGTAAATTCTCTCTGAAGGAATCACTCATGTAAAATAGGTTTTCAGAAAAATATTAAAAATTTTTGCAATAGATAATTTTTCTACATTCTTTAAAATTTGTCCCATTGTTGTCATTAATGTATGTGTCCCTGCTCATTGTAAATATGAAGAAAAATCTCTCACAGGCCTGTATTTCTATGTATAACTTTTCCTCTTTCAAAAACTGATATTTGTTTGAGTTGAGCATTGTAAATGGAAAAAAAACAGTGCAGCAGAAGAGACATACATTTAGAATGGACTTCTGAGAAAAGGATACACTTTATACACAAAAATGAGAAAAATAACAGTTGGTACTAATTCTATGTATAGATTTTGTTATGTTGCTTTATTTTCAGCATGACATTCTTTATATGTTTTTGTACAGAGGCCATCACACAGAGTTAACAAATGGTTAGGTTCACAATTGCCATCTGGAAGAAAGGTTATGGGTTGTCTTATGCCATTAGGTCTCCTGAGAAACTCAGTGATTTCCATTTGTTTCCATTTTTTGCAGATCCCTTTTAAGGCGAGCACTGAACACTCAGAACCAACAAACCAACCATGACTTTCCTTTTTCCACCTTGCTGCCCCAAATACCAGCCGCACTCTAGGGCCCAACTCATTTTGATGCTTGTCTCCTTGCTACTGTAGAGCACAATGGAATGTCCTGTTTAGCAGTGCGGCGTGTTCCACAATTTTCTCTTATCAAACTAAAATCATCTTGCTTGAAAAATAGAGAATCATAACACAAAAACAATGAATACAAACTGCAGTGAAAATCATACATAAAAAACATGGAGAGAGGAGCTTTAAGAGTTGGAAACATTGTAATAGGTTCTTCCATCACATAGATTGGAAATATGGTTAAAATATTAAAACGTTGAAAATAATACTTTTAAAAGTGTGTGCATTAGATATGCAATCAGAGCTAATGAGAAGTATCTCTAATTTCAGAGTAACAGATAATATAGAAAATATAAGTAACAATCAATTTTAAAATGAATGTAATACTAATAGCATTCTTAACATTTTTAATCAAACTACAGAAGTATGCACACAATTGTATAATAGGAAGCAAGCTCTGACTCAATATTCTTGATGGTTTGAGCCAAAATATTAAGAACTACAGTGAGATTTCAAAGCCTACCAAAGTATTTCAGCCAAATGGTGATTCGATTTAGAGTTTACGCCATGTGTAATCTCTGAGTCAGTTGTTTTGCAACCAGACTCTTCATCTTAATTTAAAAAAAAATAACCTTTCCATTTCCCCTTCAGAGACTCAGATGATGTTATTCCACTTGATGTCTATTACAACTTATGTTCACTTCTGTATGATTATTATTGTTAACAGCAGCATAAGCATCTTCATCAGCATAACAGCTAGGGACATAGATGAAGACTTCACTGTGCAGGGCACTGTGAAAACACAGAACTAAAAGAAGAAAACACCCTCCTCATAACTATTTTTGTAAATATTAAACAAGAAGTGGATGGGGAGATAGAGCTAAGGGGAACCAACAAGAAAAAGACATGTCCATTTGTCATAGCCGCTGGCCTCAGTACCCTGTCTGCTCTGCCAAGTCCTCGGGGCAAAAAGCTTTGACAGGGGAACTGAAGGCAATAACTTTCCAAAGCCTTTGCCTTCCGTGCCTATATACTGCATGCACCAGTCTGTCCCTGTAGAGGGAGTGGGAGAAAGAAAGAAAGCTTTTATCAGAGAGAAAAATAACTGGATACAGGTCAGGATTAGGGGCTGGCCAGAGGTGGGAATCAACACTGCATTGATGATAAGTGGAAGGTGACAGACCTTGAAAGGCCTTGAAAACAGAGAAGCACCTCTAATCTGATGTTACAGAAAGCAGACAGAAGTGAAGTGCTGCATGCAGGAAATTGATATGTCAAAACCAATGGACTAACAGAGCGTTCTGTAGATCATATTAGAAGGTACTGAGCAATGCAAGGAGGCTTTGCTGGTTTTTGTTTTAAAGAGAGAAACTTCTATCTCTCCACTTGAACTAATTCTTATAGTTAAGGTTTAGAAAGCAGCCTCAGATCCATGAGATCTATTGGATCTATGGCCTTAGGCACAGAGGTGGTTGCCAGTTATAGGTTTGAAGGTGGTACACAGCAGCTTGGTGCTGATGTGACAGCGGGGTGCCAGGCACCATGGAGGGAGGCGTTGGTGAGAGGTGGCAGCCCCCAGACTCTACACTTGGAACTCAGAAAGATTTCAAAACTGCTGAACCAGCACAGAGAAAAGTTGATAACACCTGTTCACAAGACAAGGAGCCTGAACAACCATCAGCAGCATTGTGCCCCTTCCAGAGGGTGGGTCTCCCGGCTTTGGATGAATTTCTACAAATGTGCAAAAGATATAATGTGCAAAACAAAAACCTGTTTTTTTTAATCCCTGTGCAAGGGCACCAAATTAATCCTCCTGAGAAAAGATTAAAAGAATTTGGGTTGCTTAGCTTAAATTAGAGGAGAGCAAGTGGGAGTGAGACAGTTTTAGAAGACCTTCTAATGCCTAATGTCTATCATGGGTAAAAGAAAATAAATTTCCTTCAGTTCCATAAAAGAAAATTCAAATTAGGTGCTAGAGGAAAACTACTGAAAGGTAGGGAGACCTTTTCTTTAGAGTGCCCACTAGTGAAGGTCTTTAGCATATTAGGAACACCTGCAAGGCAGGACAGAGACATCTCATGGGAAGGGGTGGGCTAGACGGTCGTCTGAGGTCCCTCTCTGTGCTGGGATTCTTCTTCAACCATCCCAGTCAAAAGACCAGTAGATCTATGATTTGATTAGACAAGTTTGAAAAGACATCAAGGCTTTATTTGAAGACTAAAAGGAATGGAGAATCCTATTAAAGTTTGTTCTTATCCATCTTCACTGCTAAAAATATGTCTGCCTTACCTTTCATTTGAATTATTCAAGCTTTAATGTGTAGCCTTTGGTCTTCCATTTGTTTGGTCCATCAACTAGCTTTACTTGTCATCTTGAGATATTTATAATTTAATGCTTCAAAAGATTGTATACACATACATATCAGAACTAATACCATTTTTAATATTAGTATTCATACTGGTATAGCAATATTTTTCTAATATGAAATATTAAAATACTCACAAGTTGAAAAAGTCCACTTGCAGCATTATATCCCTGAAATCTTTTAATAAATTCAGCTAGCACAGAGGAGAGTGAAGAAATAAGATTCAGCCCTGTGACTTAATATGCACCCAAAATCCATTTGGTATAAACAGCTTTTGCAGAGACAAAGATGTAATGAGTTACCTGAAGGGAAATCCTGAGGAAAAAAATACTCAAAGCATTCTTCAATAACAGGACAAACAGGGCTGCACACAGACAGCAATGCAAATAACATCACAAGTGCGGGAGTAGCAGCTATTCCCTTAAATGAAAAGAAGAAACTGCATTTTTGCATTGGTTAAAGTAAGCAATACCAAATTAGCTTTGTGACATACTGCATGCTGGAATAGCTTTATACGGCTTCTTTTAATAGGAAGAATACAAGAATACAAACATATAAATCCAAGGGTATAGGCCATCTGCTCTTAATATAAAGTGAAATTGTCAAATAGAGGATAATGGGGAATGACTGTGAAACTCACGTGAATGTAAGTTTCTGTGACTGAACTTGGGACCAAGAGGGAGAAGAAAGCCTGCTGAGAATCTTAAAGAGGTCATTCAAAGAAGGAGGAGGAAAAAGGGAAGGAGATTTTGGATCAGAAAGAAAAAAAAAAACCCAATATATTTTTCATTTTGGTAGGAATTCTAATTTCACCCTTGTCTAAATACATAAGAGCATCAAGGTTTTGTTTCACCTCCCCTACATTAATAAAAAATAATATGAATCGTTCAGATACACAACCAAAGGTACAAGCATAGTATTTCACATGCAAGGGATTATGTCTGGGTTTTGTCTTACTAAGCCCATCCATCAACTAAAAACCAGTGCTATGATATAAATTAGGTGCAAAAATCTCTTGATAAGAAGTTTCTTGTCCTTTCTGTCACCCTTAATTTCAACAATTGGGCTACAGACCACTATATTATAGCAGCAGGGTCTGAAGGCTTCTCAGTATTTCCAGTTCTTACAGTGAGTTGTACAACTCTACTTGCAGAAACTCTGCTTAAATTTGGGAGCCATTTGTAAAACACTGCATTCAAAACAGCATAAGGATCATATAAGTGAATGATGCTGATGAAGAACTACAAAGGACTGCATTATTTCAGCAAGGCCAAGTGCAAGGTCCTGCACCAGGCTGGGGCAGTCCCTAATACCAATACAGACTGGGGGATGAATTGACTGAGAGCAGGCCTGCAGAGTAGGACTTGGGGGTACTGGTGGATGAAAAACTGGACATGAGCCAGCAATGTGCACTCACAGCCCAGAAAGCCAACCATATCCTGGACTTGATAAAAGAAAGCATGGCCAGCAAGTTGAGCCAGGTAATTCTCCTCTTGTTAGACCCACCTGGAGTTCTGCATAGAATTCTGGGGCCCCTAGTACAGGAAAGACATGGACCTGTTAGAGCAGGTCCAGAGGAGGGCCACGAAAATGGTCAGAGGGCTGGAACACCTCTTCTATGAAGAAAGGCTGAGAGAGTTGGGGTTGTTCAGCCTGGAGAACAGAAAGCTTCAGGGAGACCTTATTGCGGCCTTTCACTATTTAAAGGGGGCTTATAAGAAAGACAGAGAGAGACTTTTTACCAAGGCCTGTAGTGACAAGACAAGAGGCAATGGTTTTAAAGTGAAAGAGGGTAGATTTAGATTGGACATGAGGAAGAAATTTTTTGCAATGAGGGTGGTGAGGCACTGGAACAGGTTACCCAGAGAAGTTGTGGCTGCCCCATCATTGGAAGTGCTCAAAGTTAGGTTGGATGATGCTTGGAGCAATCTCATCTATTGAAAGATGTCCCTGTCCATGGCAGGGGGGTTGGACTAGATGATCTTTATAGGTCCCTTCCAACCCAAACCATTCTATGATTCTATGATTCCATTTGTTTTCTAAAAAAAACTATGAAAAGGTTAAGAACAAAATTCATGATGATGATCATATACTATATGTACCTATGGATAGTCTTCTAATTTAACTCTCAAGTTTACAACCACATTGTAAAGCTGAATAGCTAGTATGATAATTTCCACTGAAGCCAAATATAAAAAAAAGAAAAGTCATGGTAAAGATAAGGATTATTGTTAGAGATGCATAAACATTGGATTTTGATTCACTTAGTTTTCTTAGCTAATTTTGTTTCACTTGTACTAATTCCTTCAGTCATTTTCTATAAATCTTTAGTTCCTCAAATATTGCTAATCTAAATTTTATAAAATTAAAAAGTTCTGCAAAGAGTAGCTACATAAACATAGCCTGGTTTGCAATTTCCACAGCCGTATTTTGTTCTTTGACAAAAACATCACATTAGTTTTCAGAAAACAAAATATCTTAATGTTTTGTTTTATTTTTCCTCTCAGAAAGGAAAAGAATAAGCAGAAAAACACATGCTGGGAAGTAAAAGAGAAAATAACTGAAAAAAAGAGGCTGTTCATACAGACAAACTGTTCCTGAATGAAAGTAACAAACAAACCACTGAAATGAAGTTAGCCATCCCTCTTCAGGACTCAGGAGGAATGGTCTCATATTTACCAAATGGAAATTATTTCCAAGCTGCAACCATAAGATCTGCAAATCCAGATTTCTTTCAATCTATATGTTTTTATTTAACTTCTAGAGCAACTGGAGCAGGTATTTTTATCTCTGTGAAATGTTTAGAGTTTCATCAAAAAATTGAAATTCAATATTTTTCTTACTGGGCACCAAAATACTGCTTTTTGCTTCTTCATAATAAAAGCACAGAAGCTCCTAGTGAAATGATATTTTTTGATAAATATATCTCCTGTTAATTGAAAAATATTCCTGTATCCATAATCCTTTTGTCAGACACTCATCTCTGCTTACAATATTTGTTGTTCAAGATAAATGATGTCATCCATGATACAACTCAGTACAGCTCTGATCTTGATTAGGGTTTCCATTGTAAAGGAGGCTTTGAACAATAATACTTTGCAGATCTTACAAAGCCGTGAAAATATAGTGGCCCTTGCATAAAGCCTCTGGCAGTAGTTGAAAAGTCCAGTGATCCCAACACTCTCTAGCATAAAAAGCTGTCTGTGTAATGAGTGGAGTTGCCTCAGTTCAATAGGGAGTGAAATCAGTGCCTTCATACTTGGAGAAAGTCTCCAATTGCTGCAAATCCTCTATTGCCACATTATTCATCTCCCTCCCTAAAAACACTCTTGCAGCTGTTTCATTCACTCTGCGGAAAGCCTCTTCTCCAGATGGCGTGGGTAGTCTAC
The DNA here is from genome assembly GCF_047370975.1 of Nipponia nippon. Classification (NCBI taxonomy): domain Eukaryota; kingdom Metazoa; phylum Chordata; class Aves; order Pelecaniformes; family Threskiornithidae; genus Nipponia; species Nipponia nippon. Next base: position 46,890,144 of record NW_028262380.1, read on the forward strand.
CAGAGACTGACGCCAAATCAGATCCCATTGCAGGAGGTCCAGGGCTGAGGAAAGAGTGAAAGAAAAGGCGGTCTCCTCTGAAAATGTGGAACGCCCTTGTGAAAGACACAGAAAGTGATTATTATTTCAGGGAGAGAGTTACTATTCTAGTCTGGAGCATAAAAACATCAGTGAAGGGTTACAGCACTTAATTTTCTCTTTGCTCTTGCTTTTCAAAGTTTGCATAACTACTTACATTGGGTTAGATGAACTAGAGCTGAAGTAGATTAAAATTACCTTGTGTTTCTTCAGCGTCAGTTGGTCTATGGGGATAAAGCCTTATCGGTATTGGGGCCAATTCTGCGCTAACCTGTGCCCTGTGCAATTGCACTGATGTCAACAAGACCAAGCAAGGTGCGTGCCTGGGAAGACAGCGACGTCGATGCTTGGTTATGCAATGCTCTTGGGGAGGTTTTTCACTTGCCATAGTGCATACAGCTGGGAAGGCCATTCATTAACAGTATTTCTTTCAGGATCCCTCTGAACTCAGGATGTCTTTTCTTTTTGGAGTGGTGAAAAAACAAGTGCACTATTATTACAGTTGTTGACACTGTCTTTTACTGGCATGAATAGAGATTATTTGGACAGCAGCAGTAAATGATGTGCAGTAAATCAATCAGGCCAAATTGGCAGAGATTATTAACTAAAGAGACAACAGTGTTTTTCATCTGAAAATAAATGCACACAATGTGGTAGCTATTGTTGTTGTTTGCATGGGGTGAGCCTTTTCATGGTTTTGGTCCGTGAACGTGAATGGGGGAGCATTTAATTGTGGGATGCCTTTTACAGAACGCACATTTTAAAACAACAAACATTTCTCCTGGTAAAACAAATGACAGATTCTGTAATTATTTCTTCATCTACGACTGAATGCTCTAATAAGGAAGTCCTTATTTTCTGCTACAAAACATGCATCTAATGAGTATCCCAGCTCCTAGAGTTCACGTCCTAATGTTCCTTAATAGAAAATCCTTCAGGTCCTAATGTTCCTTAATTCCACACAGAATACTATATTTTGTGTATTAATCTAATGCTGTATTTTACTAATCTTTGATACAGGGGGACATGGAGAACTTGCTGCAGCACTAGGACTCTACTCCCAAACTTCCCATCTTATGACACAAAGGTACCTGTTTAACTGGAAAAGAACCTGCCAGCAACAAGGTCCATTTGTCATTTAACTGAAAGAGCTGTTGGTTTTTCCTCTTCTGATTTCCTCTGGGTTTGGAATCTGCTTAACAAAACTTACAGGTCTGTGTAGCAGTTGAGAATATATTCAATACATAGTCTTTTGGAATAGTGAGGATAAAAGTAATTTTTTTTTTCTGCACTTAAAATAGACATAGCAGGATAGTTAATTCTCACTATTAATGAGGTCCAATGTGCACGATATACCATTACATCAGTGCAGCAACCTCAGCTCAATCTTGTATCAGCCACACACTCTGGTCACTGATTCTGCTACTAGAAACAAGGAATAATTATCTTCATAGCTTAGCCATATCCCCAAACACAAGAAGCTATGCCACAATAAAGACTTTATTGGCAATATATTTATCTTTTGCCAATTGTTAGCCAAGCAATTCTTTTCACATTGCTCAGTGATGTAGCTAGTCTGGCAAAAGTTGTTGGCACAGAGCAGGTCTGAGGAGTTAATGCTACAGCTGGGAGAAGAATCCTGAGGGAACAGCGCTGCTTCTGATGTACAGAGCTAGCCTCTCTGCTAACAGTTTTCCTGCAGGATTTAGCAAGTTGCCTTCAGAAGGTAACTCAAGGAAAAGATTTGTTTCATTATGTTTACCACCCTTAGGTAAATATATATGTTTTTCATGAATAAATGACCCAACTCTCATTATATCACACTAACCCTAAGATAAATGGTTGCTCAGGAGTCTTAATGCACTACCTCATTCAGTGACTGCTCTATAAAACCTCTTTTAATTTTCCCCTGTAACTCAACTTGATAGCAATTCATTCTAAGCAATTTTCTTCAATCCATTTTCTGTTCTAGGAAACAAGTTTTTATAATGGTGCACTTGTTCTTTGTGTCATTCAGACACTTGAAAATGTCAATCTGCTAACGTTCATTTTTTGTCATTAGATTCTTTTTTCTCTACTGTTTCCAATCAAAAATACTTCTTTCATGCAGCTCAGCACCTATTTAAGTGCTACCTCTTTTATTCTTTTGAAACAGAAGGAACAAGTGATTAGAAACACATATTAATTATCCTTGTACAGATGAGAGGGTAGAACCAAACATAGGCTTTACAATAGCGGATGGAATTATATTAAGAATTTTTATCACTCATCCTTCTATTTTAAACTGTTGTCTAATACTACACTGAATAAAAAATTAACTCAGTCAAGGTGGAGCTTTCAATTCCTTTCTTAAAAATCATACTTTCTTCTAAATTTTTACACTGTGATTTTAAAAAAATGCTATTAATGACCTCAAATTTTGTATGAAGTTTAGAAAGCATCGAGTCATCCTAGCAGACGCTCGCACAATACACACTGATATAGATATATAACAAATATAAAATATCCACTTACTTCTGAAACCAAGATTCCAGTAATAATTGTCTTCCTTTCATTTCAAGGAAGAATTGAATGGGCAGGAAAGGATTTCAAACCCAAAACTATGGAATTGTTCTCCTTTTTCAAGATTAACAAGTTTCTTAGTTACCTGCTCATCAAGAATTAACCCTGGAAAAATGAGCATGCAAAAAACTTACTCAGTAAATTTCCCTTTCTCACTCCCTTCCTCAGTCAAAAAAACAACAGCACATAAGTGAAAATGAAAGTCACCTCAAATAAATATAGTACATAAGTCTCCATTGGTTCTTAGGAGACTATTTCAAGTAGATTACTGTCTTTAAGATATCTGAGGCTGTTCTGCAAAATGAGAACTATCAATAAGCTAAGGATATTGTGATTTCGGTTTCGTTTAGGCATGTACTATAGGAGTGGTAACCTGTAGTTTCTCCTCCACTGACACATGCCCAGCCTCTTAAACTGCCTATAGGATTTTTTTTTTTTCCTTATTCAAGCCTAACCACAACTGAATGGAGAATGCAATTAATGTGTCTCAGATACAAGAGAAGCAGCTAAGCCCACCATTGTGCCTGACTCATTACTCCTGAACTATAATTTCCAGCTAGAAAATGAAAAGAACAACACTGAAACAAAAACCTACAAAGCAATATCCTCACTTCATATTCTGAGCGTTCTCTTTTACAAGATTAAGGCAAGGTACTACTAAGGTAAACTTACATGAATGAGCTTGGTATAAGCATATTTGCAAGGTCTTCCTGGGCTTTTTTTTTCTTTTTCTTTAGACAGTCAATGATTTTTATAGCTTCAGAACTGCAGCTTGCCATGCTGCTGCTGGCAGCACCAACCGAGGCCTGAAGGTCTCTGGCATAAGCGACACTCTTGCTCCCTGGCAGTGGATGACAGTTGACTGGCTGTGGCCCTACAGCGTGTCTCTGCAAGGAGACTCAAAAATACATGGGTCTTATTACAACACGATACTCTATTTTTCCACCACAGCTCAGGCTTGCACATCTGCGCCCAATGTTTATCTTCGGCCCCAGCTGGCATACCAGAAATGTTACTGCTGACTGTGTTTCCTTCCTTGTCCTCTTTAGACCTCAGTTTCAGATGTCGATTATGGAGTCCCTTTGAGGTTATGTATAATCTCCATTTAGTGTCTGACTGTTTTAGTTTAGGAATCCCACATTCTCAGCATAATCCTGTTTTACTCAAACCCAGGCTTTGGAATAAAAAAGAGAAAGAGAGATCCCGCTTTTTACGTTCTAGATGAAGAGAGAGAAAAAATAATAGATGTAATGAGTTTCTGTTTAAGAATAAGTAATTTAATTAATAAATGATAATGTACACCTAAGCAGCTACATTTAGGGTTTTTCTGAGGCTGATTCTAGAAAACGGCCACTGCTAAATACATGTTACCTACCTAGGTGGTTCTTTATGTGATGCAATACAGCAAATTCTTTATTTTTGTATTGTGTTTTACAATGCCTTAACATTCTTCTCTCCTCTTTTTTCCTTTTTTCCTTTTTTTTTTTTTTTGTTTTTTTCATAGGAGTTCTGTCAAGTCTCTTCTATATCTCTTTCTGTTATTTCACATTCTGTCATCTATCAAGGCATAGTAAAGCGCTTCAATATTTATTTCTTTTTGCTGATGTTGCACCCTTCACTTTCTTATTTCCCTTCTTGGAAAATTAAATCCTAGAATTTTAATGTTTTATCTGCAGGGAGCCTCTGGATGTCATCTTGTCCAATGTCCTGCCCAAAGCAGAGACATCTTAAAAGCTAGCTTAAAATTCTGTTAGTAAATTTTGCCACATACTTCCCAGAATATTTGAACAAATAAACCACTAGACTAATAACTGAGTGAATGATTTCTACCGGAAGCTAACTACATTTAAAATGAAGAGATAATACAACCTTAACAACACCTTGCAGAAATTTTAAGCTAGATTCATCTGTATAGAAAGAAATTTAATTGTGTCTAATTTAGCATGAAAATATTCAGAAAACCTATTCTTCATAGTGAATTTTGTTCCTTTATATTACCAGATGCTCTTAACTCTGAAATGAATTGGCCCTGTAAGTTACCTGAATAAGTGTCCCATTTAGTTTGATCTAATTACTACCTCCTGTACTATGATATTCCTTTAAGTTCTTTGAAAGAGTGTCATAATATTAACCTGGACTAATCAAGCTCTCAAAATTAGAACTCCATTAGAGGAGAGGTTAAAAAAAACCAAACCACCACACAGCACATCTTTGTCATAGTATTTTTCAGTCCACGTGTAAGGAACTTACCAGTCACAACTTGTCCTCAACTTCGTATGTTCCCACCTGTCAGGAAAAAACATCTATATCAGCCCTTAGAAGAAAACATTTCAGAATTTCTTCAGAAATATTCAGAAAAACATATCAGATGCTTCATGAGTTGCTAGGTGTTAAAAGTTTATCCCTTGATATTAACATGTCCATCCTCAGTTAAGACTTTGGGGGCTCAAAACACGTGGAAAGACTTTGTAATGTTGAAAATAACACAGCAAACAAAATTATGTGTATCTATCTTTTCGTAGGGCTGACAAAATTAGTAAGATAAAAGCCAAAGCTGGCATTTCAATAGCTGGTAATAGGATGAACTGGAGATGTTTTAACGCACAATGTCCAAAAGGTTCCAGTATGGTAAAAGATTGAGTTCAGGAAGAGCCAGTCACAAACTATGTTCCCCAACCAATAAAGAATCCATCCTGAAGAGGTTCTCATTAGCTTCTTTCTTACAACACTAAAATGGTTATTGGTTGGTTTTGGTTTTTTTTTTAAAAGACAGTCATTATGGTTCATATCTGCTCCGTAAGGAGAACTCTATCTCAATCCCCTTTTAGTATAATTTTACATTGCAAAATAAGATAATTATAATGAAAACATCCACTATTAATGGTTTTACTGGGTGAAAAGGCTGACTAATTTACAAAACAATTTATTCATTCTCTTGTACATTTCCATTTGGCATTATTGCTTTCAGATTATTTCCTTTTCACCAGACAGCTTTTTTAAAAAAATTATTATTCCCTGGTACATTTTCTGTTGGTTGGAATGTCTCCTTTCCCTTTCTGTGGACTGATAGAAATCCATAAACTGACATTTTTAAAAGAGCTTTTAGCTTTTTAAGCAACTATATTACATTTTTATGTTGCCTTCTGTCCAAGGTTTCTAAGTGTGATTATCATCTGAAGTAAAACAACTTACTTCCTATGTGCTTCTTAAATGGCCCAATTCAAATTTAATAGAGGATGTTAATGTGCAGATTTTTAAAATGAGACCAACCAGTGAGTAGGCTCAGAAGGAGCACATTAGTTAAAAAAGTAAGCAACTTGTTTCCTGAGTATCCCTTCTAACCTAAAAAAAAAACCAAAAAACAAGTCCTTGTAGAAATGACACTATCCTAAAATGTCTGATCTTACTCCAGTCTTTAAGGATTTTCAAGTCACCCATGAATAAAACAATACTGAAAAAAGTTTCAGTTCCATTTTTTAATAATAGGCACCCTGATTGCATTGTGTATCTGAGGAACATTTAATAGATAAGAGAATGAAAATTAATGTAAACCTTAATGATGCAGAGAAAGTGTAATGTCAGCTGAAAATAACCCATTATTATTATGTGCTAGGAGTAACTCATTGATTCTGTATACTTATTTATCCAATAAATTACAAATTCATCCCAGTATTTATCCAAATTTACTACTAAAACCAGGACCACTGAATTAAAATTTTATGGTAGCAGATTTCTGTGCTATATGCATTTTCTGTGTTGGAAGCTGTCAAAGTGCTTTGGGAGGATGGGAAATGCAGTGGAATACCCCTACACCATGAATCAAAACAGCACATTCCTGCAAACTCTTGAAGGACAAACCCATTTTATTCCTTCACCATGAGCTGGACCATTGGAAATGACAGACAAAACCCTCTAAATGATTACTTTTATTTGACAGTTCTTTTATTTGTATACTCAGAAGACTCTAGGTGTGGACCAAGACCCAACTGCAGGAACAGCTGTTCATTAAAACCAGAAATATACTATTATTTCTAATAGTTAGCTTGCCATCTAGGTAGAAGATGAGACATAATACAAGGAATGCACATGGGGCAATAGCAAGAGGCAGTGAACTCAACATGTCAGTTAAGTAACTCATATGTTATTTTTCACTATACATCATAAACAAGCCGAGCGTTTGAGTCATCATAAGGTAGTTTGATGGATGGCAACAAGGGGTTTTCTTCCCCCACATGGGAGGTACAGCCTGGGAGATGCATGAAAATATCACGAAAACTTAAAAAGTGAACAACTGAAAACCATATAATTCTTCATTGAAAGGCAATGGATATCTAATTAGAGGAGGACAGACTGTTTAGGGCCTTGAACACACGTTTCTCACATTCAAAGTGATCAGGCTTTTCAACAAATTCTCACTAAATATGAGCAGCCCAAAACTTTATTTATAAAAGACAAAGGAAAAGGATGTTGCAAAAAATCAGAATGGCCTGGATAGTTTTATCTGGTTGTGTATATAAAACACGATATAAGCCAGAAAGTATCTACAGAATTTATAAGTGATTTGTATGTGAGGAACTACACTGGTATCATAGAAAAATGCCAAATGGTCTGCAGTCCTGACTGACAAGTAATGGCTGAGGAAGGTGGTAATAAGGAGAGATTTAGGTGGAAAAAATTAAGACCTCTGATACAACAGTTGTGAATTTGAGTTGATGCTGCAGTGACAAGAAGCGAGTGGCAGATGTATGATTCACGCTCCTAGAGGCAATAGTTGAGATGAACAGCTGATGAGAAATAAATTTTACAAAGACAAAAAGAGCCAGGACAGAGCCATGTGAGACCCCACAAAACAGCTAGAGGGGGAACTGTTGTAATACTTGCTGAAGGAGTGATTGCAAATAGATCCAGGAGGAAAAGCTGCAGAAGGCCAGGGGATTGAGGATAAAGTCATCACAGGCTGAAGCGGATGCAGAGTTCTCCCCCTCTACTCAGCACTGGTGAGGCCACACCTCGAGTACTGTGTTCAGTTTTGGGCCCCTCACTACAAGGAGGACATTGAGGTGCTGGAGCGTTTCCAAAGAAGGGCCACGAAGCTGGTGAAGGGTGTAGAGCACAAGTCTTACGAGGAGTGGCTGAGGGAACTGAGGTTGTTTAGCCTGGAGAAAAGGAGGCTGAGGGGAGACCTTATCGTTCTCTACAACTACCTGAAAGGAGGTTGCAGTGAGGTGGGGGTTGGTCTCTTCTGCCAAGTAACAAGTGACAGGGCAAGAGGAAATGGCCTCAAGTTGCAGCAGGGGAAGTTTAGGTTGGATGTTAGGAAAAATTTCTTCTCCAAAAGGGTAGACAAGCATTGGACCAAGCTGCTCAGGGAACTGGTTGAGTCCCCATCCCTGGAGGTATTTAAAAGATGTGTAGATGTAGTGCTTAGCGACACAGTTTAGTGGTGGACTTAGTGCTAAATTAATGGTTGGACTTGATGATCTTAAACGTCTTTTCCAACCTAAATGATTCTATGATTCATAATGTGCCAGGCATTTGCACAAAAGCAGCCATTGAAGACTTTGGCATGAGTAGTTTCAAAAAACTACAAGACATGGATGCTGGATTAGCAACAACCTATGATTGAAGGAGAATAGAGAAACTCGGTTATACAAGCTTAGAGATGATACCTATGGTGTAAACACAACACCTATTTTTCTCACTTCTTCAGATGAGATGTATTGGGAGGGGGAAAGGAACGTAGGAGCAGGAAGAGGTTAAGGAAAATCAGAAAGAAAATAAGAAAAGTAAAAATGCTAAATCAGTAGCTAATGTGGGATGATCATGGTGTGCTGAAAGAAGAAAAAGAAATTAGATAGAGAGTTTCTTATATACATCATAAGAGGGGCTGTTCAGGGAATGGAAGAAACCTTGAAGGACAGGGACAGGTTATATTTCTCAGTATTCTCCCGGAAGAAATCAAGATCCTCTGCAGAGAGAGAAACAGAGAGAAGAGGAGGGAATTTTGAACTTTTAAACAGTAAACTGGATTATAAACAACTAACATGGAGAAGTTCAGCCTGGAATCTGGCAAACCTGGAGCCTGCATTGACAGATGTGAACCAGGAGAAATCAGCATGAGGAGAGAATTTCCACAGAGACGTTTTGCCTCCTGAGCTGGGAAACCCTCAAATCCAGAGCTGCCAACTGAGAAGACAAGAGAAGCAAAAAGATTAAGAGGAGTAAACACAAGGAAATTCACAGTCTCTGCAAAATCAGGAAAGGCAGACACTTCTTGAGGAGTCATTGATACTGATGATGGGTGCCTGGAACAAGGGAGGGCCCTTGGGGTGATGGTGAAAGAGAACATGGGACAACGGGAAGTGGAGAACTGCATTGGTTCCCCCTCCCTTTCCCCTGCCCAACTACAGCAACCTCAGCAGGATCCTATCTTAATCTTGCCCACGCACAATGTTAATGAAGCTTTCCAAACGGAAAAGGAAAAAAAAGGGGGAAGGGGAAGGGGAGAAAGGGAAAGAGAAAGGGAAAGGGAAAGTGTAGTAAAATAAGGTAGCTAAATAGAGAGAAACAAGCCTGGTTATTTTGCCAGTTTTCAAATTAATGAGATTAGAATAAAAGCCCAAATTACAAGCCAAATGGCCTAATATCTTCTCAAATATCCTTTTTATAGATGTACAGTTTAACAATATATGACTGCAGTTAGCCTGAGATATTCAATATTGTAGCATTTGTGTGATTTTCCTCTCTCTGTGCACAAAGGTAGCTTTCTTTCTTTTATTTCTCTTGTTTGGAATATTCTCTAAACATACTGCCAATAGTACTATCATCCAGTTTGCTTCTTCAGGCATACATATGTAGATGCTTTGGATACATTGCCAGATCCTTGACCAGGTACAATTCTCAACACCATTACTGGAGGGAGAATGGCTGTGACAGAGGGAAATGCTGCTAAACTAACCAGTCATACCCTCTTCAGTCTGTAACGCCAAGATACACTCTGCTTCACACTGCTGACTCTCAACTGTGTAGACTTTTTGTGGCACTGAGTCTAGTTAAAATTATTTTGACATTAGTTTTATCGGACACCATGCTTTATCATGCTTATTTCAGTTTTACGCTTTCTCTTAATTTCATGGCTTTTTATTAGTAAATCCTGAGATTAAGTGATTTAAAATCTATATATATGTACACATACACAGGGAAAAAATCCATGGAAATTTGTCTTGATAAATTAAATAAACCTTTCTGTTTGTTTCTCTCTTAAGTTAGCTACCAGACTCTTGAAAAGCTATGGGTAATTTTATCTTTTTATAGATAAAACCTTAGTCAAGTTTTATAGCTATTTTTCAATCTCATCTTCTCCCAAGGACTTTGATATTGAGGGGTGGCAGTGTCACTTATGCATCTATCCTCTCCCCAAAAGAACTGTTTCCTCTTATTGTGTGTGTTTCTCAGGCACTAAACACTTTAGATTTAGCTTAAATAAGGGTGTTTTCATCTGAGATCTTATCTTCTGGAAATTCAGACTTTGCAGTTTAGTCCTGATGAGTTGAGATCTGAAATACTTTTTTAGTTCCCATTACAGACTTACATGGATTTAAAAGGAGCGTGGCCACATTGTAAGTATTATAGCTACCTTCTTAAACGAGCTGAATCCCCCTGTAAAGTACCAAATGCTCTCTGCTAAGTGTCATGGCTACCTTATCTCACCTATATCAGAACATGGTACAAGTGAAATAAAATTAACAAGCTCATGACAACATAACATCCATCAAAGGTATCTTTGTAGTGTCCATGTCATACTCAGGTCTGCAGTCATACTGATTAAGAAAATTTGAGGCCTTATCTTCTTCTCCTTGGTAACCTTTCTAAAAATAGGGACAATCCTCAAAATGAATAGATCATTTAAATTGCTATGCTGTGGAAATGCCAAATGTCCAAACACAAATATGAAGTTTACGCAGTGTTGGAAATTTTCATCCTGGCCCAATGAATAATGGCAGGCTGAGATTTTTTGAAAAACCACCTTCACCAGGCAATTTGCCCTGTACCCATCCAACACCGGTCACCTCATCCCCCTCTACAAGAAATTAAATACTCTGGAACTCATCCTGTGGCTATGTTGGAGTTCTTTATGGGCTAAGACCTCCGATATCAGTTATATATTCGTAGTGCTTCTTTATAGGGCATTTTATAAAGTCATAAAAGAGAATGTGTGTACTGTGGCAGGGTTGCCAAATTTTACTCTGACAGCTAATGCGCTGCAGTGTGATCCATAACTCACTTTTGGAAGAGGCTTAAAATGAGAGAAAAAAAATCCCTGTAGCTTAGTAGAAAGTTTCCTGAGATTAGAGTTTTATGAGACTCGAAATTCAAATTGCACATCTTCTAACTGCTATTCAAATTTCCAAGCCATTCATCACATATGTTATTTAGAAAGTCCACAAGACATAATTTAAAATAGTTATAAAGAGCGATTTTCCTATTTTTCATTAAGTTCCATGTAATTCTTTAATCTTTCCTCCAAAAATCTACTCCACCAGGCAGAAGCAGTATTTCTTGGAGACAAAAAATGCCATACTTTCAAGAAAAGAGTTGAGATTTTACTGTCAAAACCAAAGGCCTGCTAGTGGAGCAGCACTGTGTTAGACTGGGGATAACTTCACGACTGGTATCATTCTGGTGCTCAATGACATGAAAAAAAGACCCAAGCCTGAAATACAAGGATTGTTAATTGATTTTCTGTGCTTTTAAGAAGCACTTCTCAAGAAAATGGCCTGCCACTTGCAGGAATAGATTTCCTTTATAGTTACTCCCCACCCTTTTGCAACTAAATGCATAAAGAGTGAGCTACAGTGAATTAATTTTCAGGATCCTCTAAATGTGGTAGCTGGATATACAAAATGCATGGGAGCTTAGTATTACAAATCCTACATATAAGGTTTTCAAGCACTTTTCTTCTCTGTTCAACATGCGAGGAGGGTCAGATGCAGAGCAGCATCGCCAGGTTGGTGTGTTGTTGCCACTGTGACACAGTGAGGCTCCATTTGACACTGAGGTTCAATTACAACTTAGGAACCATGATAAAAACCTTGCAAGATAAGCGAAGATAATACACATACTCTCAAGGATTACAATTATGAAGAGGAATTTGATTAAACTAACTAGTATCATGTGCTGCACAGTGCTGTGGTAACAGCGGTTTCACCTAATTCTCCTTTGAAACAAATAAAGTGTACACTGATGTATTTGCAGCTGATGAGCTTCTAAGACTGATTTGTGAGACAGCAGTAACCTGAGTTTGCATTTAAGACATAGGATATAATCCTCCACCACCAACCCCTTCTTCCCCACACACTTTCTCTTCATCTTAGTGATAAAAAGCCTGAATCCTGGCATCAGTCAGGACTAAAGCAATAAGCCAGAGTGCCCTGGCCAATCTTACAGGTTACAGGTAACAGCTAACTGCAGAGAAACAAATATCCCAGAAAATCCCAAGATTTTGAAACTTATCTGTGATTATGGACTCGTGATTATGGATCCGTGATTACAGAGATACTGGTATATGAGAAGGCAGGAGCTGTTATTTGGCACAGAGTGGCCCAGGATAAGGCTTGGAACAGTGCATATATTCTTTTCATTCACCTGCAGGTGACAAGCTAATGAGTCAATACCACTGTGAGGACTCCAGCTAGTCAAATCACAGAAACCTTCCTCTTTAATATCTCTGCGTGTGTTTCTCATCTGCAAAGCCACCAGTGGCCTTGCTGCGATTAGAGACAGAGGTGTCTGCACAGCAGTGAAACCGAGAGGCATAGCTAAGGACTGGACATACAGTTTTTCTTAGCAAGAAACGTGTGCACTTCTTTCTTTGCTCCTCACCTGTGAAAGACACATAGTACAGATAAAAGGAAGACGGTAGTTAAGAGGAATGGTTTTCTGTGAATGCCAGGATGAGGACCTTTTAAAATTGTTATTGTGCGTGTAAATAATTGAGCAATCTATGCTTTCCTTATTAATGGGTAAGAAGTCACACTGAGTACACCTGCAGTTACCACTAACCAGTTGCAGGCATTCAGCACATCAGAAAGTTTGGCCCCAGGAGGTGTGCACAGCAATTTGAATTTCAGAGTTAACACCAGCAATTTATGGGCTAATTTATACATGAGGTGGTAGGCAAAAGAAATCTCAGTTGTGCTTAGATACTTCACAAGAAAGCTGTGCTGAGCTGGTGCTGTTGAAGAAAGCTTTCACAACTGGTGGAGCAATGCAGAAGTTTAGTTTTCGTTTTACTTATGAATGGTGTAAATCAGAGGAAACTCATTCCCAGAAGAAGCACTTACATGGTTACATGAATAGACTTGCTACCATTGGCATATGGAAGATCCAGATCACGTCCAGCAATGAAGTCAGTGTGAAATTATCTGCCAGATTCAGTTACCAATAATCTGCAAATCATTAAGCCAATTAAAAATTTCTTTGCACTGCAAACAAAACAAACTAAACATAGAGGTTATTGTTTGGCTTCAGTTAAAAAATAAATAGGGAGAAAAATTAAAACCAAGAAAACTACTTAAATTCAGGTTATATAAAACATGCAAAGGCAATTAAAATTTTAAGTGAGATCTTAAACAGCAGCAACTGTTTTCTTCCACCTTCATTACAGAAGAGCAAACTGACTCAGAAGCAAAATGTATTTAATGTAGCCATATGGTCTTAAGGATAAGAAATACAATGCTCTAAAGATGCCCCTATGAAGACTCGGAACAGCTTTTGGAAAAACAGGTGTAATACTAATCAGAATGTCATTGGGTTTTGTTACTAAAAGAAAAGCTGGAAATGCTTCACCTTCTCTTATAAAATGATCTCAAAATCAAATAAATTACTTGCTATGTCTACATTTTCTTACTGTTTCATTTGACATATTTAATTTTTAAATGCTTTAGGCATACTGCTGGCTCTGTGTATAGTGGGGGTTTTGACGACTCAAGCAGCTAGTACCCAGACTTCTAATAATAGAAATTAAAGATTTTGAGTGATAGAACAACTTTCTTTTATTAAAATATATTGTGTTCCCCTATATTTTCCTTGTTGTTATTCCTTATCTTCAAGAATGAGCTGTTTCGAACACAATATTTGATCACGATAACAATAATTTAATTTTAGACTCCACAGTTTAAAAAAAGGAGGAACTCAATCCATTCATCTAATTCATATCACATAATACCCTCCCCTGAAGAACTGCTTTTATGTAGATTTCTGCCAACTTCACCATTGAAAACCTACTTTTAAATTCCTGTCAGGTGCTTTCTGCTTGAAGGGCTCCAGTGTGTGGGTGGCTGTTTTTCTTGTATGTGCCACGATGAGTCTCCTCAGAGAGCTGGGGGAGGAGGGAGAGGGGAGTGTTTTTCCTCTTTTCATTTCACACCACATTTGTAAAATGAGAGACAAAATGTCCTACCTCCTGAAAAAACCTGTCCTGGAAAATTTTAATGTTCCAGAAAAAAACTATCAATCTACTTTACGTGCTGGTATTTAACACCATATACCTCACCTGCTATTAATGGCTTGGTAATTTAGATCATTGTCTACAAATCTGTAATCTGGACCTGGATATGTGTTTCCTTCTTCTAGGCGAGCTGAAGAATGTGATTTGCTCTTATCTACCTGGAGATCACAAGGCAATATTATCTGACTTTGGCCTTAAATGGGATAGAAAAAACTCCACATTTTAAAGAATCAGTTGACAAACAGGGAGTTTATAAAACTAGATCACACATAATTTTCTAAATAATAAATGTTTTTGCCTCTTTATTGGTTTTATCTTAGCCTCATGACAGATTAAATGTCCTGGTAACACGCTGTATAAATTCCACTTGGCAGAAGCTTCTGTAATAACATATCCTTTAAGGGGAGAAATCTTTCTCTATAAACAGGTGTGCAATTGAAGATGTACAATTGGAAATTGTAAAAAAATTTCCCTCACGAGCCGAGGGACCAGCCAGCCCTACTTCAAGTTCATGAGCTGTTCCCATACACAGGCTCTGAGCAGGGAGTCGCATTGGGGTGCCCCACCAGCAACAAGGGTGCAACCACCCTCCTCCGCAGTTTCAGCAGTAGCCCTGTGCTCCCTTTGCGCTCAATAAGGTTACGAGGTGCCTCCGTCTGCTGCTGCTCCTCTGATCCTCACCAGGTCGTTGTGTTTAATTTGATTAGCCATTAGTCAGAGGGCCTAACACTTTTCATTTGTTTCATGCATAGCATTTGCTTCAAGAATTAGGTTCGTTGCATGATGTGGGATATAAACTACAATAATATCAGCTTAGAATGACATTTTCTTCTGGCTTACACTATTAGAAAGAGTACTTGTGTCACACTAAATGCATAACATTACTGTTCCCAACGTTGTTTTAACACTATCTTAATTAATGCTTTCCTGCATGTGTTTTCTATCACTGTGACATCTTCTATTTCAGGCTAACAAGTTAATGGTGTAGAAGAGAAATGAGTCTCAAAAATGTCAATCGCAAAAAGGCAAAAATCACATACTTTTTGTCAGTTCTGGTTCACAAACCAAAGCTGTCCCAAGTTAGCTGTGCTCCCACCTTTACCTCTGCTGACTCTGAACAGTGGGTACTGTTCGTTCAAAAGATGTGCTGTTGAGAACTGCCTGGGTGTGAAGAGCTGTTAGCACAGCAGAGGGTAAATGTGCAATTCCCTTCTGCTCGTAACAGCTCAGAGGTGAATTTTGGGTCATCGGTTTTGAAAACGTGGAGGCTTTGAACGTCAAAGAAAAGTAGTCTATGAGGGCCAGCTCATCTGTGTCTTCTTCCCACTGCATTTTGCCCCACTGCTGTGTTCGTCGGTCCAGCTGGCTCCTTCTCCAGCCATCTCCTGGCTGGAGGCTGCTTGCAGCACCTTCCTTCTTCCTCTGTCCCATGGTCCAAGCTGCCCTTCTGGTTTTACCAAGCAGCATGTACTCTAAGCCAGGCCTTACTTATTTATGTTTTAACTCCAGAACTGTCTTGAAGTCAGCTCCACCTGTGCAATTTGCTATTTGTTTGTGGCATGCTTTTGAATGCCTAGCTTGCTCATGAAAATCATGAGAAACAGTCCTTCCTTATTGTCTTTTTTTCCCTAATCAGCACTGAAAAGATGTTGGAAACCTCATGGGTTAGTTACAAGAAGCTGGGGCAGCAATGTGTGTACTTTCTTATAGTTGGCTGGAGAGTTGGAGACGTTCTCCTCCTAATTAAGGAACATAAACTCTGCTACTTTAATTACAGCAAGGAGTAAACACCACCAACACAAGCACCTTCATACTGACATAGCTGTGTCCACTTGAGGGACTGCATTAATATCATTAGACAAAGAAGGAAAAAAAAAACCTCATGCCCTCTGACAAAATATGCTTGTGTATAGTCCTTCTGTAAATGGAGCCTCAGGCTCATTCTTCCCAAACAGCTGCTCCTGGCTCTCTTTGTGCCTCTGCCTGATGCAAACCACAGCCTGTCAGTGCAAGGATTGGGATCCCCTAGGTAACACCTGCAGAGTGCGAGCAAGAGTGCTGGTGGATGCACATGCCCAGATGCGCTGAAGATGGTGATGCCCAGGTTAAGCCAAGAGAAAAACAAGATTTGTTCTCTTGGGCAGCTTTGAGCTTTGCTGCTCTCTGGTACTAGGGAAAGGGGCTGATGATGTGCAAAGCAGAAAGCGACAATGAAACAGATATTGGCAAGTCTATCTTGAAGCGAGTCTAAGGAACTCACTGGGGCAAATGAAATTTTTGGTTCTGCATCCTGTTGTACTGAGCCTGCAGTTAGGGATGTTGCAAGGGCTCAGATTCAGCCAAGCAATTCTGTCCTCCTCCAGTGGGGGCCACCAAGCAAGCACTCATCCTGCATGCACCCCTTTCACCACGGGACAGAAATTACCTGGCACAGAGATGGTCAAGCTCAGGCATCATCTGCACTTGCTGCCAGCCCAAGGCCCAGCAGGGAAACACTCCTCCCTGCTCAGAGGCCGTGGCAACAGAGAAGAGATGGTTGCGAGGACCATTTCCCCTGGAGTTAATGCCATCCAGGTGTGCTTGGGGGAAATCAGGCGCTTCCTTGTGCAGATGCTGTGAGGGGGCAGCGGCACCTCCTTGGTGTGCTGGGGGACGCTAACAGCTTTAGTGCTCTCCTGCACCACACTTCAACATAAAAGCAAGTGGCAGCCACCTGGTTTTGTGTGTTCTCAGACACAGAGGAGAGACACAGGGGACAGACCCAGCTGACCAACAAGGGGAGTTCATCCCCTCTCCTCATCACAGGCTGGTTCTGACCACAGCAGCTCGAGGGATGCACCAGGGACAACCTCTTGGCAGGGTCAGCTCCCACCCAGCTGCTGCACTCCCCAGGAGCTGTGGGACAAGGACAAGAAGACCCCCCTCCCTTTCTAATAGCGTAGGGAGGCCTTGATCAACTCCAGATACACCCCTGTTCAGCACATCAAAGGATTGCACCTGTGGGATGCCCAAGGTCCCAAACCTGATTTTAACTGATGTCTGCCTCTGTATTTGTGGCACTGATACTCTGGGAATGATATTTCATTTATTCTTCCCAGCTAGAAAGGTGTCAGACAATCCTCTGTTAGGGATTTTAACACCTACCTTGTTTTTCTCACCTGCTTTATTTTACCTGCTCTTACATTGCAATTATGTTATTGCTATAATAGTATGATGCCTCAGTATGTTTTGAGATTTGAACCCGCTGAAAAGTGGGTTATGGGGTAAATTGTATTTTATAAGAGTTTTCTTTGGCCATTCTCAATCGATGATACAATCTTTCTCTTACAACATATTCATTCTCCCCTCTTCCTCTCTCATTTTCTGAATAGCCTGTTCAGAGAAAATACATGTAAACTAAGGAGAGAAAAAACAGGCTGTAATGGCAGTGAGTGAGCAATTCATCTCCTGGTGCTTAGTTCAGCGAACGAGCAGCCAGTCTGATGCTGAAGATGATGGGCCATCCAGAGCGCTTCCTCCTTGTCTTCCTCAGGAAACAACTAATTTTGTCCCATAAGCATGACCATACGTGAACGCTCACATAAAATCAGCTGAGAACATGGCCTGAAGGTCCTCCCATTTGCAGATGAGTAGCACCTTCCCTATAGCTCCACTGGAAAGCTGCCTCCCCAGGCTCTGCACCCCCCTCTCTGGTTTTGTTACCCAGCTGGGGTGCTCTCATGCACCTCTGCAGAGCATAACCCCAAAGTAGACTTCTCCGTCATTAGTGTTTTGGGGTTAACGATGAGAAGACTAGTTAGCAACCCTCTGAGCACTGTCCTTTATAAAATAAAGCCAGCACATTGTAAGGGGTATTCTAGTCAAGGCTTTTTCGGTAGAAGAATTAATTGTGGGAAGAAATCAAAATGGCAGTCCTTCATGCAGCGTGACTATCAAGGCAAAAGGAGGACAGCATAATCTGACACACAGAAAAGTGCATGGAAGTGGGCTTTTTGGGGTTTGTCAAACCAAATTTTAGAAAGTTTAATCTACCTTCTTTGTTATTGCTGTTCAGGAGAATCTAAGATGATATTCATCATAAGGCAAAGGTTCACACCGAGACATAATGTAGAGCAATAAAAGTGTTACTCACTAGGGCTATTTGAACCTTTTTGAATGTGGAAGCATCTTTAAAATACATATTCCCTATTGCGATGAAGTCATCTGTTCCAGTAAATTACTCGCATTACTGGTTCTAAACATACACTCACAACGAATATCCAAAGAGATATTTATTTGAATATGTGATTTTCTAACTAAGTGCTGCTCCATATTTCTGGAAATATGTTTCACACATTTAATATTTATTTCAGTAAAAACTATCTTCTATATTTCAAGGCAATTCAGAGTTATTGTATGTAGATATACTTCTTATTTTAAAGGAATATTTCACCTGATGCTTCAAATATTAGGCAATATGCTAATAGATAGCCATCAAAATGAAACTTGTTATGGGGACTAGGCAGGTCAGCTTAAGTCTGCCAACTACAGGAATTTTTTCCTCCTCTGAAAGCTCCGGAGGTGACCACCATGGTGGATGTTAGATGTGAGTAGACACGGCAGTTTCTATATTATTGTGTGAGTAAGAGAGCTGTGGCACCAGCCAGAGGTTTATAGTTCCTCAGTTTGATCTTGCCTTGGAAAGCATAAATAGAATAGAAACCTCCTATAAGTCTTGCTAGAGACTCCCGCAGCAAGGAGAGTTGCCCAGGTGAGTTGAGTTACTTATAGCTGCACATTTGCTTCATCTCTCCAGCTTTCCTAACTTGTGACAGAACAGAGCCACACCTGGATTTTCACTGTCAGCTGCTCTTCTGTGTTTGTTCTTTTATGTGAAGGGGTAAGGGGAGCAGGAGAATCAGCAGTTACTATATTTTACAAAGCTCAGGTGGCGTCAAACAAATTCCCTTGTCCTTGGGATTTTCCCAGCCTGACAAGGAAGCGGACATAGTGTATTCAGACCTTCAGATCTGCTTTCTTGCTTTGAATACAAGCAGAGTTTATGTAAACCAGGTTTATGTTTATATATTTTTATAAATATACACACATACATACATGCATATATACATATATGTATATATATGTGTGTGTACATACATATGTGTGTGTGTGTATCTCCTCCTGAATTCCTCTTCCCCTGCAGTGCAACAAGCAGAGAGCAGGGGATCTGCTAAATAGCTGCAACAGATACAGTATCTACCCAAGGTGCTTCTGGCTGAGGCAGTCTGAAGGATGTACTCACCTCTGCAAGTAGCATTTACTTTATCTTACCCACAATAGCATGTGTGTCTTAAAACACTCCTGGTCTGAAATGAGTGGTTAGAGTTCAGATGCCATGTTTCAAATTAAAAATCAAATATGATTTTACTTCCCCCTGGAAGACACAGAATGCTTACCCTGATATGCAACATGTTTCAAGGTACAAATTACATGCAGACTACCTGGACTGGTAATACAAGTATTCCTGTCGAAGGTCTGATTTAACTGTCTATTTGTTATTTCAGTTCTCAGTTATTTGATTGCCATGATGATCCTTAACTAAACCATTGCTCTGGATATCGCTCTGCCATTTTGTGACTGGTTCCCCTTTTTACAGTAACAGATCTTTGAAATAAAGTTTATCAACCAGCCATTTAGATTAAAAGCAAGTTAAGACTAAATGTTCCTGTATGCCCAGACTGTGTTACTTGCATATACTTGTAGCTACGATAAACAAGCCTGCCTCTTAGTGTGTATAAATGTAAACATATAGAGCATGTATTTATGCACATCTTGAGATGCGAAATTCTAAAAATACTGTAAGAACAGTGAAACAGGAAAATAAGTTGTTACCCAGGAGTCACAGGATGTCATGCTCTCACAGTGTGCATGTGTTGATTAAGCCTTAATATTTAAGGCTAACAGAGTAGTTACAAATTTACTTAACAGAAAGATTATCTGCAGTATATTTAGTTCTACAACTGATGAGACTTATGGCTATAAATCAGTGCTCTTTAAATGCTGCCTTATTTCATATAGGTCTCACACATCCTTTCCCTGGATGATCTCAAAACGCATTAAAAAAGCTGGTGTATTCTGATTAGCCACAATCGACCACTGGAATATATTTCAATTTTGGTAGAGTGTCTCAAGCCAAAAAAGTCAGAGGACAGGATCAAATAAATTTATATTAGTTAGAATATAGACTAAGTTTTATTTAAAAGCTCTCCTACACAGCAATAGAACGAGTATTTCATTATCTGGAACCTCATGCTGAATCTAGGCAGATTTCCTGAAACATTATCTTAATGCTCACACAAATGTAATTACTACTAAATCAATATTTTGTATTCGAGCCTAATTAAAGCACATGAATTAGAATGCTACTAAAGAGCCATGCAGTTGGCTGGTTAGTAGACTTTAGCTGGCTGATATTAAAACTGACAAAGGATCTCAGCTTTGGCTGCCCTGATGTGAGTATACAATATTAGAATCAACTTTGCTGGTTTTGATAATTGTCACATGTACAGTATGTCTACAGAGAGCCACCAGTCTTACTGTCCAAAAATAAATACTCAAGGAAAACATGACTCCTCTTTTTCAGTTGGCATTCACATTTCTGAAAGGTACAGTTTTCTTCGTAATATTTGCAGAGAAGGATTTAGAACAGAATTTCTAATAAGGGCTGAGATGACATCAGTTGCAAATAAGTGAACTAAGGTGTTTTAAGGGCTTTTTGCTTTGACATGTTCCCTATTCAGTTGTTTGTTCCTAGCAGAAGTCATTGTAATGTCCCAATTCTGGGATCTCAAATCTGAGCTACTAAAGAGGGAAATGCAAATTGGAAAGGGCAGGTAGGACTCATCTAACTTTCCAATAGTTTGTCTTCATAGGAACTCCAAGATCAGAGCTGCGCAGAAAAATGTATCACCTTAAGAATCACACTCAAATTATCCACCCTTACAGTTTCAGACAGGTTGGCCTCATTACAGTCAGCAGACGCATCACCTTCCTGCAGATATTCCAAGCACTACAGTGTGGGGAAAAAATGTTCATTTTCAGGCATAGGAATTAGACTTGATCATGGTCAGAAATTCCAAAACTTCTATACTATTTCCCACTCCTTATTAGCAATCTTCTCAGTATGTGTAGCTCCTGAAGGATCCTTGTCCTGTTATAAAATATTCCTCCCAGAGGCTACTCTGATAGCATGTAATGAGCGTTCAAAGTAATTACGGCTTCAGTTTGTGCACTCATTGGTTGTCTTTTCCACAGAACCCAAGTGCATGAGGACCACTAAAGGCATTGTCTCCAAGCGGCACACAGAGAACATGGAAGTACCGTACTGGTGTAATCTCCCTGTCTTCAGCAGACTTTCAGTGAAATTATTTTGGAAAGAGATGGAGAAATGGAGGAGACTGGGGGTTCTTTGTTTCTTTCATCACCTCCATATAAAACCATGGAGAAATATGAGGCATCCCACATGTATTAAATTTCCATTGCAGTTTCATTACCTGACACGAACTCTAAGAAATGAGGTGGTTGTTATTAATATTGAACAAGAATAGAGAAATGGCATTATCTATGTCAAAATCTAACAGTCAGTTTTGCAAACAATGATGACAAACTGGAGACAATAAAAAGTAGAAGTGCAAGAACAACCTTGAAAATAACCTTGTTCTGTCCAGTGAAAGACTGAATGAAAGACTAAGGCACCTCAAGTGGTGAAGTTTAAGAGGCAATTAAGTCATGAGCCATTTGTTCCATGTGAAAGGAAAATATCTCATAGTAGCAGACTTTTCAATCTAGCCAACTCAGGCTCTCCAAGAGATAAAAGCATGAGTGCTCAAGTAAGGATTAGATTGCATTTTTTAAGATTATGTTTTTAAGATGAAGTTAACAAGCTGTCAGAGCAGATTACAAAGGACTGTGCTAAGTTTTCTGCTATAAGGGCTCTTTTGGTCAAGACTGGATGTTTCTGTAAGCAGTATGCTGAATTGGCTTAATATGGAAATCTCTAAAGATGGTTTTCTGGCAAGCAGGAGGTCAAGAGTAAGCAAACAAAAGTTGGTTTTTCCTTGAGATCTATGAGCCTTCTGGACTGAGAGACAGATCTTTTTAGTATAAGTATAGAGGACGGTTACTTTCTACCTTCAGACTCCAAGATCAGTGCCAAATCTTACTTCTTTTTGAAAATGTGTTTTATGAGCTACTCCAGGAGACATGGATGGAATGCATTTTTATCTCAACAAGCACTGTATTTCCTTCTGTTTGTTTTTTTTGTTTGTTTGTTTTTTTGTTGTTTTGGTTTTTTTTCTGACTCCAGGAATGGTAAGCTCATTCCTGTTGGTTGGCTGGGTTGTTGGCTCTCACATTAGAACCTTTTCTCCTGTCTCTTACTCTTGACTGATTCATAGTCCACTATGGAAGCAACTTAAAATTCATATTGATTTGCTAAATGTCAGCAATCTGAAGGATTCACAGGTCTATTTCTATGCTGTTCCAACTTGATTATGAATCACCAACAAAATGAAACATATGCACTGGGCATACTTTTTGCCTGCATATTCAACATAATATTGTGTCTCTCACTGAACATGTCCTTAGGAAGAGATGATTATTAATTCTAAAATAACCAGCTTATTCCTCTAGAAAAGCTTGTGCATCCTCTTGTAGAGTACTGTGGGATTTCAGGTCTTCATTTTTCACTTCGTGTTTTAGAGGCGTTACTTTACAATTTTTTTACATATGCTTTCAGAGACAAACACATATTCTGAATTCTATTGATTTGTCTAAAATCTAGTACAGCCTGCATCATAAAGCAAAACCCAGATCCTCAGAGTCGTTATGTAAATAAACATCATGGTTAAAATCTGTTCAGTGCACATCCAGAGAAGCCTGAAGCACCATTTCTTCAAAGAACCACTGATTCTGCTCATTCTGCAGTGAATACCAGAACAGATTGGCAGCGAGAGCCTCTGGGTCTGCCCTGTAGAGCTTTCAAAATCATGTCTTTCTTGGCAATAGTATAATGAGACATCTAAGCTTCTCTTTGCCAGCTTAATGTTTTTGGCAGGAACAACCGTATTTAGCATAAAATACCAGTAATCAAGGTTGAGCAGCTTTGTATTTTATACATTTTCCCTCTTTTTCTACTAAAAAAAAATCAGAAACTAAAGATCAGAGACCTTAAAAATGTCTGCAATGCCAGCTCACCTGTCTTGGCACAGGACATTCTATTTAAGATAATTTCCCTCAGACTTCTTTCCTATTCTGCAAGATTTATACTTCAGCACATCAAGTGCATTCTCTTTGGAGTGAATAAAAAAAAAAACAGATTGCGACTCCCTATCAAGGTTATCCTCACAGACATCAATACTAAGGCAGAGGTTACTCATACCTCATTTGTAACTTATCCAACCAACTCAAGGTAATTTTAAAGAACTTATCAAGAAAATCTCTCAGATAGATCTGTGAAAAAATCTGCCTACCTCTCAGATTTAAAGCCTCACCACTTTTCAGCACTCAGCTGCCATCCATGCCTAAGGAGCTGCCTACGTTTTCTAAGCATCTTTCACTGGGAACTTCAACATCTGGCTTTGGACATAGCACAAAGTACATAAATCTGAATTAAACTGAGCTTCAAAATATCCAGCTTAAATCTCAGCTTGTAATCGTGCTTTTGGAGGTGTTTCCATGTTAGTGTGAGTCCAAGTATCCTTCTCAGGTTATCATCACCATGTCCAGCTGCTTAAGAAACACAGGCAATGCCAGCGTAGTTTCATCCCCTCATGTAGACAGCCAGAGACCTGAATTATGTTCCTCTCTCCCCTGGGGGAACCCTTTATTAGATTATGCCTTCTACATAAGTCTAGCACTTTGGTGCACGCTTATCCCATCTTGGCAGCCTGTATTAGGAATCAAGGCCTGATCCACATTTAAAATCTTTAAAGCCACCAACTAAATACTGAGCAAAATTCAGTCACGCTGCACCTACACTGTCTGTCAGGAATAAACCATGGATCCAAGCTATGTTTTGAACAATGCCTATGTTTTCTCTCAGAGGGAGCTCTCTGGCTTGTCCCAGACAGAAATCAGAAACAAACAAATGTGTATGTGGTTGGGCAATGAAAGGATCAGAGCCCCAGAGCAAAACAGAGAATAATCCAAATTGACAGGATATTTGCCCCCAATGCAGCTGCTCTAGCTCTTGTGGTGTACTTAACTCTCTGTTGGACAAACCCAATTGAGGAAAAGCTGAAGCTTGACTCTACAAGATGCTCATATGAGAGGCAGACTTGGGTTCCAGTTCTTCTTTTGGTGACTACATGAGAGTTTTCTGTCCTGTCCTTAGAGCCACTGGAACAGGAGTGGGTCTGGCTTCTCTTCAGTGTAAGTCACTAACCCTCCTGCACCAATCCTATCCAGTGGCTGTTTAGCTGTTTCTTGCAAAAAGGAGCTGGTTTTCCAGGAGACGTTTTGTCTCTGAAAATACCCACCAGCTCTAGTGATGACAGTTTCACCTGCAGGATGGAGAAGCAATTTTTCATAAACTTTTTTGCACAACAGAAGGGATGAAACCAAGGTTCCCTGTATTCAAAGCAAGTGCTTGGGGTTTTTTTTGGATTTTGTTTTTTTTTGGGGGGGCATTTGTTTGTTTGTGTTTATTTTTTCTTTTTTTTTAATTTTAATTAAATCTCTTCTAATCACAGAGCTACGGGATAGAAGGGCACTATGTGCATTTTTGTCTTTTTGCAAAATGGCTGACATAGACACCTAAACCCAGGAGACCACACAGGACTGTGAATCTGGATGAGAAGAAAGAGCATCTCTGCAGCCAGACCATGTAGGAGCGTACAGTGGAAAGGGACCTTCTGGGTTGCTGAATCCCAATCACCAGCTTTCATACATAACAACGCATTTTCATGCTTTTGCTAGTAGGGTGATCCAAAAGCATGTATTTGAGCTCTTGAACCCTTGCGTGAGGTGATCTTCTGTAAATGAGGAACCCGTGGTCCTCTGAGAGGTTGTTTACTGCAAAAACGGCTGTTCCGTAACCACGCTGGCCCATGCACTGTCTGTGCAGGGCACAGCCCTCTGACTTGACTGTCAAGAGGATCTGCTGCTCTGAAATTAGAAATGTTCACAAGCCACCCTAAATTTATGCCTTGCCAATTTTCTCCACTTGTTCTGGTGCCAACATTGTTTTTTATAAGTAAGCAGCTTTTCTCCCTCTTGGGAGGAAGCTCTTCTCCCCCTTGTATTTCTAAACAGCAGTCACATACTGCCTCAGTTTTCATTTCGTTATGTGAAAGAAGCTCAATTTTTGGAGTTTTCTCTCATATGATATCTTATGAGCCTCTCAGTTCAGAGAAGGAATTAATGAGCAACTGCTAACTACGTTTTATAGTATAAGAACAAGGAGGCAACAAAGGAAATTAACAGGCAACAGGCTTAAGGAAAAAAAAAAAGGTGATTCTTTATGCAATGCTTAGTTAAACCATGACAATTCCTGCCAAGGATATTATGGTTGCCAAAGTTTAGATGAAGTCAAAGAGATTAGATAAATTGCTGGAAAGGATATGAAATGCAAAGATATCATCTGTTTCTAAGGGAGTCCCTGACCCACAAACTGCTGGAGGCCACAGGAGTATCCTAGCGAAACAGTCTGTACGTGTAATCTTCGCTCTTTATGGGGCATTCACTGTCAGCTGGCATTGGAAGCAAAACAATGGGTCCCCCTTTGATCTGCTGTTGTCCTAGATCTTCCTTCTAAGTGCCTTAAGTGCCTTTCATTTTGTGCTATTCAGACTTATTTCTATAACTCCAGTCCTCAAGCACATCCAGTTCTTTCCCTGTTTCATCTTCATTTTTTTCTTAACTTTGCATCATCAAGTTAATTTCACCAGGACTTTTCTGCTCCTTGTGTCAGGGTCATTATTTGTCTATTAAAACAGAACTGATTCTAATACTGATCTTTGAAAAATACAATTTTGGACTTCCTCTTCAAGTGTAAAATTTCCTTAGGTAATGCCATCTCCTTCATCCACATTCCTGGCTACCTCACAGCTCCTTTGCTGTATGGAAGAAACCTCCTGCAATTTATTCACCAGACTTCCTTGTCAAAACTGAACCAAAATATACATTGACTTTTTGAGTTACATTGATGTTTTGAGTTACAACTAAACCATCATTAATCACCAATTCCACATTTTCATGTTCAGTATTCATGTATTTATGTATGGGAAAAAAATTTGGTGTTTAATAGCTTTTGGAAAATCTACTGCAGGTTGATTTTTCTTAAACTGTTCTTACTCTTTCTGACCTCTCTTAAAGCTTCTTCAGGTAACCAGTCCTATTACTTTAGGTATTTCTGGTAATCTCTTCACTTATTTCAGATGGCTTTCCTAATGCGAGTATGCTACCAGTGGGGACTGGAGCAAAGGCTTTTAATAAAAACCTCTGCCAAGTGTAACTTCTTTGCCCAAAGAAATCTCCCGGTCTCCTCCAAATTCAAGACTCTGCACTCCTCCAACTCTAATTAGTTCCCACAGGTGACATCCACACTGCTAAACTAAATGCCCCAAAATATTCCTGTGCACTTAAGCTAACGAGCATGCAATAGCCTCCGTCTATTACAGCAAACTTTCCTAGATGCCAAAATGTTGCGACGGCATACAAAACGCAGAATGGGAATGATCACTGGGACATTCCCATCCCTAAACTGTCCCTGGGAGTTGTCTGGGAGCATGCCTGGTTGGCACCAGCCAACAGCGCGCCAGGGACTGCTGTAGCAGTTTAATGGGATAGATGATGAGTCTGGTTCCTGGGAACATGCCAGGCCCTGCTGGATGTATTAGTATGGAGCCAGCCTTGATGTGTCACAGTTTGAAAGAGAGACCCATAACTATAAGGCTGCTTTTGTTTATCCTTATGCTAAATTTATACTGAACCAACTCATAATCAATGAGTACAAGGTCACTCTCTACAAGTTAGTATTCTCAGAGATGTCATTACTTATAAAATAATTGCTGGACAACCATCACCTAATAGTGATTCAATGATCCTGGAAATGCCCCATGGGTTTAAGGTGTTTTAATGCTCATCTGGACATTTTTCATTCAGCAGGCTAGCACTTTTGCATCCTAAACATATTTTAACCTTTGTGCATTTAAAGCCTCTTCCTCCGTCTCCTTCTGTCTCATTTCACAGTGGCTGTGAAAAATAAACTCTGAAGCTGTCTCAGAAGACTGCTATTCTGGGTATGCTGCCAGTCATTGGTAGCATAGATGACCCTGTAAGCAGGACGTCTTAAACATCTTCATGTCAGTCTAACTTTCTTCTTTATAAAATCTTCTGATGAGACTTGGAAATCGCCAGGGAAATCTTAATTGACAAAGGCGTGTGGAGAAAAAATCTGATAAATGGCTTAGAAGAGATTTTCACTGTTCAATTTCGATACCAGGCATACTGAATGTTCAAAAGATAAGAAGATGGTTCATAGTGAAAACTATGCAGGATGCTTTCACCAACCTAATCTGGTTTATGTGCATGCCTGATGCCTGAAGTGAGGTGGTGGGGTTTTTTCTAGCATAAGAAAATGGGTGATTATCTTTTCTATTTTTTCATGGAAGCTGCATAAAGTGAAATGGAGAAATGGACAGACAGATGGGTACAGGAAAGGTTACAATTTCTGACGGCTTACTGTTCTCACTTGTACATACACAAGTAACAGCCCAGCCCAAGTCCTTCTTGCACTGCTTTTATAATCTATCATTTCATACATGGACCATTCTGCCTTCACAACTACAGTGTCTGGAAGCAGGAAATCTCTTGAACTCTGTGCCAGGATATTTCTCGCTTCAGAGAGGACTTGTGTTCATTGAGGTCTTTTATATAAAAAGTGACAGTCATCCAGCCCTGCACTATTACATATGGCTTACTTGTGCAGAAGTACATTTTCACCAAAACTGAGAATATTAGTTTAGTTAAGAACAATAGGGTTTTTGTGCAGCTCTAAAAATTGTAACCCAGAGATAAAAATTATTCTTCTTAATACAATGATTTATTATTTTATTAGAGATCAGGTTAGACGAGCCTTTGAGGTGAACGTGATGCAGGTTGTACTGCAGTAGAATACATGGGATTTGGAGTTTATAAAACACCTTTTTTATGTCAGCTAAATTAATTTTTCCCAAACTGATATTTAGGTTAAAACGATGGGTAAGGAGCTTCCGTCAAGAGGAATGGCAGTATATTGTCCATAATTTTTATCAACAACTCTACTAAAGAGTATCATGATTAAACCAGGTCTCAAGTCTGAATCAACCTGAAGGAACGACAGAAAGATTAACTCCACGTTTTGTGAATGCTACATAATTTATTTAATAAAGTCTCCAAATAAGCATGGAAATTACAGGCCTGACTACAATTGAATGTATCTGAAATAAGACACTTTACATGGCTGATTGAACACGAGCACACAGACAAATGGAACTGGAAAGCTTTTTTAACATGGAAAGTTTAAATTTTATGGTTCTTACTGTCATTTATAACAATCACTAACATGGAAAACAACACAAAGGGCAATCCATCTTGCAGACGACATAGAAGCTTCTGAGCTCAGTCATGGCAAGAAACTAATTTAAGAGCTGATTTTCATACATCTAGGTATCATAGTTTGATTTCAGAACTCAAATGCTATCAAAATATACTACCTCCTCAAGTTCAGAGTAGACACATACAAAAAATACTTATCTGGCAAAGACCGAATGATTCAGCAAGTTCCAGGCACTTGCAAAATAAGCATTTTATGTTTGCAGCTGCATATTTCTCTGAAGGACAAGCTTCCAAAAAGAAATGAAGGACATATTCCAAGAAGCAGCAATGCTATGCTAAATAAAATCAGTAGCATAAGATGCTCATGGGAAAGGATTTTCTTTTCCTCAGTTATCACCATTAGAGTAAAAATTTGTTTAGTTGGAATAAGTAGTATCACCAGGTGGAAGTTGCAGATATATTTCTATATCTTACTCTATTTTTCATTAAGACAACTTAGAATCAATGATTAATGCCTTAATATTACACACAAAACAAAAGAGTATATATTCACATCAACGTAACCAGCCTGCAATGTCTCACATTTTATTTCTCCTATAGCTTCGTTCATTTGTCATCTCTTATCCTCAGCATCCTAACTTGCATGCTTAAGTCTTCACTTAGAGTGCCATAAATATTAAATTATTTGTAAAACACTGTATATGCCTCAAGGTATTATATATATTAAATGTTGTGTCTGAATGGCATCATTAATCATTAGTTAATGGCCACGGAGGGAATGTTAACAGGTTACAAAACAGGTTTCCAACGCAAAGACATACAAAGTCTGGAAGATTTAAATCTTCCCAGCCATAAAGATCTCAGAGGAATTAAGACGAGAAACAGCCAAGCACCTATACATACAAATGACAGTATCTGCAAAGGGTTTCAGAAATATACCCGTGGTGTCCCATGCATCATCTTTTTGTTCCTAAGAGGGAGAAAAACAGTGTGCAAGATGTTTCAGACACAAAGACAATAATGGATGAAAACTCACATTAAAGTCAAGTAACAATACTATACTGCTTCTCACGACCCGGTAGGAAAAGGAGCCTAAATGATTCAGTGACACTTCTTTGGGCCAAAAAGAAGTCTATTACAACAATCAGTTTTCTTCAGGCACTTTGATGGTAGGACTTACATATATGAATAATTCTTTAGAATCTGAAACAAAACATGAGCTAAGCTCTGTAAGGTGATGACTTTGATGAGGACATCTACTGTAGAAGATCTGTTCATACTAGAAATTGCAAATGGTGTGTAATGGTGATGGAATTCTGCAGGAGGAGGACATGGAGCATTAATTCACGTGCATTTTATACTGATCCAGAAAAAACCCTGACACTGCTAGGTTTGATGATGTAACTGAAAGAAAAAAAAATCGTGCTAATCTGCTTCTTAAAGAAATTTGCTTTGCACTTCATCGCATGCTCAATACTAATACTTATGTCTTTATATAGAATTCAGTCAATTAGGGCTGATTCTGCAAAAATCTCTCTACACACTTTGACCTTTAGAACAGGATTTTCTACTCAGAGGAAGACAATTGCGGACATGGAAGCTGCTTAGTTTCCCTTCTCATTAAGGGATGCTCAGAGGCAAGTCAGTTTTTTAAAA
This sequence comes from Nipponia nippon, assembly GCF_047370975.1. NCBI lineage: Eukaryota > Metazoa > Chordata > Aves > Pelecaniformes > Threskiornithidae > Nipponia > Nipponia nippon. Next base: position 46,920,526 of record NW_028262380.1, read on the forward strand.
GGCATTTTTTCAAACACCTTTCTGCAGAGACTCTTCAGGAGTGCTCACTCATATTCTGCACTATTCCTTTAATAAATAATGTATTTACTTTTTCCCCACTGACCTCTGTTTCTGTAGCTGCACCACAAAGAAAACCATACAAAACAAGTGAACAAGCACATCCACATGGAAATGAAATCAGACAGAAAACATCTATTCTTACATTGGGCGATTCTACCATCTATCTACACGAACACAGGAACATTTTCCAAGGTATCCAGCTGGCTTCACTGATGCCAACCAATGTCATCAGAGCATGTAATAGCAGAGGATGATTACAGAGAAGATTATTTTCTTTTTTTACAAAAAGCTGCAGTGAAAGGAAAACAAGTAAAAAGATAAAACTTTTTGGAAAAACAAGCCAAACAAAACCTCATCTAAATCCTCTTGCAACAGTTCCTCATATCTTTCTTCTCTGCTATAGCATGAAGCATTCTGTATTTTCAGTAGAAAATAGCCAGTGTCTTAAAAAAAAAAAAAATACTGGCTTGACTGATAATCCACATTCCATTCAGTAAACACTCGTTACCAATTTTAGTTAAAAGCTTTAAAAAAACCAAACTCTGAACAGTATTGCCAGCAAAGGAAAGTAAAGAAAAAAATTGACTCTAGTTAGCTGTTGAAGTCTTGACTTTAAAATACAAAGCAAGCCAGCTGAAAAGAAACATGAACTCCTCATTTGGAAAGAAAACTGTCTAGTTTATCCCAGATTTGGAACTGATTTGATGCAGGCAGCTGGAATGGGACCTGGATTTAGCTAAGCAGTAAGTCTGACCCATAGCAAATTCAAAAGTAGCCTAAAATAGCGAATACCCGGAAGCTGGATAGGTCTTAAATGCCAAGGGCTATATTCAGTGTCTATACTCATTATGACACATTTCTATGATTCAGCTACACCACAAAAATCTACTGAACTTCTAACTTCAAGATGAACTTAAGTTCTATTTTATTTACTAAGCAATGTCGTAGTTTCAAGTCATGGCTTCAAAACCCCATCCTATAGTTACACTGAAGTTTGGTTTGCATTCTCTTATCCACGCTTTTGTTGCCTATTGCTTCTAGCAAGACACAATTTTTTCTACAGATATTTAAAAAAAGCAAGGAAAAAAGTAAATAGCATAGATCAGGTGATGTCACATTGAGCAGTTTTGCTTCACACTTCAATTATTTGTATTGCTCCTAACTTGGGTTTGTGTAAGTAAGTGATCAAAGGATACCCTTTAAAAAAGAAAAAAATAACATAATTGTATTATTTGTATCTATATTCTTATACAGGTCTGACACCGCAGGAAAATCACTCAGCAAGCCAATAATCCTGTGATTTACATAGCATATTACCACATGCATAAAGAAAGGCTGTCCACATACTATAATCTTAGCTAGCATCTTATCAAAAAAACCCACCTACATTCTCATGATCCTGTCTACTGAGAAGTTTACACATTTTCTTTTATGACAATGTCATAATTCATAAAGTAGGGACTTTCTTTGCCCTGTGAGAAAAATCTCCATAAAATTATTCAGGCAGCCAAGATGGCTGTGCTTAGTTTTCTGGAGTGAGGGTAAATGTCGAGTTTCCTCTATGCTGAGAAAATGTATGACTATTTTATATTAGAGCAAATTTGCAAAAGTTACATTCTGAATTTGCTGAATATGGATGGCTGTAGTTCAGGGCAGGACGAAAGCTTTTCAGAAAGCCTGGACAGGGGAAGGAGGGAACAGCTCTCCCCCTCGGCATCACGTTCAGAGTGGAGAAAGTTTTTGCATGTTGACCATGCCAACAACTCAGTTTTGCTAGCGTGAGCACAAGCACAGTGATCCCAGGGGAGATCACTGCGTGCTGGCACGCAGACACCTGGCAGGTTCAGACTGGGTCCTGACGCCCCAGCTTCCCTGGACTTCAGCGAGGCAGGATCCGACCAAAGCGTATTACCTTACTCTCCTCAGAGCAGTCTTTGTCCCTGCTGTTTGAGAACGATTCTTTAAGACGTGTGAGTCACGGGACATACTCATCAGCTGAATGACTTTGAATGACTTGGGCAACATCTCAAATCAGCACGCAGGCTATGCAATGTTACTTTTTTTCCTCAATGTGCTAAAATCTCTCCCAATGATAAAAGATCAAAAAGTAAATTACAAGCGTAAAATGACAAAGACCTCCTATAGAAAGCAGCTTGTAAGGTAGACTAAGCAAAACTGATGAACATCTCCCACATCTAATTGTGGATCTATAACATTAAAAAAATATATTTATATTTATATATTTTTAGGTCCCCTAGAATAAGCAAGAGCATACAGTGAAAAAGAGTGAAAACTATTCCTGTGGAAAACAAGTACTTTAGGTAAGTATAGCCACCAGGAAGAAGAAAATATGTCGAGTAAAATCCTGCTCTCACTGAAGATAATGGCTATATAAAAACAGTTTATCACATGCTTTATTTTTATATTCAGAAGGTGCAGATTTAAAGAACACGGTAATGCCACAGATACAACCAATCGATAGAAATTGCCTGAAAACTGCCTGCCAAGCCTACACTGTGAGAGTGATTTCCTATAGCTTATACTACTCATTTGTCTATGCCAGTAACAAAATAATATAAAATGTGGACAGAATTTTGCCACAGCACCCTAGCAGTATATATTACTGCACAATGTTCAAAGTAGGTAGTGTAGTATCCAGCCCTGTCAATGTCCAGTATTTTCTTCTGGAGCCATTGACTTCTTATAGAGGTTTTGATTCAGAAAATCAAGTAATAACTTACAAAGAGTCATGTCTTGTTTGTCCTTGTTGATGTAATGTTAGATTTAACCAAACCTGAGCCTCTCAGATCAATTGTGTGGATTTTTAAATAGGTAAAACAGTGTAATCTGAAAAATTAAGCATATACATGCATATACATAAACCCATCAATCCTGCTGCTGACGTGAGAGGCAATAACACATGCAATAGCTTTCATTTCACCTTTTTGTGTAGGCCAAAAGTGGTGTGGAAGAGCCCGTTTTTCTCAAGGAAGTTCTGTAGAACTTAATCCTGTCAGTGAGAACAAAGACAATCACAGGAATTACACCAGATTTTTAAGTTATGGGGTTCATTGTTGACTGAGTCCCATGGGGACTCATACTGTCCTATGGAAATGTAGGATTCCATATTCATTCAAACTAAAGGTGGTAAGGCACTTGCTTATCAACTTTCCTCTCGCTACTGGCCCTACTATGAATTATTGCTGTGGTTATCATCGTTTTTGAGTATGGCCTTATCAAACTCAGCACCAGTTTTACTATTGCATTTCCATATTTGTGTATGGATATGTATACATACATACATACATACATACTGGAACATCCACAATCTTCATTTTCATATACCAGCAACGCCACTTATTTATTAACACATAGTAGCTGAAACGGAAGGATGAATTCCAGCTACAAGTAACTTGTATTAGCTGCCAAGCCACTTAGTTCCAAATTTATGTAAACATTCTTCCAACAGTTTTGTGAAATCAGTAAAAACAACATTAACAAATATAAAAGCAAGCACCTGAGTAAAAATCATGTAGTTTGTATTACTGTATCTTTAGTCATTGTGATAGTATAAAAAATATCTACTCGTTCAAAAACAGAAAAATATTTCTGTGAATATTCCGCTATTTAGGAGTATGAGATAACCCAAAATGTGTTTGTCTTTTATAATGAAACTCATAAGGAAACGAACTACCAAAAAATACTATGTTATTTGTAAAGCATACTATTAAGTGAAAGAGCTATGGCTTGACCACTTTAATTACATTTGTCTCTTATCTCAGAGAACACGGCGCTGAAGGGCAGGTGGTAACAATACAACTTGAAAATTGGGTAAAAAGTTGTCATATGAAAGCCTCCAAGTATATTTTTAACAAGATGCTCTTGATGCTTCAGTAAAGAACATGCCAGAAGGACTCTAGGCTGTCCCCTTCTAAGAAGCTAGTACATGTATGCGTTAGTAACAGTAAATGACTCTGGAAACAGATTTTATTTTCCAATTTTAAGAACTGTTTACCATAAACTACAACACAGAATTATAATTTCAAAACTGCACTAATGGGTTTTTAAAAGAAAAAAAACCCAAACAATTGTGAGCACATTTTCTGTTCTTAGAAAACAGGGATAAATCCTCTCTGGTGTCTCTTTTGGATGCTCCTTCACCTTTTAGGATTGAGGGGGGACAGAAGAATGACATAAAACTGCCTCTCCAACCCCAATTTCAGCTTTGCCCACCTGCTTGCCTTCTGTGCATGGAAAGATGCGAAGGAGGCAGCGTGGTCCTGCACGGCTCATGGGATCCACTAGAACCCCCTTCTTTGTAGCATTTCCCCCACCTCCAGATATGAACTAACTGAAGACAATTTCAAGGGGCTGGTCTAGGCACTAATATTTAGCAGCCCTTTCCTATTCTAAAAGATAGATTTTCAAAATTAGGTTTGGAATCTTTAAAGCAAATAAATAAAATCCATTTTAATTTAAATATGCATTTCAAATCACGGTATTCAGTTGCAAGACTAGTAGGAGTAAATGCTTTAACACAGATAAGTCAATCTTGACAAATCAGCATTTGTTAAAAATAATGACAAATGAAATGTGAACTTTTTCTCTATGCCTACAGCATGTAGTAATGGCCCTTTCCTGTTGAGCGAGCGTTGTAAGTGTATTCTGAGGAAAAACTTTGGACAAATGCTACGAAGTCATTCACTGGACAACTTTGTGGAATTAATGCTTGTCTTTTAGGTGTAAAGAATTTTCTTGCCACTGAGGTAAGTAAAGCACTGAGCTCTCTACAGAGGTAGCCAAATTTTCATTAGCAATAAGAGATGTACAAAGGAGACTGATAGAAGAACAGTGCAGTGGACGATGCCACTTGAATTAAGGGTTTAGCTTAGATGATCTGAGATATCTTTCCCACCTTTATTATCACTGCTTCTTTAATACAGAGACATATGCAAAAAGCTGCGGGTGAGTTAGATCTGTAATTCTCAGAATTTTTGTATTGTGTGTTACTACGTTTTATTTTTTTGCCACTTGTTTACAAAAAACGTTTTAAAGATTTCTCTTTTTCAAAGAATATCAATTCAATAAATTTTATGTTAAAGGACTACATGACTCTAACTGAGTCTAACTAAGCTGTGATCATCAAAGTGATATTCACTACTTTAAGGAATCTCTAAAAAAAAAGATGCATTACGAGTATTACAGTTACTTCAGGATACAAGGAGTTGACACCTACTAAATGCAAGTAGGAATTAATTGAGACTCTTTATTATGAAGTTGTTATCATTTCAAGTTCCCATAGGTCCCCAGATATTAGATGTAGACACGCTTATCAAACTTCTTTGGGGAGAGAGGAAAGATAGCATTCAAGATAGACAAAAAGAACAATTTTAGGGCAATTTTACCATTGATCTATATGAAGCAGCCCCAAAGTTTAGAGTATTAGGAGCAGTATGAGCAGAAATTTCAGGAAGACCAATAGTAGGCATAGATTGAATGAAATTTGTCACATAGGTGCCATTACTGTATGCAATTCCCTAACTCTGTTATGTCTCACACAGGTATATAGCACTCTCTATTATCTACAAAAACTGATGCTAGGGAAAATGTTCAAACTTAAGCCCACAGCTAAGTAATTTGCTGAATTTTATTCTAGGTGCTTGATATACTATGAATTCCTAAGATAATTTCGACCTCACAGATCTCTCGCAGCAAATTTTTGTGATCCCATGACAGCTTAAATGAAAAGATTTAATAAGCAATAAACTTTGGTACTGTGAAACAGGTCTCGGTAGCCTCTAGGGATATCATGCAGAACGGCTGCTGCTGATTCTATTTTGCTGGTGACCACTTTATTCATATAACTAACTGTACCAAATGATAGCTGAAATCATGTATTTGTATTTTAAAATAAAATTATTTGTGCATGGTACTTCATGTAAAGATATTGTCTACATCTATCAGCCAAAGAGGAGGCTGATACCCCGGAAACACACTCTGTTAAAACGTGTAATACATTTAAATAAAAATATTGACCCTTTCACATTGCAAACCTCTTCAGACTCAATTTGTTTGCTACTACAGTGGACTCCTTGTTGTACTAGATCTCTAGTAGCGACACTACTAATATATACCTAAAATACTTGCCATTTCTCAGGTTCTTTCTCTGCTTTGGACACATCAACAATCTGCTGAAGTAAAAAAAATACTGATTCAAGCTGACAGTTTTTAAGTAGAGTTACTGAGTAGATACTTAACCTACTAGCGTTATCATCCTATCACACTGCCATTATAACCATGATCAAGAAGGTTACATTCCAGAAATACAATTATATTGTTGGCAAGAAGGTTACATTACTTCGTTTAGCGATAAAACAAACTACAGTAAATCTACCCTTGAGTGACAAGATGATTTGGGGCAAGATTTATATTCTCCTTGCAAAACTCTTCAAGGAAGTTTCATGTCTGTGGGGACAAACAGGTTTGCTCTATGTAAAACCTTAGGAAAATACATTTATAATAAATAAGAAAACGGATTTCAATAATACTAAACAGACATTAAAGGTCTTTTGCCTTTTTTAAGAAGATTTTTTATGTATGATTGAAGTTTATACAACACTCCAGAAAAGCCATCATGTGTTAGATTGAAAAATAAAATCAGAAGCATTTTCTGTCATATAGGTATACATGAAAAAACGGGAACGTTAATGTCTTAGAAAGTGTATGTCCAGCTTTGTACCGTTACTCATTTAACAAAGCAGAAAATAAGATACTGTACTGTAAACAAAAAGCTACAGTAAAAGGACATTTTGAAATTTACACAAGTTTGAGTTCATAAACATTTTGGTTGCTCCATAACAGTTTTCATATAAAATGAATAAAAAAAACCCTTGGACAGCTTTCATCACTCTTGACTACTTTTCACTTAAATGCACACAGACATACTTTATATAGCAATATACTGATGTACTGTAACATGGATATTAAACTATGATTACTGCTTTTTAACTGAGATGTGTATTATCCAATCAATATTATCTGTAATTGAAATACTCATACATTATGTATTCCCATCATGTTGTTAAGTATAAAAACATGAAAATATAACTTTACATTATTTCAGTTATATACATCAGTTCAGGCTTGACAAAGATTTTTTTTACGCTACGATTTTTAGAGGAATAAGCCCAGAGGTACAATAAATAGCTTTCCACTGTATACAGTAATGCAATTCTACTTTTTCAAAAAGTTTAAATTACCATATGAATATTATTTTAGTTTGGTCATTCTAGCATCGAACACTAAAAATCAGAATGCATCCCCCAACATTCCTGATGAGGAGTAATGCACAGAACACCTATAGGTTACAGATGCGTCAAGAAATGGTTCAGTTTAATTAGGGGGAAGTTACTGGTAAGTTTGACATTGAAAACACTGTATATACCTCTTTTGCTGGCCGCACAGAGAGTATACACTGTCTTCACATGCTTGCAGAAACAGGCTCAGAGCTTGTACCACAAGAAGGGATTTCAAGTTTCTGATAAATGCTCTGTCTTCTCCAATGTTCAGTAAACGTTTTACTTAAGCCTAAGAAATGGATTCCAACTAAAACTGCAAGTCATATTTCACGTTTTGTTTAAGTCCAAAATAAAATAGAGATTTACCGATACTGCATGAGGCAATATATCCACAATGCAGAAAAATGTAAGCTTTTCAACCAAATGTATGGAATTTTATCTACAGGGAAAGCTAGAGAAACACGATGTTGCTTTGATTTGCATTAGCATTTAAATTAATGTTATTGCACCCCTCCTAGGATTCCTTTTTGCTTTGTAAGCAGAGTTACCGTTTTTAAATATACATAATTAAAACGTATGGTAACTTCAGATAGCAAAGAATATTCGTAATGATTAAGATTCAGGAAAGTTTTTCTGTTTTCATCAGTACAGACGTGCATCTAATTCGAGTTATTATCGATCTTAATTCAAAAAGACATTGCCAAGGTTTTGGGTTTTTTTCATAACAAAGAACTTCACTAGCTACTACTTAGAATTACCTTTTAACACTTAGAAAACTGCTTCCTTAAAGGAACAATTTGAGAACTGCGTTTATTTCATACTTTAAAAAAATATTTAACATTATTTTACTGCTTGCCATTTATCAATTTTTACCGATAGTCTTCTCTCTCTGTACATGTATTTATGAACGCAATTGTACAAAAGTAGAGATAGATATGAACCAGATCTTTGGATCGTAAGTCCCTGCACGTCAGAGTTAAGAGGAGCTCTAAATCAGCACCTATCTGACTCCTCATGTACTGGTATCAAGTACCACTCCAACCCAGAACAACCTTGATCTTCAGAGTTCAAAATGCGTATCTGAGCATCACAGCTTGGGCTCGTCTGTAGAAAAAACTGTTGAACAGATTCAAGCGAGCTGGGGGTGGCGACACTGCCAAAAACTAAAACATTGACCCAACCTTGACAGTGTCCTTTTAGATTTCAGAGTCTTTATACCCCAACTGTAGCTAGTAAAATTAATGGAACACTTGCAAATAAAACCATAGAAAAAAGTTTATTTCAAATGTCAAGCATTGCCAAGTAATTTTATATTAACACCAAATGTTAAAGAATAGGATATACAGCAAAGTTTTAATAACAATATTAAATTACAAGATTTGAACCTTTTAATTATTATTTCTTCTCTTCTCAACATCACGTATTTGGCTTTGAAAAATATGGAACTGATGCCTTAAGCCTTATTTTCATATTCCACTTCCCCGCAGTCTAGATTTCTTTTTTCTTTTTTTTTTTTGTGTTTTTTTTTTCTTTTGTCATATTCAACCATTATGGAAGCAAATTTATTTAAAAGCCAGTTTTTGTTTGTGAAAATACCTAAAAATATTTTTTTCATTTTAAATGTTTTTTTTTTTTTTTTCTTATAAAACATGTCACATCTTGATGCAATTGATGTCAAGTGTGCTTAAGTCAATATGAACCAAGGGACTAACAACGGTGGCTGCAGAAACTGGTGTGTTGCCTGTACAACGACTTCAGTTAGATTACAGTACTTCCATGTTAGCTGTGCATGTCAGTCAAGCTTCATCTTGAACTTGTGTAGAAAATGGTGTGTTTTGAACTAAGCATTCATTACAATCCAAGATGAACTCCACAAATATAAGAATTCTTGGCTGAAAGAAAAGTCTTCAAGATACTGGATGCCTCTCACCACTTTGACAATAAACGCACAAGAAAACCATTGTGTAAGGCACTCAAAAGGTTCTTATCAATCACGAGAGATCAGTCACACTGACATTCATTCCCATGCCAGGACTCACGTAAGGTACTGCATGCACTGCTTTTGGAAATTCTGGAGTCATAACACGTCCATTTTCTCCAGTACTTCCTGTAATTGA